>NC_135664.1:55999923-56302616 GCF_964188315.1 Podarcis muralis | reverse complement strand
TGCACCATTTCAGCATGGGTTCCAAGTGAGGAAGCTTCTGGGGGGTGGTGAAAGCTTGGTAGAGGCATTGGGTACAATCTACTTGTACGGTAGTTTCTTCTGTGCCAAGTCCCACTGAAACAGAAAGAGGTTGCTCAACACAGGGGCAGGGAACCTGCGGCCTTCCAGATGTTGTTGGGCATCCATTCCCATCAGCCCCAGCCATCATAGCAAATGGTCAGGGATGATGGGAGCTGCAGTCCAGCAACATTTAGAAGGCCACACAACCTTGGCTAAAGACCACAAGTTGTTGTTGTCGTTGTTGTTGTTCCTGCTCTTCACCAGCAGGAGGTCCCAGGGTGGATTGCACCAATTTAAAATTTAGAATTAAATGCAGTTTAAACACAGTACAATGACAGGAATAGGGTGGGTCTTGAAAACACATACCTCAGATGTCAAAGGCATAGGAATTCCACATAATTGGCCAAATCCATGTGTTAAGCAAGTAACTTTTATATATTCTAGGAAGAGAAGTCAACTTCTCGTGGCTCACTGCATCCCTACCAGTAACACAGATATTGCCAAGAAACACTGGAAGTGGGGGTCAGACAGTCACGGGTGCCTGTTGAATCCATCATCATTCTTTAGAAACCACAGCTCCAACTATCATCACAGGGAGTGTATTTCAGAACTGGCCTCTTTCAGGCACAAACAAAACATCCAGACTTCCGTCAGTAGCTAAAGCCATCCAGTGCCTGTCACTTGTCACTTGCATTTGTTTCTCTTGTTTCTTTAAATGGGGCGGACCCCAGGGCACCCCTTGGTATTGGAGCCTGCCATTTGGCTTGACAAAAATGGCAGCTTCTCATGAGGGGATAAACAACACCTTAAGAGGGTGAGAGACACTAGGAAGTTAGGTACAAATAATCAGTGCGTCTTATTGGTAGCTGGCCTCTGTATGGTCAAGGATCTGATTTTCTCTGATCTTCTGCAGCCTCTTTGGGATCAGGGGATGCGGGTGGCGCTGTGGTCTAAACCACTGAGCCTAGGGCTTGCCAATCAGAAGGTCGGCGGTTTGAATCCCCGCAACGGGGTGAGCTCCCGTTGTTTGGACCCTGCTCCTGCCAACCTAGCAGTTCGAAAGCACGCCAAAGTGCAAGTAGATAAATAGGTACCACTCCGTCGGGAAGGTAAACAGCGTTTCTGTGCGCTGCTCTAGTTTTGCCAGAAGCAACTTAGTCATGCAGGCCACATGACCCGGAAAAACTGTCTGCGGACAAACATCAGCTCCCTCAGCCAGTAAAGCGAGAGGAGCACCCAATCCCAGAGTCGTTTGGGACTGGACTTAACTGTCCTTTACCTTACTTTTAAAGTGGGAGCAGGAAAGAACCTCAGGCTTGGGGCCAAATGCTGTCAACTTCCAGCATCAGTCAAAACACTCACACAACACCCGGGCTATTGTTCTCCTACCTTACAAGGAGATATCACTTCCAACTGGGAGGGGAGGTTACTCCAATTTGTCTCTATGGCAACAGGGCAACCTTTTTCTAATGTAAACGACAGTACGTACCGTAACTAGCTAGCTTAGTTCCCTATCTCAGTGTTTCCCAACCGGTGTTCCGCGGCACAGTAGTGTGCTGCGAGATGTTGCCTGGTGTGCCGCGAGATGTTGCCTGGAGGGAGGCGGGCGAGGGCGTTTGCTTCCCGGAGGACGGAGCGAGGGCGCCCCCTGCTGGGCCGGGGCTCGCTCTCCCCAGAGGGTAAATCTGGATCAAATGGGGCGAGGGGCGGGCAGAATTCTGGGGGCCACTGATGCCCTACAGACCCCCCCCAAGTCCTCCGGGGCGCGCGCTCTGCTGGGCTCTTTTCGGTCGTCGTGCTTGTGGGAAGCCGCCCCTTCCCTGGGCGACGCGCCGCCTCGCGACTCCGGAGTCAGTCCCGCGGGCTCTCGGAGGGACTCGCGAGCGACGGCGCGGCGGCTCCGGGGCGCGCTCAGCCGGGCCGCCGCGCACCCCTGCGCAGCCCCTGCTGCAGCTGCCCGGCGTGGAGCGCGACGCGGAGCCGGCCGGGCTTGGAGGCGCCCAGGTAGGGCCGAGCCGGGCGGGGGCGGGGAGGTCTCGGTCTGCTGCGGGCGCAGGAGGGCGAGCGGGAGAGGGGGAGCCGTCGGGTCTCCTGGAAGGAAGCGAGGCGGCGGCTGAGGGGGATGCAGCCCCGTCCCCAGCAACAGGCGCTCCTCGAAGTGAGGCCACAAGTCGGGGCTCGGACAGGGCCTGGAAGCAGCAGCTCCGGCTCTTGGGAGCGGAGAAGGGGACTTCGAAAGCGGCCTGGAGGAGAAAAGCCCCGATGCAGCGAGAGCGGGGAGCGTGCTGCCTTGTCCAGGCCTCCTCGCTTTGTGCCGTCCGCTGCCGGGAGCAGGACACGGGGGCTCCTCGTTCGCATGCTTTCCCGGGTGATCGGTGAGGGTTAGGGTTAGGGTTAGGGTCCCTCAGTCCCTCGCTTTGCTGCCTCCTCCCCCCCCCACCCCCAAAGCTTGGAGGTTCCCCGGCAAGGGGGAGGGGAAAAAATTGAAAGTTACACTTTCGTGCGTCCCTCCCGGCGTGACGCTGCGCGCTGACGTCACGGGGCTGTAATGGTGGTGTGCCTCGATATTTTTTTCATCAAACAAGTGTGCCTTTGCCCAAAAAAGGTTGGGAAACACTGCCCTATCTTAACAAAGGAAGTGATTTGGTTCCTTTCCCACATATCAATTCTACCGCAGCTGCACAGGTTTGGAAGGTATCATCCAGACTGACACACACACCCCAACCTACAACACTATATTAGTAAACCTAATATAGCAAAAAGCAGCTTATGAAGGGAAATTGCTTCTCAAAAATGTAGTGAGAATACAGGCAGATATCTCACTGGAGCAACAAACTTATGCAGGTAAAAACATACACACACTCTCGCTGGCTGCGGACAGCAGACTAGGCAGGGGTCAGGATTGTGCCAACCAGCTCCTCCCTGTTTATTTCTCTGTAGGTCTGCTCCCCAGTTTTTACTTCCTTAGACCTATGGGTACTGGTTACCCACAGGCTATTTTAATTCTGTCTTTGTTGCTATCTCTCCTGATAAGCCTGCTAGGCAGCTGGGCAAGGGAGGGGAGGAAACCACTGGGTACCATTTATCTCTGGAGAAAGATGAGGGCCTGAGTTCTCTCTATATTGCATCCCGGGGGAAGTGTGTGTGTACTTATATATAGAAATATATATATCCTTCTTGCACCAGAGATTAATAGGAAGGGAAAAGAAAACTGACTGTGATTTGTAAGGCCTGGTTTGCAAACCGTGAGCATTCCCTGCCTTTTCCTTCCCTTCGTTGTTTTTGTTTTGTTGCGTTTCGAAAGCCTCTTCTCATATTTTATTGTGTTAGCAGAGCAAAACCAAACAGCACACAGTAAGACCCGCAACTTGCAAAGTGAGCCTATGCCAAATCCATCTAATCACCCTGAGAAATCAAAAGAGTAATAACAAATCATCTCTTAAAAGTAAATTGCTTTTGAGGGTTAGCACGTCCTTTCCTTTGCTTACTAGCTTTTTTTTTGGCTAATCAATTTATGTTGAGATTTCCCCATTCGTTGGCTGCCTGACCTTTATAGAGCACGGCTCCAAGGGGTAGCAAGATGAACAACCTCTTCAAATGTGGGACTTGCCAATATATTCAGGTAACGCTTCTTCTAATCTCTGTTCGACGGGGCTCCCCGCACCTTACAATGCCACTGATTAAAGTGACGCAAAGAGCAAGGACATAGAATACTTGGGCCTGGTGTGTCTTTTCAGCCGGAGTGCAGTTCTAGCACCTCTCAGGTGGTTGCCATTGTGGGCCTTTGCTCTCCCCACCTGCTTCCTGCCTTTACATACTTCTGAGCAGCCCAAAATGAACTTTTCAAGTCAAAATGGCAGCTGGCCAGTGTGCGCCAGTCTACACTTCCTTTTAGAGCTATGACTCCACTTAGCTTCTAGCCACTCCTAGTTGCGATTGGTCAAGCTATGGGGCAAGGGCAATTTGTATTTCCTTTTCTTCATTCCATCTCCCCCGTAGTGGCGGCAGGTTTTAAGCTTTCAAGTCAGGCCTCTCCCATTGCACGTGCATGCATTTGGGCAAAAGCTGTCCCAGCCATCCACCTGAATCTAAGAGAATGAGGGAAGTGGGGGCCCATTTATTTGACCTGCCCTAGAACCAGGGATGGTCCCCAAACCAGCTAGGGAGACAGTTTGCTTTAGTTTTCAGCGGGAGGTGAATGTGGCTGTTGTCAAACCGGTATCTGTCTGGGGCTGCCCTGAGTCTCCCAACAGTTTACTGTAGCAACTTACTCCCAGCAGTTTACTGTAGAAAAAAAGCACTGCTTGGGTCTCAAATCTGGGTGGGCACAAGGGAGGAGGAGCTTCCATTGAAGAAGGGATGCAGGATGAGGCCCCATGGCACTCTAGAAGCTGCTGGACCCCAACTCCCAGCACCCCCCACCTTCTGGCTTCAAACTTGTGCTGTGAATCTTGACTGACCCCCTAAATCTAAATGAGCCCTCCCCACTACTCTGAAATGGGACAGAGGAAGAAAGAAGGAAGGAATTTAGAAGGAATAGTGTGATTTAAAAGTTTTGTGGAGGTTCCTTCCCTCCCCACTTTGAATGTAATTAGAACAAATCAGCAAGCGATTCCTTTGTGGAGTCTAGTGTAGACCTTTAGCTGCTTGTGCATGATGTTTGCCTGCAGATCTCCCCTGTCACTGCAAGGTCACTTCCCTTTGGTCCACGTGAGACTACGGTATCTTCCGGCAGCAGACTTGTTCTTTGCCATCTGCGGCACTTGGTCCCAGTTTATTCATGTGGGGCGCAGCCAGTTCTCATCATTGAAATGCACATTAAGAAGTTGACTCTGAGCCTCTTTGCCAGGCATTCTGACTCTCTAAACAAAAGGCACTGAGATAAGGGACAAAACTGAGTTTCCATTTGCGAACGGCTTTCTTTTTCTGCTGCTGTCCTTTCTGAAGCAGCTATCAAGAGTCTGCTAGCCAGCCCTGGCCAATCGCAAATCACTTCAGATAGCCAGCCCCAAAACCTTCAAATTACGTCTCTCCAAAGTAGCCCTAATCTCCACAAATTGCTTTCAAGGATGGCAAGTGCAAAGCCAGGCTTCTATTCTTGATGCTTGCTATAACAGCTGTGACAAAGGAGTGTGGGTTGACGCAGAAATACTGGGAAAGAGCATTCAACTTTTAGGGGACACTTTTGAGAACTAGTTCAGTGTCATAGAATCATAGAGTTGTAGAGTTGGAAGGGACCCTGAGGGTCTTCTAGTCCAACCCTCTGCAATTCAAGAATCTCAACTAAAGTATCCATGACAGGTGGCCATCCAAGCTCTGCTTAGAAACCTCCAATGAAGGAGGCTCCATCACCTTCCGAGGGAGTCTGTTCCACTGTCAAACAGCTCTTACTGTCAGAAGGATTGTCTACATCAGGGGTCGGCAACCCGCGGCTCCGGAGCCGCATGTGGCTCTTTTACACCTTTGCCGTGGCTCCGGGGCGGATACTAGCGAGGGGAGGAGGCGCATTGTGCTCCCTGACACTCCCCACTGTGGCAGGCGTTGTACTGGCTGTGACGTCACCCGCCCACCCGCCCGCTACATTGTAAGGGGCATGTACGCTGGTCACTGCATTGAAAGGGGGCATGTACACTGGTCACTGTTCTGAAGGGGAGTGAAGAACACACACACAAAAAAGGTAACTTGTTAATTTAACGTTTATTTCTATGAGGAGGAGTAATTCTGAGGGGTCAAACAAAGAAATAATAAAAAAAAAGTGACAAAAAAGTTATTTTTATAATGACGAGTTTTGCAGCTCCCAGTTTTTTTTTCTTCGGAAACGGGTCCAAGTGGCTCTTTTTGTCTTAAAGGTTGCAGACCCCTGGTCTACATGTTTCCAGAGAAGGGGCCATCTTAGTCTTGGGCAGCAAAAGGATCTAAGAACCAACCATTTGATCATGTATTATGGACAAGGTTTGGTGGGCTTGAGCCCCAATGCATGAAGCGTTACAGCAATCTATGTGGTCGGGTGATGGGGGCTGTCAAAAGTAAAATGCAGAAAATTGCAGGCACTGAGGACTACATGCATAACACAAAACAGTTTTTGAGGAAACATTACATGTCGGCATTGGTAAGCCTATTGACACAGATAAGGTGCTAAAAATCCTTTGTTAGGCTCACTCCAGAAGTGATAGCTTCAAAACTCTTGATGTATTGTAATTCGGCACTTTCATGGTGCAGTCTCCCTTTGAAGTATCTTGGCTCCAGGGTGTCCTGGAAGGCTGAACTGTTCTGCCACTGTCTAAGAATGTGAATTGTGAGCCAAGAAGTTCAAAACCAGGCTTTACTTATTCATTTTGTATACCCTGCCTTTCAACTGAAACGGTTTCCAGTGTGGCTTACAATACAGCAGGTTGTAATAATGAGATGAGGGGAAGGAATTCTCTCTCTCTCTCTCTCTCTCTCTCTCTCTCTCTCTCTCTCACACACACACACACACACAGAGAGAGAGAGAGAGAGAGAGAGAGAGAGAGAGAGAGAGAGAGAGAGCTTGCAGCCTTTAGTCCTTTGATGGAAGGGGTCAAAACATAAGAGGAGTCAGCAGTCTCTTCTGATGTTCATAACATGCTTCCCTTTAGTTCCGCAGTCCCAGGGCAACTAGCTGTCGGATCAGAGAAACACAGGAAGCTGCTTTATACCAAGGCAGGTCATTGGCCTGTTTAGCTCAGTATTGTCTACACTGACTGGCAGCATCTCTCAAAGTTCTCAGACAGAGTTCTCTCCCAGCCCCACCTGGAGATGTTGGGGATTGATCCTGGGATTTTCTGCATGCAAAGCAGGTGCTCCACCACTGAGCTGTGGCTCTTCCCTGAAAACATGTGTCCAATTCTAGCCTAGTGTTCCACACTCTGACTGGCAGCAGCTCTCTGGCCTTTCCCATTTTCCTGATCTTTTTCTTTGGAGATGCCAGGAATGAAACCTGGGACTCCCAGCAAGTGAAGCAGGTGCTCTACCACTCACTGACGTACGGCCCTTCTTCCTAGGAAGTGATTTTTGTTCTCCAGACAATCAGTTTATGATTTGCGCCCTCAGACCGCACTCAGAGGCAGCTTTGCAACAGAAAGAAATACGAAACCAAAAGAGGGAGTACATATAAAAAAAGCAAGTGTATAAAAACGTCACAGTGATAAAAATGGAGGGCAGCTGTCTAAAACACGAACCAGGTGCTCTGATGGAGAGCAGCATCACTATGAGCACAGATCACCTGACCTAAGCCTTTTGCCAAATGTCGCTTCACCTTAACTGTACTGGCAATCTGTTTCTAACATTGCATGTGCACTATACATTTAAAGCCATATCATACTACTTTAAACAGTCACGGCTTTTCCCAAAGAATCCTGGGGAGTGTGATTTTTTTAAGGGTGCCAAGAGTGGTAAGGAGACCTCTGTTCTCCTCACAGAGCTACAATTCCCAGAGTGGTTTAACAGTCCATCCCTCTTCCCTGGGAACTGTAGCTCTCTGTGAGGGAAACAGGAGTTTCCTAACAACTCTCAACATCCTTAACTTCAGGCTTCTTCGGGGGAAGAAGCCACGGGTGTCTAAAATGGTATGGCATAGCTTTAAATCTGTACAGTGCAGACAGGGCCTCTTCAAGCCACTTTCTGATGTGCCAAGGAAGCTGTATCATCCCTGTTACAAGGGACGTGGGTGGCGCTGTGGTCTAAACCACTGAGCCTCTTGGGCTTGCTAGTCAGAAGGTCGGCGGTTCAAATCCCTGCTACGGGGTGTGCTCCTGTTGCTCTGGTCCAGCTCTTTCCAACCTAGCAGTTCAAAAGCACACCAGTGCAAGTAGATAAATAGGTACCGCTGTGGCAGGAAGGTAAACAGCATTTCCATGCGCTCTGGCTTCCGTCACGGTGTTCTGTTGCACCAGAAATGGTTTAGTCATGCTGGCCACATGACCCAGGAAGCTGTCTGGGGACAAATGCTGGCTCCCTTGGCCTGAAGCGAGATGAGCACCGCAACCCCATGGTCGGATTTGACTGGACCTAACCGTCCGGGGGTCCTTTACCTTTTTTTTACCTATCATCCCTGTTGTAGCTCAGGTCTCCGCAGTTAAAAACAAAACAAAAAAGCAGTGAAACTTGCTTCCCATTTACTTGTACAAAGTTGCAAGCAAAATTCACCAGACCATATCCTGCAAAAGGAAACAAAACAATCTCCCTTTCTGCCTTCAGGGTGAGCACAGAGAACTCAAGAACCTTTTAGTATTCAGTATCAGCAGGATACTTCCTTTGTCTGGAAGAGCAATATTTCCAGCAGGGATACTCCTGTTGATGGATTACCCAATCTTGTTGTCCAAACTATATATATATATATATATATATATATATATATATATATACACACACACACACACACACACACACATCATTCCTCCTCCCCTCTCCTATGTAATTTAGAGGTGTCCTTGCCACCCCCAGATACAGGGCAAAAGTGGCTGATGAAGCAATCAGGTTGCTGCAGAGAGGGGTGAGCAGGTGGAATTTTAAGCTACAGGATAAGGCAGCAGCAAGCTTATGTTGTTGTTGTCATCCCCCCCCCCCCCCGCCAAAGGGATGGTGATGTCAAACCAGTGCAGCATAGCCAAAATTACCACCCAGAAGAGGGGATCACTTCTTTGCTGAAAAGGAAGTTGGGTTTGGAATTGGGGCTGGGGGAGCACTGTTCTCCGGCTCTGATCATCTGCAAATCCTCCTGTTAGGGAAGAGACAGGTCAGGCAATGACAGGTTTCTGCTGGTCATTAGATTGCAGAGCATGCAAAAGGAGCCAAGCATGAAACAGCCTGTTGTAGGAAGCCAGGACGGAATGGGAAGTGACCTCTCCACTTGGAGTGATGATTCGTACAACCCTCCCGGGTCTACTTTCTATGGATTTCCTCTCTGCTTAGGCATGCGTCTCTGTCACTCGCAGAGAAGCGACAAGAAAGTTATGTGTGCATAACATGGACCATGATGAAACCTGTCCCTCAGCATCTTGAAAGTGTTCCTCTGCCCGTGAAAGAGGCTTGTTTTTTCTGCCTCATTCTCAGGATGCTTTAAACGAGAACGGGGGAACTTTTTTGGCCTTCCCTCTTCCGGGAGCCACATTCCGGTGGTGGGCGGGGCCATGGAGGAAGTGGGTGGAGCAATGGAAGTGATTTACAGGGTGGCACCGTGGTCTAAACCACAGAGCCTAGGGCTTGCCGATCAAGGTCGGCGGTTCGAATCCCTGTGAGGGGGTGAGCTCCCATTGTTCGGTCCCTGCTCCTGCCAACCTAGCAGGTCAAAAGCACGTCAAAGTGCAAGTAGATAAATAAGTACCGCTCCGGCGGGAAGGTAAACGGCATTTCCGTGCGCTGCTCTGGTTCGCCAGAAGCGGCTTAGTCATGCTGGCCACATAACCTGGAAGCTGTCTGCGGACAAATGCCGGCTCCCTTAGCCTATAGAGCAAGATGAACATGCAACCCCAGAGTCATCCGCGACTGGACCTAACGGTCAGGGGTCCCTTTACCATTACCTTTCAAATACACAAAAGTCAGAAAATTATTCTACACAGGTACATACCTCTTTCTGTCCAGGCAAGCCAGAGGTACTATCAAAGTTTCCTGCAAGGCACGGAAACACACTGGAAGAGGATGTATAACAGGGGCAGTTAGGGAGATGGCTGTGGCCTGTGGATGTCCTTGATTGCCAGGATTGGACTCTCGCCCTTCCTTCCAATCTGAACAAAGGAGAAACACAAAAAGCTTTCCTTAGTGAGTGATTGAGCTGGTGGCTAATTTAGGCTCCTTCCCCACCATCACCAACGACTGGGGTGGCTCTTGGGGAGAGGAATGCTGATACCATTTCTTGGTCCTCTGTTTCTGCTCTTGATCATTGTATTTATAGCCCACTCGGAGTCAAGTGTGAATTTCATGCTCTTTATTCAGCTCGTAGTAGAAATGAATGAAGCTTTCCCCAAAACATCTAGCTATATATACATTATTTACACAATGGGCCCCGCGTGATTGGCTAATTCCGGGCTGCTCCTGTAGGCCAATCAGGTTGCGGATTCACTTCCTCCAGATGCCTGATTGGCTGCTCCTGCGGGC
This sequence comes from Podarcis muralis, assembly GCF_964188315.1. NCBI lineage: Eukaryota > Metazoa > Chordata > Lepidosauria > Squamata > Lacertidae > Podarcis > Podarcis muralis. The sequence continues at coordinate 56,292,443 of NC_135664.1, read as the reverse complement.
CAATGAGGTCACTGATTCACTTCCACCTGGAGCTGGATTGGGTGGCTTCTGCAGACCAATCAGACTGCTGCATTCTGGATCCTATTGTTCTAGGATTCAGCTCCGTACATAACACCACCGTTTCTCCAAGGAGCTCAGGGTGGGGCACATGGTTCTCCACCTCTCCATTCAATCCTCGCAAGAGCCCTGCCAGGCTGTGACTGGCCCATGGTCTCCCAGTGAGCTTCATGGGGATTTGAGTGAGGATTTGAACCCTGGTCTCTCTGGTCCTAGTCTGGCGCTCTAACCACTAGACCACAATGTGTGGCCTAAATCTTGAAGCTAGCAAAGAAGAAGTGCTTGCCAAGTTTCTTACCAAATTACTGGGCTGCTGTGTGAAAAGGCAAGGCTGTGCAGGTGGAGACTGGCTGGGAGGGGTGGGATAAGAAGCAGGCCCGAGGTGGAACGAACGGTATGTGGGCCAGCATTGCTTGTTTCCCTGTTGAGAACACCAAGTCCCACTTCCAACACAGGGGAATAGACCGAGGCAGAAAGTCAGACGAAAGAATGCCAAGGGAGTTGGACCTTCATCTATTTCCTTCTCCAACATTCATCCCCTTCCGTCTCATTAAACAACCTCTCTCATTAAGCCTTAATTTTATTTACAAACTGTGATCTCCAAAGCAGCATCCCATTAGCATTCATTTTATCATTAAGCAGCTATTTACTCACACATGCATCGATTCCTGGCATGAGGTATCTGCTTTCCCTGTTGTTTGTGAACTGCTCTGGTGGGAGGGGGGGGGGGAGTAAAATTTTCCAGCTAGCAAAACATTCCTGGAAAAGCTATGGAAAAATCAGAAGTGGAGCCCTGGAAACCAAGGTTCTGTGCACAACAACAACAACAACCTTTTATTGCATTTATTTAGTTATGCTTACACTACAGTTTGGATCCTAACAAACTCTCTGTGAATCGGAGGGCCACCTTCCATTCATGAGGAGAAGTGGGATCCAGTGGGTGGTCTTGCTGGAGTGCAAGAGTGGGGTGGGTTCCCCCCCCCTCCCCTCTGCAGCCCCCTATGCTGCTCTGGAGAGTCCTCCAACTCTCCAGAGAAGATTTTTTTGAAGGGGGAAAAGGTAGCAAGGGAAGGGTAAACTAGTAAAAAACGAAACCAAACCCAAATGCTTTCGTACCCCATCCACTTGAGTGGAACTCCTCTGACAAGACACTTCCACTAGTGCAGCCTTTCTCAACCTGTGGATCCCCAGATGTTGTTGAACTACAACTCCCATCACCCCTTGATAACAAGGCCAGAGCTCAGGGATGATGGGAGTTGTAGTCCAACAATATCTGGGGACCCACAGGCTGAGAACCGCTGCACAAGTGGAACCACAGGACAATGGGTAATTTTAAGAATAGACATTGATGTGTCTCTGCAGAGTATGATTTAGGTTGCAATCCTAACCCTACTAACCTGGGAACAAGCTCCTTGGTATTGTATCAAACACTTCATGTATCCACCTGCTCAGTTGGACTTTCCTTTTCTATCCTCTCTCTGCATGCCTGTCTCCCAGTCTGCTCCGTAGGAGATGTATAGGGTGTTTGTCTGGCTCAGCAGAGGACCACCCCAACTCGCCACCTGAGGCCAAAGGGGAAGATGCCACCCCCTGCCTGCCCACTGACTGGTCCTAGGGCCGTCTTTTTTAGGGGGGCAGCTCACAGTTGTTGAGCTTTTTTTTAGAGGGGACCAGCAGCGAACATGAAAAAATAAAAAGCAGCAAGCAGCAATCATGTGAAAGTGAAAGACACCACTAGGGGCACCGCTCAATATGTTGATTCGGCGGCTTCAGTGGCAGGTGCCCCCCAGAATTCGGCTCCTGGGTGCACCACACCCCTTGTACCCCCCGGGGTACAAGACGGCCCTGGCTGGTCTACCACTTCTGCCACCGCAGTGCCCCCTCTCACTGAGATTCAGTGAGAGAGGAGTACTTCACAAGGCCTTGACTCTTGTCTTCTCCACCCCAGGGGAGGGCACTATCACCATGAGACATCTGAAAAACATCACCCGATTCTGTCGGCTCCGGTTTCTCTTAGTTTCTCATCTTAGTTTCTCATTTTTCAAAACTTTAGTTGTTTGTGACGCTTCCACGACACCTTGCAACTTTTAAAAAGTCTTCACAAAAATTCACCAGCATTTTTGTGTGCCTTCCTCCTACCATACGTATCTTTTGCAAGCAATTTCTACTAACATACACAGTTTTGCAAGCTTTTCTTTTGCGTTTTTAAAGCATTTTTGCATGTTTTTGTCATAATATATGTGTTTATGCACGCGTCTCCTGATATACTCATTTTTGCACAAATGTTTTGTTTAGAAAACTGCGTCACAAAATTTGGAAAGGTTTGGATTTTAAAGGATAGCTCTGTCTCAGCTCACGTCTGGTTTCAGGAAATGCAAATTAGGCAGGTTCGCCTGAAAATGGGAACTGAACTAAATTTATGCCCCATCCTTTTTTTTAAAAAACCGAGATGAACTTGAAAGACCAAACCGTTCTGTCTGTCATCACTCTGTGTCTGCTAAATGCTGCCACTGCTACCACACTTTCAGCAGTGTTCCAAGATGACATTTCCTGCAGCAAGATGATGTGTTGAAAGATGCCACTAAAATCTCGTGCGATGCGAGGCAGGCATTAAAAAATGAACAGACGAAAACAGGCAGCTCAAAGCTGCAGCCAAAGCTTTCCAAAGCCACACATTCCAGAACTTGATTTTTTTTTTAAAAAAAAAATAAAAATAAAAAAATTACATTAGTATTTAACTGGTACATTTCAAAACCTCAAGTGTAAGAGAAATTAATGTGTTAAAGCCGAATGAAAAATATTGTTCACTTAAATGATAATATGAAACTGTGGGGTTTTTCTTCCTTTTTTAATTAAATTTCTCGAGCATAAGCTCATTTGTCTGTCCGTCTCTCTCGAGTAGCAGCACAAACAGCCTCTCAAGTGCAGTTGTCACATTATAGCAAACTAGTTAAAGTCCTTTGGTGCAGAACCTGCCTGGCAGTGTAAACCGAAGTTCATTAGCCAGGGCGCTGGGGCCCCTCAGCTTTCCATTTCCATACATACTTTTTCTGTTGAGTGCCATATATGAATAGAAGAGTTAAATGGATAACTTCTCAGTGTGGCAGAACCTGCAAATCTTTTTCTTTCTTTCTTTCTTTCTTTCTTTCTTTCTTTCTTTCTTTCTTTCTTTCTTTCTTTCTTTCCTTTTTACAGCAGCTTAATTGTTATCAATTCAATATCGCTAGAGCTTTATGATTTCCCCCTCTCCAGCCTGCCCCCTCCTGTAAACACACAGAATATTAGCACTGTATGGATGGATCATTGGGCCATACGGCAATCATTTTGCTATAATGAACTGCAGCGCTTATATTAAAGGCTGATCTGGGTCTGTGAGCTGAGACGGAGCAGAAGATGGCAAAAACCCTTTGGTGGAAAGGCTTATTGCAATCAGAATTTAAACCTGATCTCGGGAGGGGGGGGGAGAGGAGCTAGTGGGTACTACAGTTGTTGTTGTTGTTGTTGTTTAGTCATTTAGTCGTGTCCAACTTTTCGTGACCCCATGGACCAGAGCATGCCAGGCACTCCTGTCTTCCACTGCCTCCCGCAGTTTGGTCAAACTCATGCTGGTAGCTTCGAGAACACTGTCCAACCATCTCGTCCTCTGTTGTCCCCTTCTCCTTGTGCCCTCCATCTTTCCCAACATCAGGGTCTTTTCCAGGGAATCTTCTCTTCTCATGAGGTGGCCGAAGTATTGGAGCCTCAGCTTCACGATCTGTCCTTCCAGTGAGCACTCGGGCCTGTTGTCTTTGTCCATGGAGTTTTCTTGGCAGGGATACTGGAGTGGCTTGCCGGTTCCTGCTCCAGGTGGATCACATTTGGTCAAAACTCTCCACTATGACCTGTGCATCTTGGGTGGCCCTGCACGGCATAGCTCATAGCTTCTCTGAGTTATTCAAGCCCCTTTGCCACGGCAAGGCAGTGATCCATGAAGGGGTACTACAGTACTATAGGAATATGGGAACATACTGAGTCGGGCTAGTGGTCCACCTAATTCAATATTGTCTACATCAGAGATGGAGAACCTGTGGTCCCCCAGAAGTGGTTGTGCTCTAACGTGCTGTGATCCATCCATTGGTAACCTCTAGACTTGACCACTGCAACATGCTTCATGTGGGGTTGCCCTTGAACTTGATCTGGAAGCTGAAGTGGTATCGGTGGGAGATTCCAGCGGCATGGTTGATCTCCTGGGGCCACTTATCAGCAACAGGAGACCACTCTGTTTGAAAGTGGCTGCCAGTGGCTGCTACAAAACTGGATACAAGGTTTTTGCTACTGGTATCATAAAGCTCTGTATGGTTCTGGGTCAGGGTTTCTGAGAAGTCACCTCTCCCTTTACATCCCACCACTGTGGGTGAAGATTTGTCGATCGGCCACACACCCCTGTGCTGTGAACTGAGCCTGCTGTGAACTCAGCATTGGGGCACCAGTTCTCTGGAATTGTGTCTGCATAGAAGTGAAGCGAGTCTCAGCTTAGTTCTGTTTTTGACATACTTTCCCTCCCTCCCAAGCCTTTCCAAACCAGTCTGTTTAATTTCAATTCTTGTTGGTTCTTATACTATTTCAATATCTGCATTGTGTCATATATTCTGTTTCCGTACCCTACTTTTTAGGCCGATTCATTGTTTAGCTGTTCCACATTCTGTCATTTTATATGCATGTTTTCACCAATGATTATCAGCTGCTTTGTGGAGGAATGCGAGAACGACAGAGCCCTGCTGGATCCAGCCAATCGTACTTCTTCCTGCAGCACATAATCAAACTATACAACTCAGGAGGTGGCCGCCAACTTGGATGGCTTTAAAAGAGAATTACCGGTAGACAAATTCATGGAGGAGAGAGCTTTCCATGGCTCCTAGCCACGGGGGGGCTATGCTCTGCCTGCAAGGCAGCAAAGCTTCTGAATACTACCCGGTTGGAAACACAGGATAACAGAGTGCTCAAATGCTGCTTGTGGATTTCCCCCAGGCCACTGGATGGCCACTGTGAGAAGAAGGATGCTAAATTAGATGGGCCAATGGCCTGATGCAGCAGAATCTTCCTGTTTTGGCTGACTGCTGCATTAACTCAGGGGCAACCTGAAGAAGAAGAGTTTGGATTTGATATCCCGCTTTATCACTACCCGAAGGAGTCTCAAAGCGGCTAACATTCTCCTTTCCCTTCCTCCCCCATAACAAACACTCTGTGAGGTGAGTGGGGCTGAGAGACTTCAAAGAAGTGTGACTAGCCCAAGGGCACTCAGCAGCTGCATGTGGAGGAGCGGGGAAGCGAACCCAGTTCACCAGATTACGAGTCCACCACTCTTAACCACAACACCACACTGGCTCTCTGTGGTAGGTGGGACCAGAGCCCAAAGTAGGCACTGCTACTCTATTTTCTCTCTTTCTGATATCCCTTTCTCTCTCTTCCTCCCCACCCAATTGGCTGCAAGGGGAGGGACAGTTTGCTCAAACGTGATCGACTTCCCTCCTGCAGGGCCTGTAAGACAGAGGTATTCTGCCTGGCTTTCAATTTGAAATAGCCTGATCCTCTATTCTTTTTTTCTCTTTCCTCTTCTATGAAGAAACCCTTTCTGGGACCCCACATTTAAATTCTTCCCTGGTCTCCTTGCTGGCCCTAGTAGGACCAACTTGGCCAGTTTAGCCCTTGTGATCATTTGATGTCTACTGACTGGGCCCCCCCACCCTGAAATGATCCCTGAATTTTTGAATTTTATTGATATAGATGCTGCATTTTATGTTGTATTTTATGCTGTTTTTAAGTCACATTTTAATCAATGTTTTATATTTGCTGTTATCCGCCCTGAGCCCGGTTTTTAAACCGGGAACGGTGGGGAATAAATAAAATTTATTATTATTATTATTATTATTATTATTATTAATTGTTCCATCTGTTTTTTCCTCCCCCTTTCTCCCCTTTGGGCTACCCCCACTTGTATAAAATTAGTTCAAGGGCCATGGGTTGCCTACCCCTGAGGTAAGTTGCATTAACTTTTTTCACATTTCCAGAACACATTTCACAGTTAAATGACATCCCTGTGACTGTAATCTTACATGCTTGCTTGAGAGCATTGAACTCAGTGGGGTTTACTTTTGAGTAAACCCAGAGGACTGGACTGAGCACAGATCTGCCACTGGAAATTACATTAAGAACAGCTCTGTCAGTGTTCCCCCCCCCCCCCCGCCCCTCCCAGACGACTTGAAAATCGCTGAGCGTCTTGGCAGACTGCTTAATTATTTTTCCGCCTGTTGTAGCCATTGTAATGCACTGTGCTAGATGCTGCTTTCTTATATTTCGTATTTTACTGTACTGCAGTTTGAATTCAAACTGTAATGCAACAAAATTCAATGTGCGAAACAAAAGAGGCAAACAAATTAAAAATTAAAAATCAGTTTGACTATTTAATGCAATGAAGGTATCATCTCCTATCTTCAACCACAAATCTACAGGCACAGCATGGGCCACATGTAGACCACTGGTGATGTGCAGACCACGTTTTGGGAACCCTGGAGCATTGTGCTTGTACTCTAAAGGAAAGAAAAAAGTTGAACTGCTCAGATTTGTATCATTAAATTGACTGGATTAAATTCACATCCAGCAGCTGCGATGGTTAACCACACACACGTATAAAGATGAAGTCAGAGAGGAAAAACAGACTAGCCATGCAGAGAAAGAGCTGTCGAGCTTTGTGACACATTGCGCATAACCTTTCGGTGCTCAGGAGAATTTCCTCGGAAGAAGATCTAACATTGTTTTTCTCTGCACTCTCTATTTCAAGCTTTGCTGAATTCTTTCTAGATGGTATTTGCTCACCCTGTAAGCCACAACTCTCTGAAGCGAAGAACCACCAAGTTGTGCGTGGTTGCTGGATTTTTTAGGTGATGGTTTTCTGCCTAAATGACCATGAAATTATTAATTGGTTCTCACCGCTGCTCCTGGGAAAAATGCCATCTGGAAATTTACATTCTGTCACATAGCTGTCCTCTGCAGGAGAGACACTCAGCCCACAACAGCCACCTCAGAATTTATAGGGACCTCCCAATTTCTTCGGAAAGTTTGCAAGAAACGAATTCCATGATTGGTGCTCATGCACTCAGGTATGTGCACGAACTAAAGTACAGTCATACCCAAACGCCCTGGAACTTGGACATTTTGGCTCCCAAATGCTGCAAACCCAGAAGTGATTGTTCCGGTTTGTGAACGGTCTTTTGGAACTCGAATGTCCGACAGGGCTTCTGTGGCTTCTGATTGGCTGCAGGAGCTTCCAATCAGCCAATCAGAAGCTTTGATTTGGTTTTCAAATGCTTTGGAAGTCAAACGGACTTCCAGAACGGATTCCGTTCAACTTCCAGGGTACGACTGTACTCCATAGTTTGAAAAGCGATTAGGATTGCTTATGTTATAAGAATTTCAAGGTCAAAGTGGGAAACCTCCCCATTGTCTCTTTCCTCAAAAATCCTGTCCTCACAAATCCTGTCTTAAGGGCACAGTCAAGATATGAACAGCGTGTGGGCCTGTGTCCCACTGTGACCTAGATTCAGGAATTATGTAGTTATAATAACAAAAGAGTGGCCCAAACCCAGATAATACAATCAGGTAACTTGCCAGACAGGAGATAAACAATGCACTCAGATTTCTGTTGTAGACCGCCTTTTCTGTGATGTAGGTATGATGTATCTGGGGGGTGGTCTTGGGCTACATCCCTTCTGTAATGTATGTATGATGTTTCTGGGGGTGGTCCTGGACTTGGGTGGGCAATTTAAAATGTCTATATGAGGGCTGGCACGCATGGCTCAGGGTCCTCCTCCTCCCTCCTGCATGTGGTTGTGAGCACCCTGTTTCAACAGTTAATAAAGATCAGGCTTACTAGTAGCTTTGCTTCTCAATATTCTCTGGTTGGTTTCTGTTATTTTCTCCTACTGGTAGAAAACCTACAAAAGGACACTATATGGGTTCTTGGGTACCCCATAAAGGAAAAGGAGCAGTTCTTTTTACTTATATAACTTAGCATCTAAACATCAAAGTCTCACTTAAGAATATAGGTAAAGGTAAAGAGAGCCCTGACCATTAGGTCCAGTCGTGGCTGACTCTGGGGTTGCGGCGCTCATCTCTCTTTACTGGCCGAGGGAGCCGGCATACAGCTTCTGGGTCATGTGGCCAGCATGACTAAGCTGCTTCTGGCGAACCAGAGCAGCACACAGAAACGCCGTTTACCTTACTGCCGGAGTGGTACCTATTTATCTACTTGCACTTTGACGTGCTTTTGAACTGCTAGGTTGGCAGGAGCAGGGACTGAGCAACGGGAGCTCACCCCGTCACGGGGATTCAAACCACCGACCTTCTGATCGGCAAGTCCTAGGCTCTGTGGTTTAACCCACAGCGCCACCCATGTCCCCACTTAAGAATATAACAAGAGGCTATTGAATCAGGCCAATGGCCCATCTAATGCAGCACCCTTTTCTCACAGTGACCACTCAGATGCTTCTGGGAAAGCAGCAAGCAAGACCCAAGCACAAGACCACTCTCCCTTCCGGTCATTTCCAGCAACTGGGAATTTAGAAACATTGGTATTCCACACAATGTCAGGCACTTCACATTCATTCATGTCCATATTGCAGACCCTCCAAGTGTCCCTATTTTCCAAGAACAGTCCCAGATTTACAGAAGCCTTTCTGGTTTCTGATTTGATCCCAGAATGTCCCAGTTTTCCTTGGGAAGTCCTTATCCTCTTTGGAGAAATGTTGGAGGGTATGGAGTTTTGCAACTCCTGAGCCAAGGAGATAAGTACCTATACAGCCTTCAGAAGACATCTGAAGGCAGCCCTGTATAGGGAAGTTTTTTTTTAATGTTTAACGTTTTATTATGTTTTAATATACATTGGAAGCCACCCAGAGTGGCTGGGGCAACCCAGTCAGATGGGAGGGGAATAATAATAATAATAATAATAATAATAATAATAATAATAATAAATGAATAGGACATTCCTATTTTCATTGCAGAAATGTTGGAGGGTATGTTATTGGGTCGTATCAGAGCATCAAATGACCTTGTGAGCAATTTATCTGAGGCTGTCTATAAATGTAATATGAAATATAAAAACGCCACAATGAAAGGTCCAGTCATTATGCATGGGAGCGGATTGGATTTCCCCCCCTTCCTCCAAAGGTTTTCCTTTGCACTTCTCTGCAAAGTTTCCTTATCGACAGCTGCCCCTGGAGACATCAGCGTGGAAGTGCAAACTTCGTTTTACACCTGCACTACGTTCCAGTGCAGGATGTCAATTAAAAAGCAAAAGGGAAAAAAAAGGAAAAAAAGAGGGGGGACAGGACAGGCTTTCCAGCAGACTCAATCTGTTTTAATGTGACATTAAAGTTGATTGTGAAAAGAAGCTGACAAGTGATGACTCCATCGCTGCTAGAGGAATGACATCCTCTTTTGTTCAGGGAAAGAGTGGAAAGAAGATCTCCGGGCCTTTGTTCCACCTGAGCAGCAGGTGCTTTGCAGCAGCTGCGAAACTGGTACCTCTGTCCATGGTTTCCAAGTTTGCAGAGTTTGTTGTATACTGAAAAGTAAACTTGCATTACAAAAAGCCCTCTCTTTTATATTGAGCCAGTCCAGGGGAGGCAGGTCCGTCAGGGCAAATGGTGCACAGACCCACAAACCTCAGCCTGCCCCCATCCACCCTGCCTTCATACTCACGAGTCCCGTGGGTGGGGGCCTGGCTGTCAGCTTCCTTTAAGCCTCACTTTTGCCCTTGTATCTAGATTCAGGTAGGTAGCCGTGTTGGTCTGACGCAGTAGAAATATATAAAAAAATGAAAAAAATGTCCAGTAGCACCTTAGAGACCAACTAAGTTTGTTCTTGCACACGAAAGCTCATACCAAGAACAAACATAAAGGTAAATGGTAAAGGGACCCCTAACCATTTGATCCAGTCGCGGACGACTCTGGGGTTGCGGCGCTCATCTTGCTTTACTGGACGAGGGAGCCGGCGTACAGCTTCCGGGTCAAGTGGCCAGCATGACTAAGCCTCTTCTGGCGAACCAGAGCAGTGCACAGAAACGCCGTTTACCTTCCCACTGGAGTGATACCTATTTATCTACTTGCACTTTGACGTGCTTTTGAACTGCTAGGTTGGCAGGAGCAGGGACCGAGCAATGGGAGCTCACCCGTCATGGGGATTTGAACAGCCGACCTACTGATCGGCAAGCCCTAGGCTCTGTGGTTTAACCTACAGTGCCACCCACGTCCCACAGAACAAATTTATTTGGGCTCTAAGGTGCTACTGGACAATTTTTTTTATTTCTTTTGCCCTTGTAGACAGCTGTATAGCATCAGTTGTTGGGCAGGTGGTTGCACAAGCAGAGGGGGCGCACACACTGGGGGGCAGGACTCTAGCCCAGCCCCTGCTGAGGCTGGAGGGACCTCACCCCAACTGGAGCAAAGTGGGCCTGCACTGAGCTGTCTGCTTGCCCAACACAGGGAGGGAGGAGCCTGGCAGGCAGACGTGGCCCTTGGTTGGCAGAGAGGAACACTAGGTCAGGCTGCGCTGGGGGCACCTCTGTGAGGGTGCTTGGTTTGCTGCCATTCAAAAATTGTGCACCTGAGGTCACGGCCCCCCTGGCAACCCACATGCTTCACCCCTGCTTGTAGAAAACAGAAGGAAGGGAGATGGGGACAGGACTAAGAACCTAACAATGAAAGAAAAGCCTCCTGGATCAGGCCAGTGTGGTGTAGTGGTTAAGAGCGGTGGACTCGTAATCTGGTGAACCGGGTTCGCTTCCCCGCTCCTTCACATGCAGCTGCTGGGTGACCTTGGGTTGGTCACATTTCTTTGAAGTCTCTCAGCCTCACTCACCTCACAGAGTGTTTGTTGTGGGGGAGGAAGGGAAAAGGAGATTGTTAGCCACTTTGAGACTCCTTCGGGTAGTGATAAAGCAGGATATCAAATCCAAACTACTACTCCTCCTCCTCCTCCTCCTCCTCCTCCTCCTCCTCCTCCTCTTCTTCTTCTTCTTCTTCTTCTTCTTCTTCTTCTTCTTCTTCTTCTTCTTCTTCTGGCCAGTGCTCCATCTGGACCAGCATCCTGTTCTCGCAGTGGCCAAACAGATGCCTGATATCCGTGCTGTATACCTGAAGGAGCATCTCCACCCGCATCTTTCAGCCCGGACACTGAGGGTCCAGCTCCTAGGGCTGTCAGGTGGTTCCCTCCCTGTGAGAAGCGAAGTTACAGGGAACCAGACAGAGGGCCTTCTCAGTAGTGGCGCCTGCCCTGTGGAACACCCTGCCATCAGATGTCAAGTAAATAGGCAACTATCTGACTTTTAGAAGACATCTGAAGGCAGCCCTGTTTAGGGAAGCTTTTAATGTTTGATGTTTTATCATGTTTTTAATATTCTGTTGGGAGCAACCCAGAGTGGCCAGATGGGCAGGGCATAAGTAATAAATTATTATTATTATTATTATTATTATTATTATTATTATTATTATTATATGAGTGAAAATCACTGCACCTCTGGCCTTCTCGCGCAAGTGTAAGACTGGATGTTGGTGGCCGTGTATTGTACTTTACAGCGTCCTCTATTTGAAAGTTTCTCTTTAAAGGGCTGTCTGGTCCAAAGCTAAAGAAGTTCAAGGAGGGAGAGCAACAGAACCATTGAAATGATCAATCTATAGTTAGGGCCTGGATAACAGGTTGAGCATGTGACACAGACCACCTGATCACAGTCTTCCCCACGATGGTGAGATGTATTCTATTTAAAAGTACACTGACTCCCATCTAACTTTCCATCTAAGCATACACATTAGCACATTTAAATATTATGCAAATCTCCACCCTCTTTTGCCCTCCTTTTGGGCAGTGCATTTCCTCTTTTTGGGTGCTGTATAAGTGGTCCTCCTACCAGGAGAAAAAGAAAGGCAATATCTCTCTAGCTAGATTGAGTATTTGTCACCCTCTGGGACCATTGCAGTACAGTACCTCAGAGGACAAGGGACGCAGGTGGTGCTGTGGGTAAAAGCCTCAGCGCCTAGGGCTTGCTGATCGAAAGGTCGGCGGTTCAAATCCCCGCGGCGGGGTGCGCTCCCGTTGCTCGGTCCCAGCGCCTGCCAACCTAGCAGTTCGAAAGCACCCCTGGGTGCAAGTAGATAAATAGGGACCGCTTACTGGCGGGAAGGTAAACGGCGTTCCGTGTGCTGCACTGGCTCGCCAGATGCAGCTTTGTCACGCTGGCCACGTGACCCAGAAGTGTCTCCGGACAGCGCTAGCCCCCGGCCTCTTAAGTGAGATGGGCGCACAACCCTAGAGTCTGTCAAGACTGGCCCGTATGGGCAGGGGTACCTTTACCTTTACCTCAGAGGACAAACAAATTCTTAAAAAATCAAGTCCTATAGACATTTGGGACAGAGACCATGGCTCCGGAGAGCAACACTAATCAAAAGCATTAGAAGAATTGCATTTCAAGAGAAATCTCCATAAGCTGCCTTTGACAACCACCAAAGATCATAAACATCTCTCTCTTTCTCCAGATTCTTTGATTTTATGATTGTCACTTCAGGCTTGTGGTTGGTTTTTTAAAAAACAAAAACAAAAAACAAGCCAGGCTGCAATCTGTCACTGTGTCAAAAGATAACGGAACTGCATTCTGTGTATCTAATGCAATTCCTTTTGTTCTCAGAAACCTCTTTTCTCCTCCATTTAAGTCAAAGAATCTCCCGACCCGCTTCCAGGTGAGACGCAGATTGTAGCGGGATAGTTGTTCACAGCAGGTACAACGCAATAGCTTTGCATACTAACAATAACTTCCAAAGGCAGCTGTTTTTCAACCTCTCTAGAAAGGGAAGGAAAAAACCCCAGATGGGATAAAGTAAAGTTTTGAATGCTGCAGAAATGAAAAAGAGGGAGGAGGCAGCGGCAAGTGAGGAACAGTGTGAACACTACAGGTCAACCCAGGAATGCAGAGAAAGGATGCAGTTGACAGAATCTCATCTCTGGGAAGCGCACAGGGAAATCTTTGACATTAATTTGCAGTGCATTGTGCTACCTGCCCCTCTTCTGGCGAAGCACCTCTGACAGAAAAACCTTTTGAGCTCTGCAAAGCGGGAACGAGAGAGCTCCCTGCTCCCCAAGCAACTGTCTGTTAAGTGAGCGCTGAATTTCCTTAATAGACAAGAGAGAAGAACCAATTTGTGAGCCAACTGTTTGGCAAATCCTCATTATTTATACAGGCCAAGCAGCTGGAGAGTTCTCCACCGCAGGCTTGCTGCTGATCTCAAGATTGTGATGTAATAGAGATATAAATATGAAGCCTCTAGCCACTTCCCACAGTCAGCTAAATTGGAGACCACTTCTGAGATTTTCTAGAGCAAGGGTAAGTGGAATCTGTGGCCCCTTCAGATGTAGCTGGACTATCCCATGCTGACTGGGGCTGATGGGAGTTGCGATCCAAGAACATATGGAAGGCCACAGATAACCCATCCCTGATCTTGAAGCAGGGGTGGTTAGGTAATCTTAGACTCTGGACTTAATGGAGCAATGAATGTACACATCCTCATCCATTCCTCTCTACCCTCCACACAGGCAAGCAAGAGGCATTATCAAAATTCAACACCATATTCCAGCTAGACAAAAATATTAATGACCGGTTAGGTACGTAGTCTTGACTTTTGAAGGCCAGACAGAGGAGGCTAGAAGGGTACCATGGCCCTGAGGTTCTCCAACTCTGCTGTAAGAGATCTGTTCTCTTATCCTATGATGGCTGTTTCCTCACAAACCTTTGTTCAGAGATTTTCAAATGCCCAAGTATATCATGCCTGTTGCAATATCCTTACCAAATGCTTGTTGACACTTTTGAAGAACTTGAAAAGGTTAGCGAGGCGGGACTTACCTTTCCAGAAGCCATGTCAGCAATTTATCTGCAGCTAGGACTTCTCATTCAACAGGCAAGTTCAAAAATACCCAGCTGTCTTCTGCAGAGTCCTAAGGGGAGAGTCAACCCAAAAGAGAAAGCCTCTGGCCAGGCTTTCTGAAATGGAGAACCAGGTCAGTCACTGACAATGGCAACAAGGATGAAGAGCTCGATCAAGCACCTTTCAATGAGGATTCTAACAGCCGCCAAGACACCTGTCTGATGGAAGAACTGTGTGGCAGGAGCTGCTCTGGCTTCCTGGTTTGGACTTGGTCATAAGCTCTGCTCCTGGATCTGATCAGGGGAGCAAGGGTAAATGCTTCTGGAAAAAGATGGTTGTTTCAACAGCCCAATCCACCATGGACATTGGTGATGAGTTGCTGCTATTTTAGAAGGCCAGAATCTGCACAGACAGAACTCTATAACTGCGTTATAAGAACTATACCATGGGTCGGCAAACTAAGGCCTGCAGGCTGGATCAGGCCCAATTGCCTTTTAGATCCAGCCCGCTGACAGTCCGGGAATCCAGGCAGCCGGCATAGCGCAGGCATGCAATAGTTTTTGCGACTCAGCCAAGCTTGAGGGTCAAAAGTGAGGCCCAAGACAAGCCCCTTCTCCATCTGTCACGCGCGTGCACAGCAATCTTTTCTTCCAGGGTGGGGGGTGGGGAAGAGGGAAAAGGAGCCACAGTTTGGATTTCCACCATGGAGCTGCCGGTGACTGACCTCAGGAAGGGCAGTTGTGGTGGCAGCGGCATGGAGGTGCCTCGGGAGCGATGACCGACTGTGTCTGTGGCGCTCCCCACCAGAGGAAGTGGAGAGCGCCTGGGCGGCTGCACTCCGAAGTAGTTCTGCGCTCTGCTGGGGAGGCCACTCATTAGTTACACAGTGCGAGCCATGGAAAGGTAAATAGCTGCTGCCACGTCGTCTTTTCTCACACGGAAAAAAAACGTTTTTGCTTGAGCGGCGCCGGCCTGACTTAGCGTGGCCAACGGCTTTTCCCTTCACTCACACATGCACACATGCTCTCCAGGGCTGACAGGAATGGCGCACTTACCTCAGACCCCCACCCCCACCCCACCTTACAAGAGAAATAATAACTGTCAATGCGTAAAACACAAAGGAAGCAGCGTGGGTGTATGAGGGGAACCCCCCCCCCCAAAAAAAATCACATTTGGGCAATGTTGGGGTTGGTCCCAATAAGGGTTTTTGTCAAAAATGCGGGTCATAATCATGGCAACATATAGTCCGGACCCCAACAAGGTCTGAGGGACAGTGGACTGCCCCCCTGCTGAAAAAGTTTGCTGACCCTGAACTATACCTTCAAGAACTTGTTCCTAAGGTTGCTTTCGCCTCCTCCCTCCCATTCTCTTTTTCCTTGTGTGTCATGTGCGCCTAAGGGCAGGGACTGACTCATTACTGCTTTTCATAAGCTGCTCTGAGAGCCTTTTCTTTGCTAAAGGGCAAGGTATAAATGCCTTTAAAGTGAACTTCAAAGCAACACTCAAGGGTGCTACCACCCAAAGTGAAATTTGGGGTGGTATCTGGGGTTGTGCTAAGGGCATCGTTATTCCCCAAAACTACTGTTTTCCTCTGACCCTTGCCAACTTCCCTGTACATCACCATCTTTCCTACATTATAAAAGCCCTAGATGTGTTCACTCCGAACACTCATTTCAACTGGAAATACCAATTGTGAAATCATTATTAAAAGACTTTTGTATCCTCTTCCATTGTTTTTTGGGGACAATACGGCCAACAAAAGATTAAAAACAAGCTTCCCTGCAGCGAAGTGCTAAGGGTCATAACGAGAGAAATCAGTGCCATTGTTCCTGCATGTGCTTGAGGGCAAGTTGGGTTAATTACAAGGGAACTCATCAGCCTATTACAAAAGGACATAATGATATACCTTCTACTCTCCATTACAAGGTAAAGGTACAAAACCCGCCATGTGCCATAGCTTTGTCATATCTCTGCACTGTGAATTAAGAGTGAGCTGTCTTTTCTCACAGAAGGGCAGGGGTATTAAATGTAAGCTGGGTGAATGATAAGAAACTTGGTTTGGAAAAATCCCCACCCCTCGGTCCAAATTTCATTAAAACTCAAGAGTTCTGTTGGTACAAGTCTAAATGCAATATTGGCAACCATATGCTAATGTTGGTGCTTGTTATGAATCACTCCAATTAAATTTCTCCACAAACATCACACAAGTGTTTTTTCCAAGTCCTGATTTGAATGGATCCACAAAGCCATTTGCTAACAATGCAAGAGCCGTGTGCCTATCTCCCCAATTTCAGCTAATCTCCCCATACCTGTCATCTGAAGAGGGCCCTCAGCTCTCAGGAACTGCTTTTCTGGGAGTGTAAAGATGTTGCAGTGGGAAGGATTCAGGAAAATCCCCTTTGCACAAGCTTGTGGTCCTCGGAACCTCATCTCTCTTCCGGTCTCAACTCTACCCTTCCTAAAGTGTTTACAGACCACTCCCATTACTTTATTCAAAAGGCAGGGCTGCAGGTGTGCCACACGTTTTTCTTCTTCATAAAAAAAAACACTGCACAAAAAAACAGAATTCTTTAATTTTTGTATAAATTATGCACATTTGCACAATTGAATTTGCAATTTGCTGCTTTGCACGATTCGTTTGGGCTACACAAATCATGAGAAGAGACAAGTTCAGGATGCTGACACCCAGCACACCAACCACTCGAGACATTTCACTGCCCCTCTTACCAGAGAAGGTATTGCCCACACTCTCTTCAGTGTGACTTTGCAGCCATGTGGACTAGAAACCTTTTTTTTGAAAAATAAGTGGCGATATCCTGGGGGAGCTGCATTATGGCCAACTTCACATTCTGTATCCCCACCAAACCACACTTCCAGGAGCAACCATTTGGTACAACTTCTCAAATGCACATTGGTTTTTGAATTCTGCTGCATACTAATCAATAAAACGTGCAATTCTCTGGAAGCTGCACTTTCCCACAGACTCAGGTAAGTCACCAAGTTAGAGCCACATCTTGTACTCTTCAGTGAGCTATACTGTACCATTTTTAGAGGCACAACCCTTCATAAGAGCTACTTATGGTGAGCTTCACGGGTTGCTGATGGGAGTTTCCTGTAAAGGGGTAGCTAGAACAGAGTGTAAAATCTATGCTTTTCAAATGATGTGTGTAAATAATATGGGAAATCTCAGTTCTGTCAGTGAAATAATTTAGAAGGAAATAATTTAGAAGGAAAACTGGACACAGTGCAACATGTCTTTTTAAAGGCCCTGCTGTGAATCATTATACACTGCAGAGATGGAGGCTATGGTAGCTTAACTGGAAAAACTATGAAAAAGCTATTATAATTCACAGACCAAAAGGAGCCCTGTATGTTTCCCAGCTACTCTTAAGAGAGGGAGCTCTGGGCCCTGGAATTTCTTTTAGAGTAGGGGCTGGTTTATGTTTACAACAAGAACACTGCCTAACTTCACCACTTGCTAAAGCCATCATTTCTTCTTCTTTTTTTGCGTGGGGTGTGTGTGACAAGAGAATCATGGGAGTCAGGTTAATTGCAGATACATTCATATATGCAAATAACTACACTCAACTCAACACCAGATGCATTAATCCTCAGTGCTCAGGAATACTCTTCAAAAACAGAAATTTATTGCTGGGTTGAATGCCTGAACCTGCCCAGGCAATCAAGTAATTGCAATTTAAGTGAGGCATATGCATGCATGTATTCTGTATTCACACATCCCTTTAATATCGGAATGTTTCTTTTCAGAAAATTAAGAGTTGTAATGTAGAGTTCTGAGCATCCTCCAAAATTGTAGGTTTGCTGATCTAGGTAATGTGTGTTAAGGGACATGTTCTGCATCCTCATCTAACTATGAGAGAAGAATCGAACATAAAATCAGAGGCAGCAGGATTATAATTTTGAGCTGGGAGCTTCAAAGTACTTAATCAAGATAGGCCTTTCCCAAAATATGAGGTTTGCCATTTTAACTACCTTAATATCAGAGTAAGAGTGGGGTACACAAAACGGATTTTTTAAAGGATTTTAATGAAGTTGCAAAGTGGTAGATGCAGAGGATTATTGTAGAGCTATAATTCTATAAGGTTGGCAGTCGAGGGAGAACAGCGTGGGAAGTATACAGAGGCAGATAAAGCTTCAGATTTTTCTATAGCACAATTCAAGTTTATTCCATTCATTCTTGCAACACAAACTTAACACAGTATCATTTAGCAATCCAATGTCTATGAACCATGATAATGATAAACCAAACTGTGTCAAAATAGTTACATTGTGGAAAAAGGTCAAATATCAAAATGCACAAAGCACTATTTTTCTTCCATCAATTGGGTAGAAAGATGTGATTGTTTTCCCCATTTATAAAATATAAGACTGTTCAGTTTGAGATTTAGCATGCAACACTGCAACTGCTCAACTAGGACATTCCACTCTTACCAGCTTCTTCTATCCATCAATTAACCCATTTAGTACTGCATTAAAGAACTAAGTTAAGAAAGCAATGCCTATACAAAGGGGAGCAGAAAACTTTAAGACCGCAAGTCATTATTTTAAATTGAAATCTGAAATGAAAGGAAAGATATTGGTGCTAGAATTTGATTTCTAGAGTGCTAGCTTTGATGTCTCTTAAGTTTCCTACCTGGAAAAAAAATTTACTCCAAGAGTTTTCACTATCTAAGAGCTAGCATGAGACATTGGTAGCCATCATTTTTCTTCTGAAAAGCAGGATATGATATGAATAGCACATGATCTGTTCACACCAAGATCTAAAGTTGGGTTTGATTTCTTAATTTCTAAGACAGAAAACAGTGGGTGGACCTTTTATGCCATAGAAAATTCAGAAACATTGGTTTGGCTTAGAGCAAACACTTACGTATTCTGACCCAAGTGGCTAGAATATACTTTATTATAGCCACACATCAGAGTCCATCTCTAGTTGCGAATAAAGATGCGCCAGAAAAAAAGAACTGTGCAAAACGCCAACATGATAGTTTTTAAAGAAAAGGCAAGCAAGCAGAGCCTCAAATGTTTGGGCAACGAACTGCACGAAAGAGGCTCAAAGTGATCTAATACTATCTAAGGAGGATTGAAGGCGAATGGACACAGGGTTATGAAATAGCCAGTCATGAAGCACAATTTCAATTTCTCCTTCACTTGATCCATCAGATCTTTCATTTGACTTCAGGAGATATTAAGTGGATCATGCTTACTATGACTAAGAACATTTGATTTAAAATTAATCTGAACATGTTCATTTACTGAATTAGCATCTTCATAAGCAATGCCTTTCGTGTCGCATAGGAAGGTGAACATGTGACTACACAGACTCTGCATGCAAAGCTTGCTATTTCTATATCACATTCCTGCACCAATACAAAAAAAAACAAAAAACAAAACCAGATTAACATGGTTCTACTTTTAAGAAAGCCTTTAAAGAATCTAGTTTCTTCCCCCCTTTGTGCTGAATATTTGAATGTTGGGGGTGGTATCAGTGCTAATAAGGGACAAATAAGTGGCAATTTAAGATGTAATGCTAGCCTGCAATTTTGCATTGTCTATAGAGGCCGTATTCCTAATTCTGTTTTACTAGGGTATACAGAGGGTTTTCCCATTTAAATGAAATGCTTTCAAAATTGAGAAGGTACATTCAATACTATGAAATGTGTATACAAAAGCACACGCCAGTTACCTGGATGACAATGAAGACATTGTATTGCACATCTTGATGCAAAGTCAGTAGAAGCCTCAGTGGGAAATTTTTAACATGATACAAAATTTATCCATAGTTTCTGAGGAAGAATATCCAAGTGCTATTTGCCCCAGCATCTTCTAATCAACACATTAGCATATTACAAAACCTTATGCCTGAATGTTCTTTAAAAATGTCATCTTGAAGAGTATTTGTGAAATGTCACGTAGAAAGAAGCATCCTTTATTGGGCAGCAATAAAGGCAGGGTTTCCTTTGGAAACATGACTATTTAATCTGTCAAATTACATTTTTCATAGACAATGCCACAGCAGTGACTCAAATCTTATTTCAGAGACATATGCATTTTACAAGATCAATGTGTTGAGGATGAAACTAGGGCAAAGGAAGCTCCTGCCTTCTTTAAAAGAATGAAATTAACTTAAACTGAGAGCCATTCCTTCTTTAGTAATTAAGATACTTTGAGACTAAATCTTGAAGGGCAAAGTCATCATCCTCTAGCACCAATAGGTCTGGAGCTGTCACTTTCTTCCAGTTAATATTATGATGTGCTGGGGTGAGGAAGTTCCAACTGGAAGTCTTTGAAGAACAACTCTTACCCAGAACTAAGCACTGTCTATCATCTGGCTGGTTCTTCACAAAATGTTTGGATGGTGGAAAAAACCCCACACGATTTTGATCATCCCTTGGCACCCCGTTTTGAGATGCATTCCTGCTATCACTGTATATTCCATGTTAAAATAGGCAGCCAAAATTAGTGTGGCATTCAACTGTTAAATACCGGGGAATGATAAACCAAAGCCTTCAGCATTGCACAACCTACGTAAGGCACAGGGATACAGTTATCCCAGTGCCTTGACTGGGAGATGACAGCATAGCAGCACAGGGCTGCTACTGCCTTTACAAGTTAGAAAGTACAGGGATGGAGCTTCTGTCTGACAAACTTCCAGCAAGTCTCAAAAGAACAAGAAAAGTTTGCAGACTAAATTTCAGACTCCATTCTTCGCCCCTTCTCCAGCAGAGGTTCAATTTTGCTAGAAATGGGGGAAAAATTGTACCCTGAACAAAGTCCTAAGGAGAAACCAATTATATGGATTTCTACTTTCTCCAAGCAGGTTGTCTTTTTGATAGAGGTACCTAACTAGTCTGATTTACTGTGATTTTTTTCCCTCCCTCCCCAATATTTAGCTGAAGAAGCTGGAAGATACAAAGAGTGACAGACAGGCAGCAGTGTGAGGCCACAGGAGAGACATTAGATCTCAGTCCATCCGTCACTGGAGAAGAGCTTTGATTGCCTGATTGTCAGTGGCTTCAAAGGCAGTTAGACCATCTGGCCCTCTCACAGTCTTATCAGCACCCTGTAAAGAGATGAGAAGAGCTGTCACTTTTAGAGAAAAGGTGGAATTACATGTACCAGAAGCAGTTTCTCGTGAGAGGGTCCTGGTACGTTTGTTTTCTTACTTTACAGTCTATATAATTTCTTCAACTAGAGTCACATTGGCTTGACTAGGGTGTGTGCATTAAACAAGAGAGATCATTTTCAATTCATTCACCATTAAAAAGACAGGCTTTAAGTAATATCACAATCCAAATAGCACATTTAAGTTATAGAAAGCTTCATGCTCCCATGTAGACACCTCAGCCTCTTGGGCCCACTTGAATAATAGTATTTTCAAAGTATTAATATACATTAAAGTTTTCAATCAAAAGACTCAGTTCTAGTTATCTTAAGACAAAATGCCAATTAAATCCAGGTGAAACCATGGTTCCCAAACCTTGCCTACTTGACTCCACTTCTGATACAGAGCCACAGCCACAGCCTCAATCCTGTTCCAAAGCCTTTACTGGCTTTGCATATACACTGGAGTTTTACCATACACCTTTAGTGGCCTGGGATCCATTCTGCTAAAGACCTCTCACAGCTCCAGGGTGGAATTCAAAGTGATTGTTCTGTCAGTGCAAACATTTCTGCTTGCCTGATAGACTGGTCTTCTCTCTCTTCCCCACACGTGGTGGTCTGGGGTTTCCCCCCCTGATACCTCCCCCCCCAAGTAGTTTTGGGTGAGAGGAGGAGGATGGGTAGCCCTGTTGTATTAGCAGGACTCGTGATGGTTCCTGCTAGTGCAACAATTTAGTTGAATCTGGTCCCAAGTGTTGCAACTTTTGAAGGAAAAGGAAATTAAAGAACTCTAGATGACACTGACCTGTACGCCTACAAGTAACCTTCTCCCGGAGCTTTATATATAGGCGTACAGGTATATATATATATATACATGTAGGCGTACATATATGTAGGTGTACAGTGGAATATAAATATCAGACTTGCAGAGCATTTCCTCCACACCCACATGCACCTCTACAAAATGTTGGGAAAGGTTAAGCTCTACAACAGTTACTATTCCTAGATGCAGTCATTTCAGAGATAAAAGGATTGAAACTCTGTCTAGTTAAAAACCTACCATATTTCCTTGCGTCTAATGCACCACTGAATCTAATGTGCACCTCAATTTTCAGAACCTTGAAACCAAATGAAGTATTTGCTGCTGAATGTAAAAGTGCCATTGAATCTAATGCACACCTTAATTTTTGCAACGTAATTTGGCCAAAAAAGGTGAGCATTACATTTGAGTAAAAATGGTAGTTAAAAGCACTTTAATTATTGCAGACATTGGCCTAGAAGAAAGGTTGATGTTGTCCTTCAAGTTAGACTGTCAACTTTCCATGGGTTTGTCTGTCTTTTAAAGAAGATGTCAGGTGGGTCTGAAGTACCGCAAGCACAGAAGTATGGCCCAAAGATACTTAATGACTTCACTCTGTCAAAGTCAAGGCTGTAATAGACTATAGCCAATCACTATGATTAGTATGTCAGCTATGTCTGGGAACACTCATTCACTTGAAATCGCCACACTCGAAAATTTTCCAAGTACACCTTAGTTTGAGGTAAAATAATAAATCAATTTGAGCATGTCAGTCTCCACATTATTTGGAGTACATTTGAGGAAAATGGCATGAGAAAAGAACACAAAAGGGGAAGAGGGCAAGAAATGACGTTTGGCTTGAGTGCTCCTGTACTACTTGCAGAAGTGGGAAAATTAAGGAACAAATGTTTTCTTTGCTGAAGATCCTACAGGGGTCTTAATGTTCCACAAGATTAGTAAACATCTATGTTGCATTATGAAGCTAGCATAGATTTAATTTCTTTTCAACCAGCCTGCAGATTGAAATAATGTGTCTTGCTTTTTGGGTAAAGGGTTGAGGAATGTTTCCTCCTCAAACTAGAAACTCAAGAGGTTTTGTCAAGATACAAGGGAAAGTATAGAAAGGAAACCAACAGTACTTAAAAATAAATAAATATCATATACAAACAATGTTTCAACTATAGGACTAAAAAGATTGTTAAAATGGGGGAGAAATACAATCATGCATATGCACCGATGCCATCAATTCAGTGTAGGGTAATCAAGGCAGGTCGATCTAAAGCAACAAAACATTTGGCAGCAAACTTATGGAAGTGATCAGCAGGTGAGGGGAGTTTTAACACAGCAAGCCACCGCCACATTTCAGTGATCCAGGATCCACTGAGATCTAAACATTGTAATTGCTTTGCTTTTTCTTCTTCTTTTTTTAAAGTAATCCACACTATCAACTCATTTGTGATAGAGCAAACTCATACTGACGTGATCAAATATACTTTCTGAATCAAAGGCAGAAACTACTGGCATTGACAAAAAAAAGAATCTTGAAGGTCTTCTCCAAATTTTCCCTTTGTTCTTTTTATATCCTTCCCATATACTCAGTACCAGAGTTGAAAAAGCACAAAGTGACACTAACTAGCTTCCAAGCCTTTATTTTAAAGTCAAAAGATGAATCTACAGACTTTTGACTCCACAAGTACTTTAAGGACAAAGAATACAATTCATAACCTACTTCTGCTGGCTTGAAGTTTTAGTATGAGTGAATCCTAGCAAGATCTCTCTATATTTTTCAGACAAACAGCAAGTAAACACACAATTTTAACTCAAGAGAACCACAGTATTTTGTTATCATGAGATGGTATGTGTCCTCCAAAGGGGAAAAGCTCTCAGAATAAATTGGCTTTATTTTCCTTAGTTTGAGAATGTTAAAGTCAACCAAATACTAAGGCTGTGTGCATTTGCTTCAGACAAATTCCAAATCCAGAACCAAAGTGGGACATTTCATATATTTGGGAGTCAGCCAAAGCAAAGCAATTTCCTTCTGAACTGTTCCAAGGCAACTCTGTCTGTTTCCAACATTTCAGAACCTATTCAAATGCACAAACACTGAAAATTCGTACTCTCGTACCCCTAGATGCTCTCCCTGTAAAGAAAATACCAGGGAAGTGGGGGTGTACTTTTGTGACTGACAGCTGTAGCTCTCAACCAGAGGATTTTACAGGGCTCTTTTTTTTTAACTTCCCGTCAGTACCCAAGGTGGAACTTACCAGAAAGTCTTCCAGTGTTTTTCCACTGCTTTTTGTGACTGTGTGTCAAGTAGCAGCAGTACTGAAGGCTTCAAATAATGGACTGAGAAGCACGAATAATTCATGGTTCACACCCAGTCTCCAAGGCAGACAGGAACATGAAGTCCCACTGAGTCCCCATAACCTGAGTCAAGCTCTCCCTGTGCTTTCTCCCTGGCTGCTGATACAAGGAGGGCAAGGCACCATTTTCTGGCACCATCATAAGCCTGCAAGAAGCTTATGATGGGTAAAAAGATATAGGTACCAGAGTTTGTGGAGATGCTGGGAGATAGCTGCCCTTGTCACCTCTGCTGCCTACTTTGTCACTGTTTATAATAAAAATGCAAGTGATGAGCATGGCTCCCATCCCCCCCAAAAGGAGGATACTCCCCTCCCCTCTTGAAATAATATGGGGAGGGATGTGTGCAGGAAGAGCTTTAGATGCACAGATGCTCTTACTATAGAGCCAGTGATGAGATCTGGGCTTCCAAGTTCTGAAACAGAGAAAAGAGGACACACACATACACCCTCTTTGTCTGAAAGAAAAGGATTTTGGTGGATCTCTGGGGGCTTTACAAGCAGGTAGGGTTATATAGTTATATATAAACTGTTAGGCTGCCCAACACAACTCCTCATTACACCTGTCAGCGTGAAATATGGCAAATTTCGTCCTATAGAAGAGACTATTATGTCTACAAGTTTTATCTCATTATGTCAGAGAGCAGAACAACTATAGCTATTTGTTGATTTCCCCATTGTAGTCACTGGGGGCACCAAGTTTCAGATTTTCCAAAGCAGGGTTCTGATTCTGACCAGAGGTGAAGTGTGCGGTCTGTGAAATTGTTTCAGCCAAATTTGGCCACATTCCAGATTGTCTATCCAGTGTGCTAGAAAACATGTAGCCCAAACTTTGTAACAGAGCACATCCTTCGTATGCAGGAGGCTGAAGGCTGACTCACCAGCATCTTCATCTATGTAATTTCAGGTAGCAGCATTGGGAAAGAAACCATGAAGAGCCAGTCACCAATCAGATTCGCCTGTTTTGTGCAGTACAATGGTGTGACAAGCTCTCACTTAGAACAAGCTTTTATCTACTAAATATGTGGCTCTTCTAAAACTTCCTGTAGGAAGTTTCTCTCCTTGCTTGACTAGCCTCTACTTTGTAGTCACATTGAATCTGACTATCCTTCTCACTGCAGTTGCATTTAGCATTCTATAACATCAGAACAGCTCAGAAGATAGCTACCTAAGGGGACTTTCAAGACTAAATCATAGCAAAAAGAAGACACTGTTGACTGTACGCATAGATTTTCCCAAGTTATGTCAAAAGCCTTGTCCTTAGCTTCTCTTCTTCTGTCTCTTGTCTATTTTAATATTGTAAGCCTATGGGCACGGATTTCCATTTTTCCATTTTTGTATAGTGCCCACTGGGTAATACTGACTAAGTAATAGGAAAGGGCCACTGAGATCAATAAGCAACTTAACAGAGAAGAGAAAATTGCAGGGGGAGAAATAGTAGACACAGGAAAGGTTAAACATCCTTACCTCTCACCTGCTAAGTCATAACCAATGTAAGTCCATTGATTTCAATGTGTCTACTCTCAGCATGACTTAGCTGGATTCCACCCAATGAATATTAGGCTTTTAAAAAAATAAAAATGATGAAATGCTTGAAGGCAGTGTGGAATTTGTTAAGTTGCTGAATGATTAACAAACCACCAGGCAGGTCTCCGTTTCTTACCTTTGACAGGAGTAACTTCACACAAGACACATGGCCTTCATAAACTGCTGAAAGGAGTGGAGTGATATTGTGTTTGTCTGGAGCCTGTAAGAAAGAGAAATGAAGTTACACAATAAATTCCATCTACAATATACTATATCTAATAATGCTCAGATATCACATTCTTGGCAGGTGGGTATCTGCCAAAAATGGTACTGTTGCACACAGAACATATTTAGCCACCTGCAATGTTGCTAAATGAAAGCAAGTCCAGACCTACATTTTACTTCTGCAAAAGCATGTCCCTAATTTTCCTAAAATGGTTTATAAAAGCTGTTAATTATTGGAATTGGTTACCAAATGGAATTACATCAGGCTACAGCAGAGGGAAGGATGGGAGGCAAGGCCATTCCAAAAGAGCAGCTCCTTTAGTCTCCTATTCTCCCTGAAGTGTTTCATATCAGCTAGTCATCATAGGAACTTCATACATTTAAGAATTTGGGCATGGATTTTCTTGATTTCCTCTTTCCTATAGACTCTTTCCCCCTTTTGTATCATGGCCTTTAGACTGCAAGCCTAAGGGTAGATGTTGCCCTGTTTGTTATTGATTCATCTAGGATATTTTTTGGTTGAAGAACGGGGTGAAAATATTTACATAAAAACTTAGTATACAAAACACATTAGAAAACTGGCAGACTTTAACCTGAATAGAAGACAGTTACTGCAGACAGCAGTTTCTAAGATAATACCAACTACTATTATCGTACTAGAATACTAATAATGAAGCAGATTTATCCTCTCATAGGTCTAATATGAACCAGACAGAAATTGCATTGTATCAAATAAAATGGAAGTGTAAAAACTCACTTCATACAAATTGTGTAGTGAACTGTTGAATCATTCAAATGTCTGAGCCATTCAGATTAACCAGATTAGTTATTTTTAATTATCGGCCAGTTACTGAAGACTGGAGACATATTAGCTTTCACAGAGCTGAATGTAGCATAAGAGGCATTTTACTTATGGACGCATCTCATGATCCCTTCTAATGAATAGTCTGTTTTTGTCTGTTTTTGTATTGTTTAAAATACATGCAAAACCTGTTTGAACAAGAGGCAACGGTGGAGCAAACATTGCTGCTGCTGCTACTACTACTACTAATAATATGCTCATACATCCAAGGACAACTATGCCTCTACATCATTGTTTTGAAATGCACAGAAAACTATCATTTGTCTTCAGTCAAAGACAGAACTAAACCAGAACTAGACAGAGTTTTAATCAACATACATACATTCATATCAGCTCCTTTTAGTAGAAGGAACTCCAGGATCTCAAGCTGTCCACAGTCTGCAGCATAGTGAAGAGGTTTCCTCCCACCTTCCAGTGTCCGATTAACATCTTCACCCTTCAGAATTAAAAAAGTTATTAATTTTATATAATTCTACATCAAATTTAGCTCTGAGATCTAACTATGGTCATTACTCAAACATAGCAGACAACACTTGCTTAAAACTCTTGCTCAAGACATTACAGCAATATGGGGGAGGTAGTCTGCAAAGCAATGCCTCATTTCAAGAACCAGGAGTGTCAAAATTTATATCCATAGTGCTTGTTGCAAAGCAATTTGTTTTTCCTGTTCCAGTCATCCCTCAACACCTCTTTTAACTTTCCCAAACTTTGATCTGTTCATAGCTTGAAGGTTCACCATTATTATTAGGACTAATAAATGTACAGCAGGTGGTATTAATGTAGCTGTGAAATCTTACTAATACTATTAGAAGTTATTTAAGAAGTAGATATTTTGGAAGCATGACCTCTTAGTAGCATGCGCAGACACAGCGAATTGCAACCTGCACACGCACAGACACGGGTTGCGTTCGCTTCAGGATGCGAATGGGGCTCCAGAACGGATCCCATTTGCATCCAGAGGTACCACTGTATAGTCCGGCCCCCCACAAGGTCTGAGGGACAGCGGACCGGCCCCCTGCAGAAAAAGTTTTTTGACCCCTGTTCTACATCATGTTTCTTCCATAGGCCACAAGATGCTTTGTGAAGCAACCAAGAAGTCCATAAAGGCAACTGGTATTCCCTGGTACAGTATAGTGATTCTGAACCTAGAGGTTCTACACAACTATTAACAGACATAATATCCACAAAAATTAATGTTTTTCTTGATTAGATTAAAAGCTACTACCAAATTCTGTATACTGTCCATGTCTTTTGTTTGTTATACTTTCAAGTGTTATATAGAGTCCTTATAGCAAGCACTGTATGAAAATTCTGAAGGATCCACACACCACAAATATCTTAAAAGATTGCAGCATGTCCCAAGTTCAATGACCCAATAAATTCCTTAACTCAAATAATTAGCAGTTTCCAAGAATGTAGCAATTTACTCTGTCACAATATACTTTTTGGCATACTTCTGGAACAACAACAGTATTTCTAAAGTACTAGTAGCGACTTTTCTTTTATGGTTCAGAATTTTATGCTGAATGTCCCTTTCATTTATTAGAACTCAAAGGCTTCCAGACCATATAGATACTGTGCTTCCAGCTCTGAATAAGACTCTTGATAAAGTCTAATCATTTAAATTCCTCCATTCATTTGCATCTCAAATTATAAGACTGAATTAAATTTTTATTGTCTTTACTCATTTGATGCACCATGACATCAGAACATTTAAAAAGCACAATGAATAAATTTAGTGATAAATCTTTTAATTGTGCAACTCTAAGTTTATAATTTAAAATGTTCATTGCTTTTCCTTCTGATTATTAAGCCAAGCCAACTATCTTTGCTTTTGCCTGTCTTTTGCATTTCCCTTTTGTTACACTAAAAGATTATTTCTTTGAATACTGAATTCAGTCAAACTGTTACAGAATGCTCATCAGCACTAATGCCCTAATCACTTGAGACCAATGAATGCACCTCTTGTTCTGATAATACCAACTCCTATCCTGAACAGCAATATAAAAATCCACTTCATGTACCTTCTTCTCAGCTTCTAACTAATAAGCACTTAAAGGCTCTTTTCAGGTCAATATTACCTCCTCTATTCATACATGTAATGCATAACCTAAGGGAAATATGTGTCAGTATAAGAAAACCTATTTATTCATTCTAAGAAAAGGATTCTTATAGTATATCCCTTCAAGAAGAAGTAAAAATGGAAGTCTAGATTCCAATTAAAGTTTTTGAAGTGTCTCAAGACTGAAAACATATCCCAGAAGTCTTATATTTCTTCACGGTGAATGTAAACCATCAGATAGTGGAATAATTCTCTCACACACTAAAAGGTTCTGGGTTGGCTGCAGTTACTTAGGAAAAAGATCTTGAAGATGAAAGCAGCAAGCTCTCAAGAAGTCAGCAACTTGGCTTTCTTAAGACCAACATTATTCGGAAAGGAACTGAGAAGACACAAAGTAACAAACCCCTATAAAATATAAATCTAAAGTCCTCATATCACACACAGAACTCAAGACAAATTTCAAAAGTCCTCTGCAAGTGATCTGCTCCTGCTGGGTAGAAAGCAGGAGGGAAGGAGAAAGAGAGAGAGAGAGAGAGAGAGAGAAAGGGGGGTCTTCTTTTGGCTCTGTCCCAGTCCAATCCTTCAAGTCAGCCCTTCTCACAATTGGCATGTGCCCAAGACATTACTCCCGAAAGAATGCAGGCCTCAACAGAAAAAGAAAGAAGGAAAAAGATTGCCCACTCTGATCTACAGCAGGCTGATTTTTAGAACACCTATTTGCTCCATTTTCTTTATGTCAAAGAAAAGAAACCACAGAAAGTGGAGAAAAGAGCAACCAAATTATCAGGTGAGAAGCATAAATTTGCCCAGAGAAATACAAGACATAGATTTGAGTCTTTTCAAAGCTTCGAAGACTCGGGGAATGTTACAATGTTTAAAATTAAATGTGCTGGTAGAAGTTAATAGAAATCAACCCAAGAACTGTGGTTACCTTGATGAAACTGACAAATTATCTGATTTAAGGCAAATTTAAGATCTAGGACATCAAATTTGCTGCATTCCTGTGGTGAGTGGTAAACAAGGGAGAACTGATTAAGTGTTGTGTATACTGCCCCGTCTAGCTTTTTAAACAAGAGAGGCAGCAAATGAGGAAATGTGAACTCTGGACCAGGCCTCCTTAGTTCTGGAAGCAAGAACATCTCATCCAGGAATAGCTGGCGACATGGTTGAGCCTTTCTGTATGTCAGTGCGCTCCTTTCTGTATGTAGAACCACGATATAATCATTTTGATACTGAAATGTTCACAGCAAACAGGTACATTAATCCAACACAAGTACAGGCCCAATAGAAGGGAGAAGAGTTGTCTGAATTGGGCCTTGGTTTTAATTAGAGTTTTTTGGTTCTTTGCTTCAGACTCTCCAACCCTTAATCTCTTTGTCAAATCTGCCAGAAAAACAGGAAGCTGATGTGCTATATCAGAAGGCAAAAACAAAAGTCTCCCTGTCTATTGAACTGGCATCAGGCTCTTTTATTGTACAGTGGTACCTCAAGTTACAAACGCCTCAGGTTACAAACACTTCAGGTTACAAACTCTGCTAACCTGGAAGAGTTACCTTGAATTGAGAACTTTGCCCCAGGATGAAAACAGAAATAGTGTGCTGGCGGCGCAGCGGCAGCAAGAGGCCCCATTAGCGAAAGCACGCTTCTAGTTAAGAACGGACCTCCAGAACGAATTAAGTTCATAACTAGAGGTACCACTGTATTCTTTTTGGCACCTACTTAAAATATTTTTGTGTAGGGAAGCTATTCAGACAAGTAGATGTTAATGTGTTTACTGCTGATTGTAATTGCTTTTTAAACAAATGTTTGAATTACCTATTTTTAACTGTTTTATTTATAATGGTAATATTTCTTATAAACTGCTTAGGCTTTGCTACAATCAAGCAGCATATAAATCTTGTTAACAAAAACATAATATAAAATGTGGCCTTCTACATATTGTTGAACATCTAGCCCTATCTGTCCCAGCCAGCATAGCCAATGGCCAAGGATGAATGTTGTAGTCCAACACCTGAAGGACCACAGGTTTCCTATCCCTGGTCTAACCAAGTCTCTAACAGGAAGTCTGGAAATAATGTTTGGGGTGGAGGAGAAAGGGACAGTTGAAAGAGAAATGTTTAAAGTGGGCACTAGAAAAATTTGAACATGAAACCAGCAGCGGCTGCTATCAGGAGCTGACACAGATCAAGCAGAAACAGAAAGGATCTACTGTAGTGCAGTCCAACACATCTTTGAGTACAGCAGATAGCACCAGAAATGAATGGGCTACAAGACACAGAGGGATAGTACTATTTATTGGGCTAGTTGAATATACTCATGACTCAATTAGAACTGATGAGACTTTCACACTGAGAAAATTGAGTTCAGCCAATAGGTTTTCATAGAATCCTACTTGACCTGAGTTGTGCTCTAGTCTAGACCTACCCATTTGTTGCAGTGAATCCAGAGCTAGAGCATCCCTAACAGATGGCTATCCATCCTATGCTTGAAGAATTCCAGGGAGGAGCTCATCAAAACCCTAGGTAACTGGCTCCATTGTCATACTATTACACTCATTACTGCCTCCAGGCAACAGAGAACAAGGCTTTGTCCCTTTCTACACAACAGCGTTCCAAATATTTGAAAAGTGCCCCTTCTTAAACTTCTCCTGTTCAAGCTCAACAAACCTGGTTCCTTCAAACTTTCTTCACAGGACTTGTTTTTCATACCAGTGACCATCTTTGTTGCTCTCCTCTGAACCTTGTTTGAACTTGTTCACATTCTTCTGATAGTGCAGCACCCAGGAATTTGAAACAGTACTCAAGATGAAGTCTGACTATTGATTAATTTATTATGAATCAAGACCTGTCAAATCAAACCCCATTATAAGCCCATTCACATTTTTAAAGTATTTGTGCCTAACTGCAGTCAACTGTACATGCATGGCAAGCTGATTAGCTTCTCTTGTCACATAGGTTTATCATAGAATCACAGAGTTGGAAGGGACCCCAAAGGAATTTCAACTAAAGCATCCAAGACAGATGGCCATCCAACCTCTGTTTAAAAACCTGTTTAAGAACCTCCTGAGGCAGTCTGTTCCACTGTCAAACAGCTCTTAAGTCAGAAAGTTATTCCTGAAGTTAAGTAATGTGCTAAGTAGACATCTGTGCAATTCAAATGCAAAAAAATGGAACCTAGAACCAGCAGATTCATACCTTCAGAACTCAATAGAAGAGGCTGAACATATGTTTATGACTACTTCACACAAATATGATCACCACTATAATGTCCTGTTGTACCATATACACCATAGGATCAGACAAAGACACATTCCATATTACTAATTGCACCCTAGGGAAGGCAGCTTTCTTTCTTTTATTAGCATAGAGGAGGAGGATGGAAAAGTAGTTGAGTGCATCTCTCTTAACTCTCTGTTTGCATGCTATTTCAAGCTGGAAAGAACCCCACAGTTGTAGCTATTGCTATTGTTATTTAGTACAGTATTTAATACAGTGGTGCCTCGCAAGACGAAATTAATTCGTTCCGCAAGTCTCTTCGTCTTGCGAGTTTTTCGTCTTGCGATGCACGGTTTCCCATAGGAATGCATTGAAAATCAATTAATGCGTTCCTAGGGAAACCGACTTCAGACCAGGTCCGGGGACAGTCTGTCCCCCGACCTCTTCTGAAGGCTGGGGGGGGGGGGACAAGGGCTTTTCTTCCCACCCCCAGCATTTTAAAATCACCCGGGACAGCGGAGAACTTCTCCGCTGTCCGGGGCGATTTTAAAGGCCCTGGGAAGGCAGGCAGGGGGGACAAAGACTTTCGCCCCCGCCAGCCTTCAGAAGAGGAAGCGCGTTTCTCCGCTGTCCCGGAGGGCTTTTGAAGGCAGGCGGGGGGGGGGGGGGAGCAAAGACTTTCGCCCCCCGCCAGCCTTCAGAAGAGGTCCCGGACCTCTTCTGAAAGCTGGCGGGGGGCGAAAGTCTTTGCTCCCCCCGCCTGCCTTCAAAAGCTGTCCGGCCCAGGCTTCGCGGACCTCTCCGCAAGCAGCGGCAGCGCTGCCGCTGCTTGCGGACAGGTGCCAACATGCCGAAGCCTGCGCGCGCTGAGATCAGCGCGCCCAGGCTTCCCGCCCCGCCGCCCGGCATCGGGGCATCGTCCCGATGGCGGGTGGCGGAGGAGGCGTTCCCCCCCGCCGCCCGGGATCGGGGCATCGTCCCGATGGCGGGCGGCGGAGGAGGCGTCCCCCCCCCGCCGCCCGGGATCGGGGCATCGTCCCGATGGCGGGCGGCGGGGGGAGGCGTTCCCCCCCGCCGCCCGGGATCGGGGCATCGTCCCGATGGCGGGCGGTGGGGGGAGGCGTTCCCGGAGGCGGAGGCGTCCCCCCCCCACCGCCCGCATCGTCCCGATGGCGGGTGGCGGAGGAGGCGTTCCCCCCCCGCCGCCCGGGATCGGGGCATCATCCCGATGGCGGGCGGCGGCGGAGGCGTTCCCCCCCGGCATCGGGGCATCGTTCCGAAGCCCGGCGGCGGGAGGAGGTGTCCCTGCCCCGCCACCAGGCTTCGGAGGAGGTCCAAGGACAGCGGGGAAGACGCGCTGCGCTTCCCCGCTGTCCCGGAGATTTCCCTATGGGCTGTCGTCTTGCGAAGCAAGCCCATAGGGAAATTCGTTTTGCGAAGCGCCTCCAAAATGGAAAACCCTTTCGTGTTGTTAATATATAAATTGATTAACATGACCACCACCAAACCCTAACACAATAAAGATATTGTATACAAATCTAATTTTTAAAGTGATATATGTCTATCCTGGAATTTGTACATCATTTACAAATGTCCTACATAGACTGCCTAAATTCTTCACCAAGTATTCTTCAGTACAGCTATCAGTCTACAGCAGGCACCTTGTCCAAAATTGTTTGCCAGAGCCTACACAAATCTATAGCTACAAGCTGGGTGAAGTGATTTTGTTATAGATACACTTACTTTCCCTCTTCCCCGACATTCAGGTTTTATGAAACCTACATCCCTTCATCCTATAAGACTTTTGTGAAGAATAGCCTACTTCTATAGTATATAAAACAACAACACTAATCAGACCAAAGGTCTACCCAGCTAAACAGCATACTTTGAAAGCAACCATACTTGGGTACTTTCCAAAGTTGTTACACAGGAAGGCAGTAGTTTCATGGATTTAAATATTGAAGTGTCCCAACTATTTAGTGAATGAGTTGGGCAAGTCTATGTAATTTAAAAGCAAAAGGGGAACACTGATGAAGAGGGCAGAACTTTCCTGCCTGCAGCTTCTATCCTCAAGTGGTTTCCTCCTGGTGCTGTGGGTTAAACCACAGAGCCTAGGACTTGCCGATCAGAAGGTTGGCGGTTCGAATCCCCACGACGAGGAGAGCTTCCGTTGCCTGGTCCCTGCTCCTGCCAACCTAGCAGTTTGGAAGCACATCAAAGTGCAAGTAGATAAATTGGTACCGCTCCAGCGGGAAGGTAAACGGCGTTTCCGTGCGCTGCTCTGGTTCGCCAGAAGTGGCTTAGTCATGCTGGCCACATGACCCAGAAGCTGTATGCTGGCTCCCTTGGCCAATAAAGCGAGATGAGCGCAGCAGCCCCAGAGTCGGTCACGACTGGACCTAATGGTCAGTGGTCCCTTTACCTTTAAGTAGCCTCAGCTGCCAAAAATGCCTGAACACAAGAGCCCCAGGGGGCTTCAGTGTCCTCACTTCTTTCTACATTATTAAATGTGAAATTGCCCTAACATCATTTTTGGACCCAACTTCTACCAAAACTCCACTGCCTTCCATTTCCAGGAAACTGCACCTTGTCCAAGGACACCCAATTTTACAGCCAGGCTTTGGTAGTTGAAAGCCACCATTTCTGTCCCATCTTTATTCCAAGAAGCTCAATTTGGTGTACATGGTTCTCTTTACCTCCATTTTATCCTCACAACAACCCTGTGAGGCAGGCTAGGCTAAGAGACTGTGACTGACCAGCATCACTCACTTAGTTTCATGGCTGAGCAATGATTTTAACCCTGGTCTCTCAGGCACTGGTTTAACACCAACCACTAAACCAAACTGGCTCTCTTATAAATCTGCCTACCCTATTTCTGATATCAGTTATACCACTAGCCCTGGAGGCAGAAGGCTCTGCAGATCAGCTATTTGTTTATTTGGCCACCAGAAACATGAAAGTAGACAATGAAATCCTTTTGCTGACCAGCTCTTACTTCTACCCTTGCACAGAACAGCACAAGAGGCTGTCATGCCCACTTTTTAATAAATGTTTGAATAAGAGAGAATATATAACTGAATGGCAAAAGGTGCATCTCATGCATGCTTCTCCAGTTCTTATGAGATGAATTAATTAGTTCTTAACACAACTTGTTATACACTCTCAACCGGACTGGCTAAAAATACTAAGGTCTTAATCCTCCCCACTTAGTTTTTTCCAATGCTACTTTATTTTATCACCTTTGGCTCAATAAAAACCTAGTGGGTACTAAGGTCTTCCATTCAATGTTTCCATTGCTATTTTAGTTCATCACCATTT
The DNA here is from genome assembly GCF_964188315.1 of Podarcis muralis. Lineage (NCBI taxonomy): Eukaryota > Metazoa > Chordata > Lepidosauria > Squamata > Lacertidae > Podarcis > Podarcis muralis. The sequence goes on along the minus strand of NC_135664.1, from coordinate 56,256,950 downwards.
GCTCAATTAAAAACCCAGCAGGATGTCGGGACACCAATCTCATTTCCTTCACACTCTTATCATGCAGCGATTATATTTTGTTCCATGCTAAATAAAATACAAGTACAGATATAGCAGGTAAGGACCACACATTGGAGAAAGAAAGGGTGTGGCTTTACGTTTGCAGCATACAATTCACCCAATATAATTTGGGAGTGGGGCAATTCTGCCCTCTAACCCTTTGGGGGGGGGAAGGGTTCAGAAAGAGCGATCTGGGGAAAGAGGGAGGATGCTTGAACATCTATAAAACTGACGAGGAACGATGGCACGCTCTCCACAAGCAAGCTCAAGCAGAAGGGTGGGCGGGGACTAGGCCTCTAGCAGGAGGAAGAGGCAAAGCCTTCCCTTCAGCTTCCATCACGGCGTCAGGAAAGATGTACCGTAGCTCCACGACGAAGGGGGGCGGGCGGGGAGGGGATCACCCACCATCCAAATCATTTCCGGTGCCCTGGAGTGAGGCAAGAGCACCCCTGAGCATGTGTGGATTGCGACATCGACACACACAGCCTCCAGAGAGTAGTAGGGGAAGAGCTCGGGCCTGAGCCCCGGCACCTTCAGTTTGCGAAGCAGATGACGGCGGGTCCTGTGAGGAAGAAGGGGAACCCCGCCTCAAGGCCAGGAAGCGGCGCCCAGGCTCTCCCTGCCTCCCCGCCCACCCTCGCACCCCCGGCGGCCTTACCTTGGCCACGTAGTCCTTCACCTCGTCCAGGTCTCCGTTCTTGAGGGCCCACATGAACTCCTTGTCGGACATAGCGGCTGCCGCCCTGACAGGGGACACGGCGAGAGGGCCTGGCAGCGTTCGCGCGACGAGGGGCGGGGGAAGAGGAAGAGGAGGAGATGGGCGGGGCTGGACCGGAAGCGGGCGCGGCGTTGGTGGCGGCGGCGGCGGCGGTTGGACTGCTGCCTCTCGCGGCGGTGACGGCCGTTGCCACGCCAACGGCGCTCGCTGCGCGCGCCTTACGGAGAAGCCGGCAGAGGGTGAAACTTTGGGTCCGCCATTAACGTTTCTAGTCGTTTATACTTTAAACGAAGTGTGCTTTTAAAATAACAATAACCCCCCAAAAAAACCGCCTTTCGCATCTCTCCCCACACCGCTTTCGCTCGCTCGCCCCGCCCCCACAGAAAAAAGTGAGACAAGCCCGCGGAAGCGCGCATGCGCCATGGGGGCGGTATCCGGTCCTCAGCCGCTTTAGCCGCCTTTTTCCCCTCTGCCTTCTGCGCCGTAAGGAAGGGACGGGCTGCGGAGCATGCGCATGCGCAAGGAGGAAGGAGCGTCCAAGTCGCTCATGGAAACGAGAATGGACCGGTGGATAAAAAAAAAGCAGTGCGCATGCGTCTTATTCCCTCCAGGTTAGCTCGTTCAAAGTTAAACCGGCTAAATCGTTGGGTAGCTTTCGTGTTCGCGCATGCGTAGATGGTTTTGGCTGTGATGGGTGGTGAGGCTTTCCGATTCACCAATACTGTAATTTAAGGTCTCGAAAGCAGCTCGATGCTCTCAGGGTTTACTCTGAAGTAACACCCCCCAGATTTCAACAGGGCTTGCTCCCCTAAGTATACGTGCAGGTCCTACTTAGAACTAGGTCCCATTGAGTTCAGCAAGGCTTACTCTCAGGTAAGTGCAGCTTTAGGCTGCAACCCTGTGCACGCCAGTAGCTCAGACCTAACCATGCCTGCTCAGAAGTAGGGCCTGTTGAGTTCAATGGGGGTTACTCTCGGGAAAGTGGGGTTAGGGTTACAGCCGTACTCTGACACTCAGTGGGACAGACTTTTGAGTAGACATGCTGTGACAGGACAATCCTATACAAGGCTGCTGAGGTGTAATCACGCTGTTGAATTACCGTAATAGCTCTTCAGATCGTAGAACAAATGCCAAAACTTCAAGGAAAATAGGAGGTGGGAATATTTTCTTAACATTTCTGCTCCTGTTACCCTCTTTAGTAAAGGTGCGTTTAGTTTCTTCTTTTACCTGAGTCTGGAATTTCCTCCTAAGGAAACACAGTTGGCACCAGGTAGAGTTCCCTCTGTTCTTCCAGGCATTTTAACATTTTCCATTTTGGGAAGATTGCTGTTGGTTCTAGTTTATTCTTTAGTTGTTTGGGCTTTGATTTGTTTTTATCTCTCCTTTTTTGGCTGATTTTAAATTGTACCTGTGTTTTGCATGAATTAGTTCGTATTCAAGCTTTGTCTGATTTTTTTTCCCTCGTGAAGGGTAGTCAGCAAATATTTTTAAAGTCCAGGGTTCAAATACCCACTCAGGCATGAAGCTCACTGGGTGACCTTGGACCAGTCAGCATCTTTCAGCTTAGCCTACCTCACTGGATTATTGTGAGGATAAAATAGGGAGCGGGACGTATGCCATTGCCAGTTTGTTGGAGGAAAGGTAAGATATAAATGTAATAAAATAATTCGTGTGTTCACTTACTTGGGTTTAAGTCTCATTGAAATCAACAGGACCCCGCTTTTCATCCAAACAGGCTCCCTGTATCTTAACAGGTCAGTACCAAACAAAAAAAGTTTACAGTCTTAACAGGCATGACACAAAAGGAATAAGGGTTGGAGAGGGAGGAGGCACATGAGTCGGTTGATAATGTTGCTATAATTTATTGTGTGCATGTAGTACATTTGTTACCATTGGACAGGACAGCCTCTGCTCACAGAAGCCTTCAAGTACGTTGCTGATTTATAAATTTATATATTGCAACACCCAAGCAGTGTGCATAAAAGCAATAAAAATTCAACAATTTTCAATAATGTTTCCTTTAAATTGAGATGGAAACAAATCTATATAGCACAAAGAAAGCTGAACAGCACTGAAAATTACGTGTCAGTCTAGGAAATATTTGGTAGACATAAATGTTTCTAAGCGGCAATTAAAGGTGATTACTGTCTCCGCCTTACAAATTGCTTAAGGGCATTCCATAGGTTGGTGCTGTCACCAAGAAGGTCTGCTTCCCCGTTGTCATCAAGTGACAATCAATCAGCAGAGTCTCCTTGAAACATCTACCAGGGATCTGCTAGCTGGTTTGCTACATACGGTATTGGTGTTGTATAAAAGGTGAGTTATCTCTAGGATATATAACCTCTGTACAGTGTCTTCTAAGTAACAGTGGTAGGAAACAAAATGTTTTGTGAGTAGGTGAACGAAGGAAAGTTTCTGGAGGAGTGCCAGCAAAGAACTTAAAGCTAGGGCAGCAGGAATTGGAGCCAAGTTTAGTCATCAGAGTATAATAAGAGCCTTGCTGGATCAGTCTACTGGTCCATCTATTCTATTCCTCCATTCTAATCTTACAGTGGCCAACCAGATGCTTATGGGAAGTCGGAGTTGTATAGTGCTGAACATTTTCCCCCACTTTTCGGTCTTTTGTGGCATCATTTTTAACAGTTTGTAGCAGCAAACAGTGGGGCGTCACTTTCATTTAAGTGGTGCTGTTCCATGACAACCAAAAAAAGTATACTTTCCACCTTCCAAGGAAAGTAAAATGAAAGTATTAGATTTTAAATATTATTGAAGCTGTGTGACCTATTATGAATCTCAAAAATTAATACAGTTTGGTACAGCTGCATGATTATGAAAAGGCACCATTAATATAGAGAGACCTGCCAGCGATGCCTCATTAATGGAAGGTAAGCATGTTAGAGGATCCTTGGGTTTTATTTCAGTGACTTTCTCCTTTCGCCTTTGTACTGCTGAACCTTGAAAATGTAAAGAGCTTCAAGAATTTTTGAAACAAAAACTCCTGACAGGGGTTAAGTGCTCATTAAAATTAATAGGACTAGCAAAGGAGGTTGCTTCCAAGAAAACAAAAATCTGGGAACATTTTGGTCTGAATAATGACTGATTTCACTAGTAAATGGAGAGGTGAGCAATACAATATTTTTCTGCAGTCTTACCCCTTTTTCGCTTAAGATTTTTTTTTTTTTTTTTAAAAAGGTATGAGGCATAACCTCTCAAAAATGGTTAATGTTTGAGTCTGGCACCCTGATCCTATATATTTGTATATGCTTATCAACCTACAAATATCCCAGAGGCATTGGAATAATACTGATTTTTAAATAAAAAAATAAAAAAATAACATGCCATTTTCCCCCTTGATGTAGGATCACCCAAAGCGGCTTACAAATATAGAAGCAAACAGACCCAATAGCCAAAATGCAAAAGATCAAAGAGCCATGCAAACACAGTGAAGTATCATTGATACATAAAAGTGGCAATAGAATCAAAACCGAGCTTAAAAGGGGGGTATTTTCAGTTTCCAGCACATCTCCCATTGCTAGGAGGTCAGAACACTCAGGAAATAGGAGGTAGTGCTCCTTCCCTGAGTTCTAATGTTTCCCTTCAATGGTGCTTTGCAAGCAGAGGTGACTTGTGCAAGGAGGAGGCACAACCAATTTTGCCATGGGCCTAAGCAACTTCAAGCATCTTGATAGGCCCGATTTGGGCTGCGGAGGACACTAGGATTGCATTTAGCCTCTAGAGCCCTCCGGCCTTATATAACTTCCTGTTGTCCTAACCCATCACATAAATCAGGACAAAACCTCCTGATGATAGATCCTGTTATCTATGCAAGAGCTATGCTTTCTTTCTAAATGCCTTACATCCAAGAGTTCTAACCACAGAGGGCCTTCTCGGTGGCTGCACCCCTGCTATGAAACACCCTTCCAACAGGGATCCTTTTAGCATCTACAACACTGCCTTTAGTAGTAGGTAAACACTCCTGTTCAACCAAGCTTTCTGATTATTCTGTTCTGCATTACAGTGGTGCCGCAAGACGAATGCCTTGCAAGACGGAAAACCCGCTAGACGAAAGGGTTTTCCGTTTCTGAGTTGCTTCGCAAGACGATTTTCCCTATGGGCTTGCTTCGCAAGACGAAACGTCTTGCTAGTCTTGCGTTTCCCCCCCGCTCCCCCCCCCTTTTTCTAAGCCGCTAAGCCACTAATAGCCTTTTAGCAGCTTAGCTGCTAATCCTTTAATAGCCGCTAAACCGCTAATAGTGCTAATCCGCTTAGCCGCTAATAGGGTTGCTTCGCAAGACGAAAAAACCGCTAGACGAAGAGAATCGCGGAACGGATTCTTTTCGTCTTGCGAGGCACCACTGTACTTAGAGGGCATATCTGTTAGCGTAGTTTGCTTATGCTGGAACAGCTTTTTGTGTTGGTTTTATTGCTCTTTTTGAGACATTGTTCCTAATCTGGTGATGGTCATTCTTGTTTTTGTTTGAAAATGGTTCTTTGCATGAGCTGCCTTGAATACTACTGTGTATCAGAAAGACAGCACAAACATACTGTCCAGTGGATAGGAAATATTTGTTTTATTTAGCAAAATGTTATACTGCATAATTAAAAAGAATCCGCTCAGCGATTTGCATAAAATAACCTAGAACTTTCATAACAATTTACCAATAAAATCAACAGTTCTAAAAACAATGAAATAGAATAAAATTACTGGCCTGGGTACAGGGTTGTCTAACAAAACTTTTTAGCAAGCATCAAACACAATGCAGCTAAGGTGCCTGTCTAATGTATTAATATTGCTATGTTTGCAGTGCAGTTGATAAGCGCCAGGGCAATCTCAACTTGGATGCTGCTTCTGCTGCTGAATAGCTCTGACTCAAATCCAGTGTGCACTTTCATACCATTACTGACTTTGACTGTGCTGACAGCGGCAAAATCTTTTGCCAGTGAGCAAACGGGGCTTGTCCACTTGCAGAAGAATTGAGACAGGAAGTAGCAGATGTTTTTCTTCTGAGTAGGATCTGTCAAAAACTGTACAAGATATCTGAATCTGTTTCACTTCTGATTTTTGTAAGCTGCTCTGGAATTTTTTTGAGCTAAAAAGCAAGGTAAAAAAATCTTCCAAATAAAGAAGGGAGCAATCATGACTGCCATCCACCCAGCCCAGCGGGGCTTTATGGAGTACAGGGGTGACTTCCACATCTGCAACTTGGCCAGAGATCGTAGCCAGGGCAGAAGGTGGGTAGGAAGTTTCATCGGGCCCAGTGCCATTAAGGAATGGAAGTGAGCTCAGTTTTGGATCCAACCCCTAAAAATCATGTAAATTCACAACTAAATAACTTGGATGCATTGTTATTTGCATCTTTCGTTGGGCTGTACTTACATGCTTTCATTAAAAAAAATAAAATCCCATAGAAGGATTGTCTTTAAAATATTCCCATATAGCAACCTTCCCCAACCTGATGCCTGCCAGATGTTGTTGGACTGCATCCCTCATCAGCCCTAGTCACTATGACCCATGGTCAGGGATGATGAAACTTGTAATCCAAATCGTTAGGAAGGCTGTTAATGGCAGGTCTTTGGAGCAGGGAAATGCAGCAGGGTTGACTTACCACATTTTGAAGTAATACACATTTGCTCTCCCCCCATTATATTTAGAGGGTTGTATGCAATATTAGTCAAGAGTAGACATATTGAAGTTAATTCACATGGCTAACGTAGATGCATTAACTTCAATGGGTCTACCTCTGAGTAGTAGGTAGCTGGATACAAGCAGGAGTCTACAGTTGTTTAACTGCACATCTGTGTCATCCCTACATCTTGTAATACGTCCTGTAAGGTTATTGTACATTTTGTGAAGAATTTTCTTTTCTGTCCAGAAACTACTGCTGATTACTTTCACTGACTTCTATTGTGTGTGTGTGTGTGTGTGTGTGAGAGAGAGAGAGAGAGAGAGAGAGAAGCCGTTTCTCTCTCCACACAGTTCATAAATTTATAAACCCTCTTTCTTGTCCCTCCTTCGTCATCTTTGTTTTGTTTCATTAATCCATTTGTCACACTTAACTGTCATGACTAATAGCCCTTGATAGACCTATCCGCCATGACTTTTTCTAATCCTTTTTTGTACTAGTGAAGACAGATGCAATATTTAAGGAGCGGTCACAGCGGATTCTTCACCCTTGCATGAGACCCTCTGCAAAATTTGCATAAGAAGCATATGTGCCAGTACAATGGTTCAGCCACTGGGTTTAACCCGCACCACTTGCTTCAGTCAGGCACGTGAAGATTTATTCATTTATACTTTCATCCTTCATCTTAGTAAAGAACAAACCCACAAACGTTTTAAAAAGATGCTCTTGGGGATTGTAGATGATGTAATGGAATAGCCAACCAGTGCCCTTTATAACCAGCTTTTCTTTGGTTAAGAATGAATCATGCTGCCAATTTGTGGAACACATTTTCTAGAGCTCATGCTGGGAGAAAAAGAAGATAGTACCTTTGTATTGAATACTGTAATCATGGAGTAAATTTTGAAGTACAAGAACTCATCATTGTAGCCCCTAAAGTCCTTAACCATGCCCAAAAGTCCAAAAATTCAGGCAGATGCGCTGATCCATTAAAACACACATAAACAGAGCAGCAGTATACAGCATTATACCCAGTTTAATTAGATTCATTGTCTGTGCTTTTGTTCATCAAGTATTGGGGAGTAAGCTCCATTGAACTCAGTGCTTCCTCTGACTGTACAGGTTTGAGATGTACAACAGGTGGAAGGTTAACAAAAGCTCTTCAGCCTGCTGAATTGCAACCTTTAGTTTTCCGTTAGAAATGCAAATAGGCTTGCAAAAAAACAACTAGGCTTGCAAAAACAACATTTAAACTACTAGTTTGAAGTAGGAACACTATGAAAGAAAAGGAGAGAAGAATCTAGCCCATGCTTGATTGCTTTTCCTCTCGTTCTCTGACTTTCTTGATGCTGAAAGTGTAAATCTCACCATATCTTCCTCAAGTGCTTGTGTGTTTTTGTGTGTGTTTCCCTCTCTCAAATATGACTTGGCTGGAATGTAGCGTTGCACAAAGGTACAAAAGTTGCTCTGCCACTTTTGCTTCTGGCCCTGTCCACTACTGGTGTGTGGCCCCTGGAAGGTCATCCAGGAAAAAATGTGGCCCTCAGGCTGAAATAGTTTCCCCACTACTAGTGTAGGCAATATTGGGCCAAACACGCAAATAGCTTGACCTGGCATAAGGCAGCTTCCTGTGTTCCTTTGCTGCTGCCCCTGAGGAAAGCCCAGCTCCTATACTCTCCACATGTGCAGAGTGGCTGTCTCCATTTCTGCATTGATAACGTATTTCATTTCAGCATTGGACTCTTGTTAGATTGCCGTGTTTTGTTTAATCTAGCACAGTTGTTTTTTTTAAATTTCAGGGTGATGTTTTCACCCAAACCTCCATATTCTCTCATATATATATTCAGAAACTGCTTCAGTTCACATGTGCCACAGGTCTTACATAACCCAGACAGGCGGTGGGAGCAAGCGCGTTGCTGTGACATTTATTACACTGAGCACGAGGCTTCTATTCTGGTCCCCCTCAATACCAGGTGCCACTCTAGGTGGCAGGTGGTAGGTTTTAATCAGCGGCTTTGCATTGCTTCATATGTTAGCCTTGTTATTTTTATCTCTTTTTGGGGTATGTTTTTGCTCTATTCCTTATTTGAGCAGCTTCTAAATTACTTGATAATTAATGCGGCAACTCGTTGCTTCCCCTGAATGCAGAGCCCGAGCCGGTGCAATCCTTTCAGTGACAGCTATTTATACATATATGTGTGGCATGGGCTGTGTTTTCCTCCCCCATGTTTCAAAGCAGGGTACATCTCACTCCACCCCCAGTGTGTGCATCTTGGTTTCCCTAATATGCTTTGTGCAGCTTCCTGCATTGTGTCTGATGAGAAGCTCGACTCGGATCCAGATGGGGGGAGTGTTGCATTGCTCTGCTCTTTCCCTGCGAAAGCCTTGCTATGCTGCAGCCAGATATCGCAGCCTTAATTACACCCGCTGTGCCTCCCAAATAATGTGAATTCATGTGGGGCGGCAATGTGAAGAGGTGCCTTACTGTGATTGCTAATGACTTCGGCTGCTGGTCAGTTGCATAGCTGCCCTCCTTTCACTTATGAGATTTGCTGCTGCAGCAGTTTAGCTCGCCAGTCTCCCCGGGACTGCAATTTATCCTGATGAGGAGCTTGCCTTTTCTGTATGGAAACAACAGTTAAGGCTCATCTTCACTGAAATCATAAGGGTAGGTCTCTGTATAATCTTATAGACCCTGCAGATTCTTGAAAAGGATTGAAGAGCTCAATGGACTAACTACACAGTAAATATTTTTCAAATAATAATAAAAAGCATTGCCACTGGAGTCAGATGACCATTGTCTTTGCAGTGATTTTCCAGAATGTAAAGGTTGTGCAGAAACAAGCACACAGGCAAGTTCCACATTTGTGACATCAGTCCAGCATTCTGAAATCCAAACTAGTACAGTGTATTATCTGACAAGGCCATATGGTTCTGGCCCAAGAGCAACTGGTTTCAGCCAGCATGTCTGGCAATGAGGGCTGATGGGACATGGAGTTCAGCAATGTCTTATACCCTGTCTTATACTGAATCCTTAGTCAATAGAACCCACCACTGTTAGATCCCAAGACTACACGGAGATGGATGCTGGGAGTTCTATACATCTTCCATGCAAAGTTCCTGGTTGAGAGCATCCAACAAATGATCCTGGGTGACTTCTTCACAATCTATCGTTTCTGTAGAACAAAGTGCCTGGGCGTCCAGAGTGAATGAAAGAAAAAATATACATGTTCATTGTGTGTGATTTTAGCAGACTACATGGTGAAGCAGTTATTGAATAGTTGTGCTGGGGAGATAAGTCACTTTGCAACGGAATGAGATAAGCAATTCCCAAACACCCCCCACCCCCCGCTACTAGCTTAATTGCGGAAAGGTAGTCAGAGAATCTGGGCTGCTTGCAGGAGCCTGGAGGGAATGTGAAGAGGAACCACCACCACAACATTGTCCTAGAAGTGACAAGCAGCAGCAGCAATAACAACTCCAAGGACTCCTGAGATAACTTGAAAATACAAAGTGCAGAAGCTTGTGTTTGCAAACCTGTGGTTCGTTCCTTCATTAGGAAGCAAGGGTTGTCTGTGGCTCCTTGTCGGGTGTTGGTTTGTCAGCAAAGCTGGCTTTGCTCGTGCATGATGTGATGGGTAAAAAGGAATTTAAAAGAGGTAGACTGGCAAGAAAAGGAAGCACAGCTACAGCATCTGCCATGTCAAACAAAACGGCTTTAGCCTTGAGTTGGCCGCTATAGGCTGGCCCCAATTGCACATCACTTTAAACCAGCCTTTCTCAACCTGTGGGTCCCCAGATTTTGTTGAACTACAACTCCCATCACCCCTAGCTAGCAAGGCCAGAGCTCAGGGATGATGGGAGTTGTAGACCAACAACATCTGGGGACCCACAGGTTGAGAACCGCTGCTTTAGACCATCATTAAAGCTTAACAGGGACACGGGTGGCGCTGTGGGTAAAAGCCTCAGCGCCTAGGGCTTGCCGATCGAAAGGTCGGCGGTTCGAATCCCTGCGGCGGGGTGCGCTCCCGCTGCTCAGTCCCAGCACCTGCCAACCTAGCAGTTCGAAAGCACCCCTGGGTGCAAGTAGAGAAATAGGGACCACTTACCAGCGGGAAGGTAAACGGCGTTCCGTGTGCTGCGCTGGCTTGCCAGATGCAGCTTGTCACGCTGGCCACGTGACCCGGAAGTGTCTCCGGACAGCGCTGGCCCCTGGCCTCTTGAGTGAGATGGGCGCATAACCCCAGAGTCTGTCAAGACTGGCCCGTACGGGCAGGGGTACCTTTACCTTTACCTATGGTTTAAAGAGCACGCATGTTGGTGCATGACACTCAAACTGTGGACACTTGTCCCTTTCCTCCTCCTGCCACACACTGCCAGGAACTAAGCAATGGTTTGGCTTAGTACAGGTTAGAGTTCAGCTAACATCCTAAATCAGATTTGCAAGCTACAGTGGTACCTTGGTTCTCGAACTTAATCCGTTTGGGAGTCCCGAAAAACCAAGGTGTGGCTTCCGATTGGCTGCAGGAGCTTCCTGCACTCAAGCGGAACCCGCACTGAACGTTCGGCTTTTGAAAAACTTCCTCAAACCAAAACACTTATTTCTGGGTTTGCGGTGTTCGGGAGCTGATTTGTTTGGCAACTGAGCCGTTCGAGAACCAAGGTACGACTACTGCAGAAAGGTAGAATTCACATTTCTCCCTCTGCCCCACCCAGAAGAGCCTGCTGGATCAGGCCAATGGCCCATCTAGTCCACCATCCTGTTCTCACAGTGGCCAACCAGATGCCGGTAGGAAACCCACAAGCACAAGAGCACTCCCCACTCCATGGGTTTCAGAGCATAGCCAGCATGGCTAGCAGCCATTGATAGCCTTATCCTCCGTGTGCCTCCCGGAAGGCACGGAAAGGAACCTATTAAGCGTTTCTCATCCCTGCACGGTTGGGGCAAGGACAAGGTTTTGCCTTGCTGCGGTGCTTGAAAGAATACAGTGCCTCTTTTTGCGTCCTGTCAGCTTATAAAGCCAAAAGGGAGTCCCTGATCAGGTCATTTATCTTTCTTAACTTTTTTTCTAAGCCTTGAAAATTGTCAAATAGGGGAATGTCTCTTTTGATCAGGGTGCATGATACCTTCTTACTGTTAATCATTGCTATCTCCTTCCTCCTCCTGCCAAGCAAATTGGTATCCAATGCTACTTTCCCATGCCTGTAATGATTTATTCATGCCATGTTTTAATTTCTCAGCAGAGCCAGGGATATTGATTGCTCAGCATGGTGACAAGGGGGAGGAATCCATATTCATTCTAGGGGAGGAAAGTATTTAAAGAATTCGTTGCTGCAAGAAAATAGCTAATGCTACTTCATGCATTGCTTCAGTGTTTACATCCTTTGAAGTGAATGTCACCATTCTGATAAGTTTCTTTTATTGCTGTTTTTTAATGGCTTTCAGCTGTCCCTTGATAACCCCCACACTTCTAGGACTTTATGCTGTGCTTACATTGAAAAATAATTCTGATGTCCCAGGTGGATACATTTCTTAGCTGGTCCGGGGCTAGGTACATCTACAACCCATTCTAGATCATGTTTTTGATAGCATGAGGCAGTGTGTAAGGAGCTACTGGCTCTGCAAGCGACCCCACCATGTGGTGGACAGTTGCATTGCAGGTGGCAACTTCTGAATAAAGTACTGTACAGTTATGTCCTGGACAAGAAAGAGTATAAAGGACTTCCTGTTCCAGCTGAGCTCTGCTTGAGGTCTACCTGGGTTATTTTGAGGGACAAAACTAGGGCTTTGCAAGGGGAAAGGCCCACTGCATTATCCCTACAAGTCCCCATCTCCTAGTGCTGCAGCAGAGATGTTTTAAGACTGGTGCTGTTGAAAACGTAGATCAGCCCTGAAGGCTACAGAAGTCATCCAGACGTCCTCTTGTGTTAACCTCCCGTTGAATATTTTGTGTTCATATACATATCTTACTGCATATCCTTTAACCAATATGTCTCACTGCATGTCTTCTGTCTTTTGCCTTTCTCGAACACGCTGGCGCTCATCCCAGTTAATTTTTAAAGAGTTGCTCTCAAAATATTGGAGACAGATGCTGCTCTGAGTCGAGAATGATTTGCTCTTGATTTTAATAAGTTCTTAAGAGCACACCAATTGTCAGATGCCCAGTTTCTGAGCATGTACTTAGCGTTGTGCTTGCCACGAGGTACCTTTCCCACTGGAAACTGCAGTGCTGTGTCAAACTCAATACAGTTTCTCAGCAGAGACAAAGGTAAATGTCAAATTTCACTTGTCGCCAGGGTTTGACACCTGCCTCAATCTCTGCAAGGAATGTGCCAATCATCTTTACCCCTTTCCGGTTTGTTTCATTGGAAGGTGTTAACTCTGGTCAACCATTTGTCTGCGTGCATGAGCTGATTCTGTGAAAGGGGTGTGTGTGTGTTGTGTCAAGTGAAGAGGTGACCTCTTCTCTGGCCTTGTTTAGCTAACAGCTAAAGATGTTTTCTTTCAAAGGGTACAGATGACTAGGAGATGCTTGCTCAATAAGCATTGCTGGCTGGTGGCCCATAGATAGTTTTACGTCTTACCTCCTGGGTTGGGGGAAATGTGAAGGAGAGAGAAGTTTTTGCAGCTGACTGAGGGCATCTAAGGGAACACTTTCCTCTGGGGGAAACCTAATGTTCCTCTTAAGATGAGCAGTGCCTACATATTGGCCTGCTTTCCCATTCTCTCTCTCTCTCTCTCTCTCTCTCTCTCTCTCTCTCTGTGCGCGCACTCTCTCTCTCTCTCTCTCTCTCTCTCACACACACACACACACACATGCAAGGAGATGGGGGAGAAATACGATTTTGTTTGCATTTTAATGGAAAACTACCCAATCCACACTGCTCAAACCAATATGTGAAAAAAGCACAGCTATTCTTGCAATTTGTACTTCCCCCATATTTAGTGGTGCAGTTGCACAGCCCAAGCAGTGTGTATAAGAATGCATATATCAGGGACATGAGTGCACAAAAATGCATATGTTGGTGCAAATGGCAAATATGCATTTAAACGAGGGGAAACCACTTGCAGAAATATGTAACTCAATCAAGCCTGTGTACAACGATGTGCCTGTTGAAGAAATTCACAGTAGAATACTGTACTGATGAACTTTAAATAGCAACACCCAAAACCCCTACAACTTTCTGCAGAAGTGTGGAGAAACTGAAACTGACATATTTGTCCTTCCTTAGCGATACAGCTGTGGTTCTCCAACCTCACAAAGGAAACTGAAGAGAGGCTGTTCCTAAATTTTCCTACTGCTCAAGAAAGTGGGCAGCTCCTAACTAGAGAAGAAGTAGGACACCCACCTTGCCGCTCATTAAAGTGGGAGAGGGAATAAAAGTGAAGAGGATGGTTCTGTGACTGATAGAAAACTGAAATTTCATACACATCTCATAAAACATACCTGGATTACTTTATTTATTTAAATAAAGCTTTGAAAGATTGATATTTATATCTCTCTTGCTTAATATGCAAAACCCTTTCACATATAATGTATCCTCATGTCTAAGGTAGAGCAGAGCGGTTCCACTGCCCCCACCCCTTGAGGGGTATTTAAGCACTCCCATGTGAGTGGGATCCCTGTGTGATCATATGTATCCTCCAGACTTCCATGGTGAACCTGCAGGTGCCAAGGTGCTGTACTAGTATTAGCAAACAAGGCCCTAAATGGCCTGGGACTGAAGTACCACAAAGAGCACTGTGGCATTTGCCCTCCTAGGTGGGTCATAAGGAAAGGGTTAAATGAGTGTGAAGTGATTGGCCAGTGGGCACCCAAGGGGAGGAGTTAGAGTTGGAGTTGTTGGGAAGTCAGTTGGAAGTTGGAGAAGGAAGAGGGAGGATAAGTCTGTGGGTTTGTCGAGTTTTGATGTGAGAGAGTGAGTGTAACTGTTAGGAGGAGGCAGATAGACAGTTGGGATAATCAGTTAGAAGTATTAGGAAGGTATAGGCCGGTATAGAAGCTAAGGATAAGAAACTGGCAAGAAAAATTATCTGAAACCTTAAACTTGTTCATGCTTATAAAATAAACTGATTATTTGTTTTAATGTTAACAACTGTCTGGACTCAGTGTGTACCCGAGAGAAACGGGTTGGTGGCAGTGGGGAAGTGATCATAGTAGTGGCACAGGGATCAATAGACCGGGGACCCTGTGTGATCACCACAAGCACCTTCCCCAATATCAACTATCTCAGGCTTTCGACCAGCAGGGGAGGCTCTTGGTGGCACTGTCACTAGGGGTTGCCCAGTTGGCAGAAACCTGTGACGGGGCTTTCTCAGTATTGGTCCCCAATCTGTAAAATGCCCAACCTCGTGAAGTGTCTCAGTCTACCTCACTATTGTCGTTTAGGGGAAATTTGAAAACATTCATTTCTACCCAGGCATTTGCTGATGGAAAGATCTGTACCTGGTGACCCTGAAATTAAAAGTTTTAGGATTGTTTTTAGGATTTTTACTTTTTCTACTGTTTTTTGAAGGTCATTTCTTACTGTTTTTAGAAGTTTGAGTGTAGTGTTGACATCACTGATTTGGGATTTGGAGAAGGAGCATCTTTATCCAAAAATAAAAAGCCCTTCACCCTAGGGTGCCAGGTGGAGAACACACTGAATTGTTTGAGATCCCTCTGCAAAAATAAGATGAAGAAGCTTTTCAGTTTTACTGTCTCTTTCTCTTAGAT
This sequence comes from Podarcis muralis, assembly GCF_964188315.1. NCBI lineage: Eukaryota > Metazoa > Chordata > Lepidosauria > Squamata > Lacertidae > Podarcis > Podarcis muralis. The sequence continues at coordinate 56,241,834 of NC_135664.1, read as the reverse complement.
GAGCAAAAGAAAAAAGACCTGTTAAAACTTTTTCAAACTTTTTGTTTCAATTTCTAGCATTCAGTTTGAGTTATAGACTTTTTCTGTTTTGCTTGCATGCTCACATTGCTCTAAACCGCTCTTAGAGTCACTGTCTGCAGATTTCTTGGGTTTTTTAATGTATGAATTTTTATGGTGTGAACCACTTTGAGTTTATTTTTCAAAGAAAAACAGGATATACCTTTCTAACTATGGCCCCACTGTTTTCTGAGGTTTGCTTAATGGTAACATGGAAGAGAGCCTTTTGAGTCTCCCAGCTCTGGAACATCATCCCCTCTGAATTTCGAGTGGTGTTGATGCTGTTGAGCTTTCTGCATCAACTAAAGACCTGGCTTTTTGCCCAGGTCTTTGCTGGAGTTTAATATCAGATTAAGTGCTGCCACCTCTCTACTACTGGCATTGTTGTTTTATGTGGGCATATTTATCTTTGAACTTGTAACCCACTCTGAAATTGCTTGCAATAAAAAGCAGAATGCTGGCAAGCCTTAGTCAGGCCACACCTGGAATACAGTGTCCCGTTCTGGGTACCACTGTTAAAGAAGGATGTTGACAAGCTGGAACGTGTGCTGTGGAGGGCAACCAAGACGATCAATGGTCTGGAAACCAAGCCTTATGAGGGCGTTGGGTATGTTTAGCCTGGAGAAGACTGAGAGGCAGTATGATAGCCATCTTCAAATATCTAAAGGGCTGTCACAAGCAAGCTTGTTTTCTTCTGCTCCAGAAGGTAGGGCCCAAACCACTGCATTGCAAGGGTTGGGCCAGATGGTGTAGTGGTTAAGAGCGGTAGACTCGTAATCTGGTGAACCGGGTTCACATCTCTGCTCTTCCACATGCAGCTGATGGGTGACCTTGGGCCAGTCACACTTCTTTGAAGTCTCTCAGCCCCACTCACCTCACACAGTATTTGTTGTGGGGGAGGAAGGGAATGTTAGCCGCTTTGAGACTCCTTCGGGTAGTGATAAAGCGGGATATCAAATCCAAACTCTTCTTGGGGTTCCTTCCAATTCTGTTATGGTTTCCCCCCTTAATGCTTGTCATGCTATTATAGCTACTAAGTCAACTTCAAGTTTTGTTGTTAAGATTTAAGACATCTAAACAACTTGGGACTAGGAAAGCTAGCTGACCACCTCAGACAAAGCTGATCTTTAAGATCTTCAGAGGAGACCCTGCATGGTCATTCCATGGCCAGCAAATCTTTACCTAGTTGAAAATACGGAAGTAGGACTTCTCAGTGATATCACCCACCCTCTGGATCTCCCTCCCTTGTGTAATTGACCTTTAAACACCTATTGCTAATGCAGGACTTTGGTAATACACTGCCCTGAGTGAGGACAAAATTTGGCACACACACCCCTCTCCCCAATATTATTTATTTTCACAATGATTCCTATTGGTGCAGTTTCCATTTGTATGGATCTTTTCAGCAGGTACCTGTATAAAAATAGACATCATCATCATCATCATTATTTTCTGTTTGCATTGCTCGACCCCCCTGTGTGGAAAAACACCACCCAAAATCCAGCACTGGATAATGTACCGGTATCTGTTTACCCAAGGTTCCCTGGATTCTTAATTTTTCACATGACTCAGTTTTATTTGTGCTGTGCGGATGCATCTTAGTTTTTATGAAGTTTTGTTACATGTAACATTTTTATTATGTGAACCCCATAGATTTTTATTATACTAAGCAGCATAGTAAATAAATGAAACCTGGTCAACAAAAGTATGTTCAAGAGCTATCTGCAACTTTCCATTTTCTTTCTAGTTACCTCATTTAGATTAATGCCTAAATTTCCCCTGAAAGGTATTTAACAATGTGTGCTATTTTGGAAAGAAAGAAAAATGCAGAGCCAGAATCTCTATTGTTTTACATAGACAAATCTCTTTGCAACCACAATTTTGCTCAGCAGTCATTTTTCACTACCTGATATAGTGTGATTTGTCATTAAATGCTATAGCAGGCCTCAATAACATGCTTTTGTGTTAGTAAAAAAGAAAAGAAAAGGTGTTTTTATGCAAGATGCCGTAGTTCACAACTGAGCAATATGTAAGATTTTTCTTCTAATTATTCCCTTCCTTTGCAAGATGGGTTCACCATGTAATGCTTCTCGCTGAAGCCATCTCATCTGACCTCTGCTGGCAGTTTGAAGTAAACCACGGAATGGCCTTAAAATTATCATTCTGCATAACTGTTACCCATTTGTGTAAATTTGATCTGGAAAAATTAAATGCAATGCAGGGGCAATGTAGCAACATTAATTGGGAACAACCCTCAAATCCAAAGTCTGATCTCTATGGCTTCTCAAACTATAACCTTTCAAAGCCTCCATCCAATATCCCCTTTTTACAAAGGAGGGAAATGTAAGCCTTCCTCCTTCAACAGACATTTGGCTAGATTTTATTTCCTTTGCTGGCATGTGAGTTTGTAAATGGACATAACCTTTCATTGCTTGTATTCTTTGTTATTAGCTGATTTAAAACAAACCAACAAACTGGCATTTTCATGTTCATTTGCATTTTAAGAGGTCTTGAGCAGTTTTAGGGAAAAGGTGGGGTAAATGATCTGATCCTGTGTGCAAGGGCACTATGCTTGTTTTGTTTTTCTGTTTATGTGCCGCCATCATTTTTAGTGGAGTAAATGTACATTGAAAACATAGTCTTCATTAGGTTTTTCTGGATTGGGCTGGATTGGGTCCTAAAGAGCAGCAATGGGGAACCTCTGGCCTCTAAACCTACTTAGCCCACCTAGTCTTTCATTTTGGCCAAGCCACACCCACCTGCGCTACACCTGATGACATCTTGGAACCCTCCTATTCTCCATCTGACAGATGCTGCTGCTCCTGCCCCATCCTGGCTGGCATCCAGCGGCGTAGCGTGGGTTGTCAGCACCCGGGGCAAGGCAAGTAATTTGCGCCCCCTAACCCGTGGATTTGCGCCCCCTAACCTGTGGATTTTCGCCCCCTAACCCATGGATTTGCCCTAACCCCAGATGTTGTGCCCGGTGCGGCCGGCCCCCCTGCACCCCCCACGCTACGCCACTGCTGGCATCGCAGCAATCACAACAAAGAAAGCCTTTGCAAGCCCTGACAGCTGATCACTGGGGCTTCTGTGAACAGCACTAGGCAGTGTTAGGATCATCCTACTCTCATGTAGGACCCTGGCAGAGACACATGCCCAACTGGCATGTTCTCTCCCTCCCAGTCGATAGTTCGGGAGCTTCAAAAGCTTTCTTTTGCCCGAACATCACAGCGGCTGATGCCAACAGACATCAGCACACTCAGGGGTCCGCAGAGTGTTCCAGTTTGTGTAACAGACCTCAGCAACTCAGCATTTTGGCTAATCTGCGTTTATTTACATATAAAACACTCGGAGCATTCTGACTTAGCTCCTTTCTCTTTCTCATCAGACAGCAAAGAGAGAGAACAAAGGACAACAATCCCATTTCACAGAACACAGTAACACAAACATCCTGTCTCCATCACTTCCCACACTGTGGAATGAAAACATACACCGTCATGTGATAGGCAACAATCCCAAGACTGCAGACACAGGGAATGAATCTCCAACATCCTCCCCCAATTCACGCACTGTGTTGCAGTCATCAGTGTAACTGCAACAACCATACAGATGTCATACACACAGTATACCCCTGTACCACCCGTTCTACCCTTGGAACTACCTGCAACTGGCCTGGCCTTGGACCTTACCATCTTGCACTTCTGACTAGTCTTGGCGTCATAACCCTTCTGACTATCAGGAAGTCTCACACTTGGCAGTCACCTGATGTCATTGTGGCATTGGGGGAATTAACAGTTGGATGGCCCAGCCATCTATCACACAACCTGCAGGGAAGGTAAAGATCCAACCCATTGGCCAAATGGGTTCCTCTGCTTGAAAGAATTCCAGCCATGGTCACAATAACTCCATACATTTAAAGTACTGTGATACCACTTTCAATGGCTTCCACAAAAGAATCCTGGGAACTCTAGTTTGTTAAGGATGCAAAGAGTTATTTGGAGACCCCTGTTCTCCTCACAGGGCTACAATTCCCAGAGTTCACCGTGAAGAAGGATTGATTGTAAAGCCTCTCTGTGACAACTTTAAGTGGCATACAAACTGTTGAGACAAATAAATGAAGCTTTTATTTAGATTTAAATGAAACTAGAGTTGCCATTCAAAAGTAAAAATGAATGTGAGGTCCCTTCTTCTGGCAAAACACCTGATATATTTGAATGCACCCCTCATTTTTTATGATTATGAAATGAACATTTCATAAATATTAAAATGTTTTAATAGATTTCATGCATTCCTAGGTTTGCCAGCAGGTTTCACCTAAACTGAAATGGGAAAGAAACTAAGATAATATGCCTCTTGGAGAAGAAGAATTTTCAAAGGAAGCCAAGAGATTTGATAAGATCAATAAATTGTTCTGGTTGGGGGGAGTCTACTTCTATTTTGTGTGTCATCTATATGATTAGGGATGGGGAACTAGTGGCTCTCGCGATGCTGGACTTCCATCCCTGTAAGCTCTGATTTATTGTCTGATGTCAGATCTTACAGGGCAAGGCAGGCCAGGAGTTGCAAAGCCTCGAGGAAGCAACTGCCTCTGACAGAACTTGAAAGCAGACTGGACCTTTTAAAGCCTCAACTCCCCACACATCCTCTCCAGGTTTTACACTCTTATGGAACAATTAGATCTTTAAAGGGCTGACTCCCTGGGATGAAGCCCTACATGTCTCCTACACTCTGTGGCCTCCTGCCCTGCACCACTGAACTGGTGAGATGATGTGGAAAGCCCTAGGTTCTTCAGAGTCAGAGGGAAACTTCTGTGAGGGTTATGAGGACTCCTATAGTTTGGTTCTATAGGAGGTTGTCCTGTGGCTTATCTGTCAACTGGCAGGCCCAGGGGTCTTCTGAACTTCAGCAGCAGGCTTAGAGGTCTGAACCTGGTCTGACTCCCTAAGCTGGTGGCTCTTCAGCCTCTGACTCCATGCTGGACTCAAGGGTCATGACACCCTTGGTCAGCTTGGTCAGTCATAGGAGACAGTGTAATTTTTGGAGAGCCACAGGCTCTCCATCCTTGCCCACAGACTAAGCATGGGTACATTTCAATTTTCCTGCTCGTCAAGTTTGAGCTGTCTGCCAAAAATAGGTTGCTCGGGAGCATAGCCTTGGAGAAAAGGAACTATGCTTTCAGACTTGCCAATAGAAATAAGTGTTAAAATACAGTCTTCTCATTAGAAACCACAATGTGCTACGAAACGAACAAAACTGTGAATTAGATCTTGGTAGATCAGGCGATGTCTTGCCAAATTAATGGCCTAGCTCTTGAGGAAGCTGTGCCACAGGCCCTTAAATGAGGATTGCTATTATTATTGCTGTCTCGGTTTCCCAGGTAACTCTTCATAGTCAGTTAATAAGTAGCTGGTGCAAGGTCCATTGCCTGAGTGCAAATCTGAACACTCTTGCTTTCCCCAAAATCTGCTGCTTATATTTATGAGCTTCCACAATTTGAGTACCAAATTGCTAAGCGTCCATAGTTTCTGGATACTAATCCCTTTATCAGTATTCCTTCTAGGAAAAACATTGACTACTTTGTAAGCACATCTCCTTTTGTCTATTGGGATACGTTTAAAATACTTTCAGCTTACTGGAGAATGTACCTGCTTTTGGGAGGCAGGTATGGAATGAATTTGAGCTACGAGTAGGAATAATATGATGTTTCTCAATGAATGATTGCCAGAAGCTAGACAATGATGTTCAATATCCTTCGCTCTTCCGGAGAGGGAGATGTAGAAGTTCAAAACTATACCTTGAACTCACAGACTCAGCTCATGGTGAGGTGAAATGAGAAATTAGGGTGAATAAATATTTTCCCAAATGCTGTTAACCTGCATAAATAAAGGTTAGATCTCAAGAATCTTTATTTCTTGCTTCTCTCATGATTCTGTAATGGGATAATCAATGCAGTGCCCTCTGCAGGTTGCTGAACTCCAATTTCCATCAGGCCAAGCCAGCATGGCCAATGGTCAGAGATGATTGGCACTGTAGTCCAACGACATCTGGAAGGTACCACATTAATTACTCCGACACAAAACTGCCTTGCTGAATTTTATATTTCAGAGTGCTTTTCCTTCGTGATTTCATGAATTGTGGCTGGAAGGCATGCTTTCACAACAGAAGAATGGCCGAGCATTTCAGATGAGTGTGGGAAATGCCAAGGCTTTTAAGGAAGAGCTATTTGCATAAAGCCCTTTGGATTTGACAGGTTCTACAATTCCTGTGCAGTATTTTGTATATGGTTTTGATCTTTGATATTTTCAATTGCTAGCTTAGATTTCACACCGTGCATCACAAATGCTCTGTAGCCAAGACATCAATAACACCAGCACAGGCAAAGCATTTTAAGTGTGAGTCTCTTGTTTCCTGTAAAGGTAAAGGTAAAGGTAAAGGACCCCTGACAGTTAAGTCCAGTCATGAACGATTCAGGGTTGCAGCACTCATCTCGCTTTACTGGCCGAGGGAGCCGACATTTGTCCGCAGACAGTTTTTTCGGGTCATGTGGCCAGCATGACTAAGCCGCTTCTGATGAAACCAGAGCAGCGCACAGAAATGCCGTTTACATTCCCGCTGGAGCGGTACCTATTTATCTACTTTCACTTTAACATGCTTTCGAACTGCTAGGTTGGCAGGAGCTGGGACCGAGCAATGGGAGCTTACCCCGTTGTGGGGATTCGAACCGCTAACCTTCCGATTGGCAAGCCCAAGAGGCTCAGTACACTTAAAATACTCTTACCCCCCCCATTTAACAGTCATGGCTCCCCCCCAAAGAATCTTGGGAACTGTAATTGGTTAAGGGCGTTTGAAATTCTAGCTCTCTGAGGGGATCCCCTAACAAACTCGCCGCTCAGCAGCTGCAAATATCTGGGATCAGGCAGAAGGATTTTCAGGTCAATAGTGTTTGTCATTAGCATGGGGATTGTGTGGAAGATCAACCGTGTGTCAGCAAGTCAGGAGGTTAAAGAGCTACAAGGACAGTGTACAAGCAAATCAATAGGTTGCTTCATCTCTGGTCCCAATATATAAAAATGGAAATCCCTTCTCCTCATTGTGAAAATTGTCCAAATATCCTACACTCTGCTTCCTGTATCTAGTTTCTAATCCAGGCAGAACGCCTTCTTGGTAGTGGAGCACCTTCCCTTCAGATGTCAAGGAGATAAAGAACTACATAATTTTTAGAAGACATCTGAAGGCAGCCGTGTATTTTGAAGTTTTTAATGTTTGATGTTTTATTATGTTTTATATATGCTGTAAGCCACCCAGAGTGGTTGGGGAATGCAGTCAGATGGGTTGGGTATTATTATTATTATTATTATTATTATTATTATTATTATTATTACTTTTCTTCTTGCTCCACGATTGCTAACTTTATGCAGGCACCAAGTTTAAATTGCTGTGTTTACCCACTCAGGTGAGGGACTTTGTTGGGAATTCTTAAGTATATATTATCTACCACAGATATGGGAAACCTTTGGCCTTCCAGATGTTGCTGAGCCAGAACTCCTCTCATCCCTGGCTACTGGCCATGCTTGCTAGGATTGATGGGAGTTGTAGTCCAGCAATATCTGAAGGGCCAAAGACTCCCTACTCCTCATCTATCAAAACATCCTTATCCACATATCTGTTGACACATCCAATGAAGCCCATAAGCCAGAATTTGTGGAAGCCATGCTGAGCATTCCTCAGCACAGCTTGTTCTTCTACGTTTGATGAATTTAATAATGATAATGTCCACTGATTTAAACGTAACTGATGTTAAGCTAAGTGACCCCCTACATTCTTGACGCCACACTTCCCTGAATACCCATATAAAGAAATCAGCATCACGTTAAGAGATCAGCATCGCATTGGCTACTTTCCAATCCTCCAGCACAGAAGCTGGTTTTAGTGACAAGCTGCATCTTTTCTGAGAAGAAGCAATTTCACATATGAGTCGTCTTGGGTGGATGCCATCCAGAGTTGGTGACTTGTTAATTTTTAATTTGTCAATAAACCCTGGGACGTCATCTCTTATCACTTCTACTTGACTCGCTTTGTCAGATTGTTCCTCCTGAGAAGATTGGTTCAGGCAGCGGTATCTGTCTAATGTCTTCTGCAGTGAAGACAGATGCAAAGAATTCATTCAGCCTTCCTGAAACCTTTTTAATCCTTTAGAAATCCTTACACTTTTCTGTCTTCTAATTGTCCAAATGTCTCCCTAACTAGTTTCCTTCTTTTGTCCTAGTTGAAGGTGTGTTTGGTTTTGATCCTTGTGTTTTTGGCAATTCGTTTATTAAAAAATATTGCCTACTTCAATCAATCAATCAATCAATCAATCAATCAATCAATCAGTGGCTTGGATATATTGATTGTAATCATCAGGAGCCATGCATTCCATATTGTGGGCCCAATGCTGGGGTACTCTGCCCCCCCCATGAGATCAGACAGACCTCTCCCCACCCCCTGATTTAAATTGAATTTCCAGCACCTTGTGAAAACATCTTAAATTTCAGCAGTTATTTTAAATATCCCCCATTTGAATAGGGAGCTTTAACTGATTTCTTCTTCTTCTTTTTTGTATCTTGATAACCATATAATATGGTGCTTTTGTATCTTGTTAACCATATAATAATTCATTTATTTAAATAAATAAGATTTTAAAATTTAAGCTTTTAAATCAATGCAGCTGAAAATGAAATAAAATACATTTGAAACAGAACCCAAACAGAAAGGGAGCAGAATTCGTTTGTTTCAAATAAGGAGAGACTGCATATGAATTACAGTACAGAGAAAGTACAAAAGCAAAATAAAACAAATATTTTATATATTTCACAAAATTTACACACAAATTGATTGTAATAAAACCTCAGCGCTGTTTACAAAATAGCAGCCAACCAATAGAAAATGATAGCAGCAGTGGAAACAGCCACCACTACCCATAAGACAAAACTTGATTTGACAACAGAATGAGTTTAGGGATGGGGCCAGGTGGGCTTCCTTGGCAAGGGAGTTCCACAGCATTGGCACCACCACTGGAAAGGCCCTGCCCCTTGCATTAACACCAAATTCTTTCTTCATGTGCCCGATTGCCAGCTTACCTTTGTTGAACAGCTGTGTTTAATATATCTTAGTAGCTCGCCAGGAAGATGGCATGGAAAGGGAGTTCACACACTAATCATGGAACTGGGAGCCCAGTGGCTGCCATTGATAGACGTAGCTTTACATACCCTCTTTTCTTTCCTGTTATCACTTCTACTAATAGTGAACTCAGGTGGTGAGCATTAACTGAGAAACAAGAGGCAGGTATCCACAAGGAAAGGAGGCCTTCAAGGTTTGCAGTTCATAAAAATCTACCTCCAGACCTAATTGAATAATCAAAAATCAGCACAATGAAGACTGAGTATGCTTGTTAGTGTTGGACCATTCACTGTGAGTTGGAAGATAAAAATTAAAAAAACTGGATGGAGGGCATTGCTGATTGGCTGGTAACCTATTTAGAGGTGAGTAGCCTATAACATTTTGTTGTAGATCTCATCCGTGTCCAATGGCTAAATATTACCCGCAATATTTCATGGTGTACTAGAGAACAAAGTTGAATTACAGTACCATTTGTAGTATTATCATGGTACTTTGACTGCGGACATAAAACTTTTTCATCTGTTTAATTTTTAATCTATGTTTTATAGCAATATTGGAGATACGGGATAAGCTTACACAATTACCCCAACTATTTCATGTTGACATCATCGATTTGTAAAGGCACAAGACAGCTCCACTGACTTATTACAAGGTTATGGGATTTGATGATGTAATGTGAGGCAAATGCTGTGGAAATAGGATATCAAATAAATGATAGCTTACCATGATTTCTTTCTCTCTCTCCCCCCAACTAAAAAATAAATTTTGAAAGCCTTAAATACTGGGACATTTCAAACAAATGAGTTTGTCTGTGCTCAGATCTGTGGGGTGTAACAGGAAAACAAGGAAACATTAAATCAATTTCGCTGGAAACAAAAAAAAGGGGGGGATGCTGAAATTGTCAGCTACAGAAGTAACTTCACATGCTGTTTTTATGAACTGTCCTACCTTGTCTCCATGCAAAGAAAAAGAAATCACATTTAAATGTTATTTTGTTGTTATCTAACATCTAACCAACTCAAGAAAAATTAAAAGAATGGGTATAATGAATGATAAGCTGGAAGGATCTCCAGCTGAATGCAGACTTTTTCATATGGGATGTGTGCTTGAATGCACATTCAAATGTCTATCCAAAGATCTATTTCAGTGTGCATTCTGCCATGGCCAAAGCAGGGCTTCACAGAGAGGGCAATGTGATTGGTTTGCCTTCCCTGACATCATCATGTAGACAAACCCTCATAGTTACTGCGTAACCCAAACTGGTTGTGATCACTTGGTGAATGTGGAAAAAGAAACCTTGTTGAAGTTAACAAAATAGCTACAAACAAGTATAGACTGGGAAACAATGATCACCAAAGGGCAGCGGCGGAGCAAGCCAATTGGGTGCCTGGGATGGCACGCATGCCCTGTGCCCAGGGGCGGGGCCAGCAGCCCACGGGGCGGGGAGAGCCAGGGCAAGACTCCGCAGGGCCTCTGAGGAGTCTGCTTGCCTCCTCCCACTCAGCCGCCCTACAGCTGAGGGGGAGGAGGCGGGCAGACCGTTTGGGGCAGCGCAGAGCCTGTGGGTGCTCAAGCCACTGTGTCACTCCCAGCTCGGGCGCGCTGCAGGCCCCGTGGTTAGTGCCGTCCAGTATTTTGTTACCCCCTCAGTGGTGACACCCGGGTCAGACCACCCTCACCCTCCTCTGCCCCTGCAAAAGGGTAGGAGAAACTGTGCAAAATGGGAGTTTGCAGGACACCATTGGCAATGTTGTATGGAAGTGAGAGCTGGAACATAAAGAAGGCTGATCGCCGAAGAATTGATGCTTTTGAATTATGGTGCTAGAGGAGACTCTTGAGAGTCCCATGGACTGCAAGAAGACCAAACCTATCCATTCTGAAGGAAATCAGCCCTGAGTGCTCACTGGAAGGACAGATCCTGAAGCTTAGGCTCCAATACTTTGGCCACCTCGTGAGAAGAGAAGACTCCCTGGAAAAGACCCTGATGTTGAGAAAGATGGAGGGCACAAGGAGAAGGGGACGACAGAGGACGAGATGGTTGGATAGTGTTCTCCAAGCTACCAGCATGAGTTTGACCAAACTGCAGGAGGCAGTGGAAGACAGAAGTGCCTGGCGTGCTCTGGTCCATGGGGTCATGAAGAGTCGGACACGACTAAATGACTAAACAACAACAACAATTGGCAATGGGACTTACTTGTGAGAAAGCATTTCAGAAGAATTTTAGCCAAGAAGAAGGGTATTGTTGGATCATATAGTGCTATGCTAAGTGATGTGTGGAGCTCCCATCTCTAACTGCGGGAAAGCCATGCCTCAGCAAAGCTAAAGCAAAACTGCCATCTGCTCCTTCTTATACACAGTCTGCTAAGCATTCCTTTCCAAAAGCAGCCCTGCAGGTGAATTGCTTATTCAGGGGACCATCTACAGCCATCGAGAGACATTAACATCATTTTGTCAAGTCCCAGGCTGGAGTCAGGCATTGCTTTAAGGCAAAAACCTTAGTGATAAGAACCATTCAAAGCAAACCCATTCCCAGTAATCAGACAGCAAACTTGCAAATTTGAAGGCTGGGACCTCACTTAACTTATAATTAGACTGTAAGCCTGTGAAAAAGGCCCGTTCTTAATGTTTAATCTAGCAGTTTTCGGTGCTTTATAAATATTATGATGAACTTTTCTGGGAATAAAAATGCATGGGATTGGACTGTAATGGCTGTATAATGTCCAATGCACAGTCAAACAAGTGCAAATTTCTACCCAAACTGTAGCTTCTAAATAATAATATTAATATACCCTGTCCATTTCCTATAAATGTATTCTGGTATTTTTGTGGTGTTTTTTCACTCTAAATGTAATATAATGTTATAGATACAGACTAACTTCCTTTGATCAATATTTATTATCTTGTCACTTGCCTTGATATAAAAAAAATGCAGCTGCTTTGATAAATGGATTTGAAAGGTTATCTGGTTTCACATAAGCTTCTGTAAGTTGCTTCTGTATATTATTCTGCTGTAATGTTATTTTGGAGCTTCTTAAAGCTATGCTTCAGGGAGGCAGGGGGAGAGAATTAGATCCTTTGAGGCAGAAGGGGAAAACGATTGCTGAATCATTATTCACTCTTTCCTCCCCCCTACCCTTGTTTAGAGATGGTGTGCAAGAGTATAATCCCCTAAAGAGAGAGAGAGAGAGAGAGAGAGAGAGAGAGAGAGAGACTTCTGCACAAAACAAGGTCTCTACACCAGTGTTCTTCAATCTTGGGTCCTCAGAAATTCTTGGACTACAGCTCCCATCATCCTCAAAGATGCACACCAAGGTTGGGGAACTGGTGGCCCTCAGGATGTTGGTGGACCACAACTCCCATCATCCCTGACCACTGGCTGGGGCTGATGGGACAGTTGGAGTCCAATGACACCTGGAGGGCTACAAAACCCCAATTTCTGATTTAGCAACTGGGGCTATGCTGAATCCTTGAAACTGGTTAGCAATTGCAACCTCAGTGGGTTAAGCTCTTAGCTTGTATCTAGGTGGATGTCTGTCTATACATGCAATCTCTGCTTGCTTGGACAGCAAGAATGGGGATATGCTTAAGATAGATATGAATGTGTGGAACCAAGCCTTATGAGGAGTGGTTGAAGGCTGGGTCTGTTTATCCTGGAAAAGAGGAGACTGAGAGGAGATAGGATCTCCATCTTCAAATATCTGATGGGCTGTCACATGGAAGATGCAGCAAGATTGCTTTCTCCTGCTTCAGAGGGTAGGACTGGAACCAATGGCTTCAAGTTACAAGAAAGGAGATTCTGACTCAACCTCAGGAATAACTTTCTGACCGTAAGAGCTGTTTGACAGTGGAAAATACTCCCACAGGATGTTGTGGACTCTCCTTCCTTGGAGGTTTTAAAGCAGAGGTTGGATGGCCACCTGTCATGGATGCTTTAATTGAGATTTACGGTAGTTGTGTTGGAAGGGGTTGGACTAGATGATCCTCAGGCTCCTTTCCAATTCTGCAATTCTATGAATCAACGGAAGCTGCCGTATGCTCTTTGACCATCTAACTCAGTGTTGCTGGGTTTCCTTCTGTGAAATGAGTACATTTTTGGTGCCATGAGAGTTTCAAACTCTGCCCCCCCCAATGTCAATAGTTTTTTGGGGGGGGCCTTGTGCTTCAATATCCACCAGTCCCAGTTTCAGGTTTGGGAGGAACTGTGACGTGCCCTCAGGAGGGCTCCTGTTCTGCCTCACCCCCATTCTAATGCTTGAGAGTGTCAGGTGTGCTTGCAGGAGCCAGGCCCTGTGACTGGTAGGGCTTTGCAGGACTGGGGCTTTCCTAAGTTTGTTCTGAAGAGGCAAGGCGCGGCTGCACAGGTGAGGCCGATTGGTAACTCACAGCACCTGGTGGCAAGAGCCAGGAAGGGATATAAGGTCAGCATTTCCCTTTGGCTGTTTGCCACAGCAATATGCTTCCTGCCTTGCTGCATTTGGCTTCTTGACCCCTTGCTTCTTGACCCTCGGACCCTTGATTCCTTGACTCCCGGCTCTATGACCCTCGGACCCTTCGCTTCCAGACTCCTGGCTTCCTGACTCCCGTTCCTGCTCCCACCCCGCCATCTTGCCCTCAGTCCCGATGTCCTCCGCCAGGACTTTGACCGTCCATGACAGAGAGTGAGTGTTGGTGTCCAGAGGCAGCCAACACTTCTTTTCCCTTGCTTGTCCTCACCTTTTAGGCCTGACAGTGAGGATGAGGAGGCCTGTGAAGCCCAATTCACATTGCCCAGAGGGAGAGAGAAGGCAGGAGTTGCTGCTCTTTGGACTGGTATCTGAACGAGCGAAGATGGAACAGCAATTGCTGTCTGCCCGCTGATTGTGGACAGGAGAGGACTGCATGTAGAATGGATGGGAGTTGAGGAGGTGGAGACATAGCACAGGTACTTGAACCAGGACCCAACCTGTACCACTGCTGATTGGGGCAGTTGCAGCTTGGCAGGGATCAGTTCTGGCAGACCCTCCTAAGGCACTGGGGCCTTAGGATAAAAAGAAAAGAGCCCGATTGGATCAGGCCAGAAGACCACCTGGTCCAGTGGCCAACCAGAAGCCCACAAGCAGCACCTGAGTGCAATAGCTCTCACCCCCTCCCCTGCGATAGCCTTATTCTCCATGAATTTGTCTCTTTCAAAGCCATCCAAGTTGATGCTCATCTCTTGTCGCCGCTGTCCAACAGTGCCAACTCCTGATGCCAGTCCTGGTATTCATTTCCCATTTTGTCTCAAAGCTCATTTGACTTTCAAATGACTTTCAAGACAAAGATCGAGAGGGCAGCTGAGCATGTGGGAAGAGAATGGCGAGTAACTGTTAGCTCTCCCTTCATTTACAGGTATAATGATATGCTATCTTGCATCTGCAATTAACCTAAGCTTTAAACTCTTATCAGGCAGAGGTGGCAAGAGAGGCTCCTCATCTACAGTGAACTGAGTCTGCCATGAGCCAGGAAGTTGCCGCAAGGACAACCTTTGGACAGACACAGAAAATGGTAACGTTGCCTTTCTAACCATGTGTATTCAAAAGCAGTTTGGTCGCTTTTAGTTTTGACAAAAGACAAGTAAGAGGTGACATGATAAAAGCTTGTAAAATTTGCAGGGCATGGAGAAAATGAATAGAAAAGCTTTTTTAAAAATATATAAATTTTAAATAAAATATTTTTTTAAAAAATATTTTTATTAAAGATTTCTTTACAAAATATGTGCGTTGTCTCTTTTTTCAAGTTGTTTCTACAGATCAGTTTCATTTGTTGTGAGACATTAGTGTTACATACAGTGTTAGGTTAGGAAGAAAATGGGGAAAGGAGGAGGGGGGCATGGTGAGTGGGGTGGGGTGGGGTCGGGTGGTTATGCTTCAGTTCTTCTACTCAGTGTATGTGTGGGGTTTTGTGTCAGCATCACTTATGTGGGTTCTCTTACTATTCACTTGTTGTATTTCCTTGGCGGTGAGAGAGGTTGCAGGGGTGGCCTAGGGTGTGGTTGGTTGTCTTTGGTTGGCTGTAGTGAGATTTGATTGTGTGTGTGTGTGTGTGTATTTGAATCAGGTTAGCCAGATTGATTTGTATGCTGTCGGCGGATTCTTGTTGTTGTCTTCTTAATAGAAAAGCTTTTCTCCCTCTCATAACAGCTCAGTTGGTTAGAATGCAGCACTGGTAACACCAAGGTTGCAGGTTTGATCCCCGTATGGGACAGCTGCATATTTATGCATTGCAGAAGGTTGAATGAGATGATCCTCAGGGTTCCTTCAAACACTACAATTCTGTGAGAATTCGGGGACATTCAAGCTGAATGTTGGAAGGTTCCAGACAGATAAAAGAAAGCATTTCTTCACACAGTGCTTAGCTAAACTATGGAACTTGCTCCCATGGGAGGCAGCAATGGCCACCAACCAAGATGGTATAAAAGAGGAATAGACAAATTCATGGAGGAGAAGGCTGTCAATAGCTACTAACCACAATGGCTATGTTCTGCCTCCGTGGTCTGAGGCAGTGATGCTTCTGAGTACCAGTTACTGGAAAAACAGGAGGAGAGGATGCTATTGTGCTCAGGTCCTGCCTGACGGTTTGCCAAAGCCATCTGGGTGGGCACTGTGAGAAGATGCTGGACTAGATGGGCCATTGGCCTAACCCAGCAGGCTCTCTTTATGTTCTTAAATTTTTATGTCCTATTAAATTCAATGGGCCTTACTCCAAGGTACATGGGGTTAGGATGGCAGCCCTTAGAATCATATCCATGGAGCATAAAGAGCAACTGGGTGGACATGCTGAGTTTGCAGAGACTTTGAAAACCTTCTCCCTTTTTTATTTTAGCTGGACAAATGTTAAACTCTAGCAGCAGCAGCCCTGTAAAAAGGAAAGCTATTGAACAGGGAGAACAGGAAGACGCTGGCTTATCTGAAGCTGGGTATGAAATGTTATTTCAGGGCAGTGCTAGCAAATTCCTATTATATTTCTCCCCCTCCCTGTCAGCTAATCCTTGGAGATAGAATGATGAAGCTGCTGCACTGAAGGGAGACATCTCCAATTAGAGGTGGAAACAAGAAAAGGGCAAAAGGGGAGAAAGGAAAACAGGAAGATTATTTTGGAAGCAAGGTACTGAACCATAGCTTATTAAATAGACTGTCATTTTTATCTATCCCATTAACACATTCAGCTGGGGATGGATCTGTCGGCCGGAGAGTCTTCTGGATCTCTTTGCCAAAAGGGTTCTGGTGCTTGGTTTTTACTTGCAGCAGTTCCTGGTTGCATCAGATCCTGCAGTTGTGAATTTTGCTTTCTCATGGTAACTGTCTGTCCTCATCTTCAGGGTTCACCCAAACAAAGCCCCATTGGTCTCGAGCGCCATGCGGTGATTTGATTTCTTGCTTTGATTCACAGAATCGCAGAATTGGTGGGAGTCTGGTGGGACATGTAGGAGGAAATCCAGAGCATTCCCAGCTGATGTGAATTCAACCTTTGCTTTCAGAGCTCCAGCAAAGGTGAACCCACCAGCTTTCTGGGTAACTGATTTGATGAGTCATACCTCTTTAGCCTTACTCAGTTTCCCATCCTTTCCTTCCTCTATTAGTGGCTATTGTATTTTATCCTTTCAACAGCCCCTTGAGTTAATTTAGGTAAAGGTAAAGAACCCCTGGACGATTAAGTCTAGTTAAAGGCGACTATGGGGTTGCGGTGTTCATCTCGCTTTCAGGCCAAGGGAGCCGGCATTTGTCCACAGCTTTCCGAGTCATGTGGCCAGCATAAGTAAACTGCTTCTGGTGCAACGGGACACCATGACAGAAACCAGAGTGCATGAAAGAAACCATTCACCTTCCCACCACAGTGGTACCTTTTTATCTACTTGCACTGGTGTGCTTTTGAACTGCTAGGTTGGCAGGAGCTGGGACCGAGCAACGGGAGCTTACCCCGTTGTGGGGATTCGAACTGCCAACCTTCCGATTGGCAAGCCCAAGAGGCTCAGTACACTTAAAATACTCTTACCCCCATTTAACAGTCATGGCTTCCCGCAAAGAATATTGGGAACTGTAATTAGTTAAGGGCGTTGGAAATTCTAGCTCTCTGAGGGGATCCCCTAACAACCTCGCCCCTCCCCCCTCAGCAGCTGCAAATATCTGGGATCAGGCAGAAGGATTTCCAGGCCAATAGTGTTTGCCATTAGCATGGGGATTGTGTGGAAGTTCAACTGTGTGTCAGCAAGTCAGGAGGTTAAAGAGCTACAAAGACGGTGTACAAGCAAATCAATATTGTGGCTTAATCAAGTGGCACTACAGAAGAAGCAGAATAGGTTAAAACTACACAAACATGGCTTAGTTTCCTGTCATTCCAATGAACAGTGTGCACTTCACCCCCCCCCCCCCAAAGAGACAGATGCAGTTTTGAACCCAACCATGCTTACTTTGCAGGAATCTGAACGGGACAACAGTTTTTACATAATGCAAATCACTACATTTCCACATCAGTTTGATATGTGATATTTTAGGAAAAGCCCTCCTAAAATTTTGTCAGCTTTTTAGTGTGCATTTCTCCTGAAATACATTCTTGCAAGTAATTTTTCCGTAACATAATGCATACTGTATTTGTATGTTATTTCCATTAATATATACATTCATTCATATAGTGCATACATTTCTCTAATACTGTATATGCATTTTTGCCAATTTTGTGGGGTGTGGCAACGACACTGCAAAGTTTCCAGAAGTGCAAATTTCAAAGGATAGCTGTGTTTTGGTTTGTGTATTGTTTCAGGAGGTGCAAACTGGGCAGTTTCGCATGAAAAGGCGGACTGAGCAAAATTTTTGTCCCTCTCTGGGAGCTGGCGTTGTCATTTCCTGAATTGCCAGCAGTAAACTGTTTACACCTATAGGCCTTCGTGAATAATGAACAGTAGTGATTATCATTGCTCTCCTCTATGTTTTGCTCACAGGCTACACTGTTTTCCGGAGCCGTGGTGAATGAGAGTGCGACATGTCATTACATTACGTTAACTGGGGTGATTGTCTGCTTTCAACAAAGAGTTGACCTTTAGTTTCTTCCAGCAAGCACTGGCAATTACTGAATATTTAATACCCAAATTCCCAGATTTCACTTTAAATGGCATTTCAGGCCACGACAGTGCCGAAAATGGATTGCCATGCTGTAAATTCCTCGAGAGGAGAAATACTCTAAGAAAATGGGTCATTGTGAATATATATACTCAAATCAAAATACAGTGAAAGGTATAGCCTGACTTTCACGGAGCTCTTGAAGGGTTTTTTAAATAAAAAATTCGGATTAGTTAGCTAACCACTTTAATTACTATTTGCATAGTTTTTAACTATTGTACATTAGGCAGATATTTTATGATATGGCAGCAGAGAAATACTTTTATAAATATATCATTAAATAATAGCTTAGAGTAGACCCTAACTCATCTGGAAGTAGCTTTAGTTAGTATTTTCTCTTTGTTTTTCTCATCCTTGACTTACCTTGTTTGTCTTCCTCCCCTTACTCTTTTCCTTAAAATTAGATGTTAAAGCTCTTCCACTGGGTTTTTTAAAAATATGTTTTACTTATATATTCAGTATTGTAAAATTTATCTTTACGCTATTTCCCCCCTTTTGTATACCTTTGTCAGTGGTGTGCCTTTGTTTTGCTTTGTTGTCTTTTCCTTTTAAAAGATGTATACCCACTGAATCAAAAATGAGCAATTAAATGACTTTTTTAAAAAGAGAAAGATTAGACTTGAGAAACACCCACCCACAAATTGTTGGTCACAGGGGGAGCACTTCTGCACTTTACAGCACAAATATTCACATAGCCTTTTAAAAAGAAAAAGGGAGAAGTTGCTCCCATCTCCTGCATCAGTTGATTGATTAAGGTTTTTGGCATAATTTTGGCCACAACTTTATTAAACATACAAATTGTGAGTGGTTGCTTAGGCATTGGTTATGACTATCTGTCCCCCCCGCCTTGGGGGACAGCACTGACTCCCGGATTCCAGCGAGAGCCAGTGTGGAGGAACAAGATTAGGGATAACTGGAGCTGCGCCACAGACCCTCAGCTTCTCCCCGCATGCTCCCAGGAGCTTACGTGGCCCGCACCCGATTCCAGGGGTTTGGACGAGAGGATGGTAAGCCCCTGAATTCCTTTAACAGAATTCCCGTGCAGCAGCAGCATTGGAGGGGCAGGCACAGCCAATCCATACCCCTCCACCAACCAATTTAAACCAATGCCTAACCGCCAACATTACAAGTTGTGACGATTTGCTACGCAGTAGGCAAAAACCAAATGGCACACACTAATCAGCCAAATGGAAAAATTCCTACCAGGCCCCCGCACCAAGGCGGACGAGCCCATGACAGGCATAGCAAGGTCAAAGCACAAGCTCAAAAGGGAGGGCGGGCGGGTGATCCGGTTCCCACAGGGAAAGAGAAAGCAGCTTGCTGTGAACCTTGTTTAAATAACTTCTATTCCCACCCCCAAATTGGCAACATCAAATTTACCCCAGCAACACCAACCACCAATCCAAGCCAGGCCCCTTCAATCTATCCTGCCTGGCAACTACGGGGTGCTTTGCCTGGCCCCATCTGCAACACGTGCTCTCCTTTAGTGAGAACATGCTAAAGAAACCTCAGAGCCATTTTAGTTGCTTGGGCACACAGAGGGAGGGGAGAAGAAAGTCCATTGCATGAGTGGAGGTCCTTCCATAAGCAGAATTACTTTGTTGGATACAACCCAACTTCGTTCCTTGTGCCCTATTTACATATAAGCTAAACAAGCTATAGCTTAGGGCCCCACTCTCTTGGGGGGCCTCCAAAAAAATTAAAGGAAAAAAACTGGATGTACACTTCCAAAATATAAGATAAAGAACAAATAAAATAAAACCTACATACAGCAACAGTGTTTTGTGTTGTGTAGGCTCCTATGACGTAAGTAATGGGCCCCGCCTGCTAGCCTGCTCCCTAAAATATCACTGGTTTGCTCATTTCTATATATAGGGTGCCTACATTCTGCATATGCAGATGGCTTTAGATACCTATTAGGTCCATAAATTACCATATAGCATATATTCAACCCAAAAAAACAGCAGCAATTTGTTGTTGACAAAGGACAGCTGGACATATAAAGGGCCCCATTACCTTCAGTAGCTTAGGGCCTCATCAAACCTAAATCCGGCCCTGATCATTCCCTAATTGTTGCTTTCCTTTCCTTAACAAGTACTATTCATGCACATCCCCTGTTGCTCCATGACAGCACCAATGTTGTCGTCTTTCTTTTTTTCAGAAATGTTCTTACTTCATTTCCACAACATAAATATAAACAGCATAATCAATAAGTGCAGCCTTAGCACATGAGAAAACGCACCCATTCCTTAAAAAGAAAGAATTTGTTCAAACTTTTAGTGATCTGAAACTTTTTTTTTTAATAAAAGACAGTATAAGACATTTTTTTCTGTGCAGTCTTTTTTTGCCTTGTGTCCCCATTTTGTGGACTGTTTAAATAATGCACAAGCATTCTGGGCCAAAAAACAAAACAAAGGTGGCATTCTACTCAATGCTACCTTTGTCTCTGCCTCCCTTTCTCAAAAGGAATGGAAGACAAAAGCTCTCCTTTGTGTAACATGAACACACAGCAGGGGAAGGCTGAACAACAGAGGTTCAGAGAGCCTGCCTGCTTGGTTGTCCCCCAGGAATTGAGCAGATGTGAAGAGCAGGAGCCTTTGCTGCTTGGGGCGATGGATCCACTCTGCCTCTCATGCTGTTCCTCTCAAAATGGGCAAAGAGGTGGCCTTGGAACCAAGCCTGAGATGAAGCAGCATTTTGTAATGACACCAAGGAGTACCCACCCCCCCCCCAGCCATTTCCTTTCTGTACAGTGGTACTTGTGGTTATGAACTTAATTCGTTCTGGAGGTCCATTCTTAACCTGAAACTGTTCTTAACCTGAAGTATCACTTTAGCTAATGGGGTCTCCCACTGCCGCCACGGCGCGATTTCCGTTCTCATCCTGAGGTAAAGTTCTTAACTCGAGGTACTACTTCCGGGTTAGCGGAGTCTGTAACCCGAGGTGTTTGTAACCTGAGGTACCACTGTACTTGCTAAAATGGTATTCCATGCTGGTGCTACGCTTTGGAAGTCTCTTGAGAAGACCCCATTCCATGGACCCCGCTCCTTCAGTGAGGTGCCATTTGCACAATAGTTTATTCCATTTCCCCACCTTTCTTGTGCTTTATTTGACAGTGGAAGCATGGAAGTGACAATTCAAATATAATTGGGAAATTAATAATTTCGGAACCATTGGGAAAACAAGAATGCACTGCTGTGTGAATGCAGCCGGAGTTTACCTGAATCTTCCCAGGAGCAGGAGGACAGCATAGATTTGGAACAGTGGTTTGCAGAGGGGCATAGTTCAGAAGGCAGAAGCTGGGAAATACTGGATGGCGAACAGCTGGCAGAAGAAACACTAGAAAAGAGAGAGTTAACAGATTCATAGTCTCTGGATAGCACCCACCCCCCTTCCCCAAAGTCACAGAGAGCTCAGAAAGTGTCAGAACAGAAAGCACAGAGGCTACAAACTCAGATTACAAGATGTAGGAGTGACATAGATTAATAGGAGTGGAGGGGGGAGTGTCTCTTAATGGGAGCACCACTATTTCTTGGAGATGTGTTCTTTGTTCTCTCGCTGTGATTATTAAAGATTTCAGTATTTTGGGTTTAAGCATCTAGAAATCGTTGCACATCACAATATTGCGCATTGCACATTACTTTCCTTCTGGCTGTGCAGTGCACATACCATACCTTTAAATCACATTTCAGCACCACCAGCAAAGAATCTTGAGAGCTGTAGTTTGTTAGGGGGTGCTAGACATTGTAGCTCTGTGAGACCTACAGTTCCCACAATTCTTTGACATGGGTGGATGTGCTTTAAAGGGTGCGTGCACAGCCTTTGTTTACATGCCCGTAAGAATTATTTTGGTGTTTGATTCTCTCTTATTTAAGTGGAGAGAAATAAAAGCCCAAATCTCCAGGAGGAAGAAGCAAAGTAATTTATTTAAATCACACATTTGTACTTTCCTGTTCAAATGTAGCGTGTTATAGCATAAAATCCTTAGTGCTGTGCTTGAAGGAGTTCTACATTAGGTTTCTGTTGCTTTTGTGTGCGTATGTTGCCGTTTTACAGCTGCACAGAGCACCAGGTGTATTTTCAAAGAAGATTAAGGTACTGCATCGGAAGGATTCCATTTCTAATCAACAAAATCCATTGTAGCTGGGGATTTCAATTTAAATATCATTGTGTTGTTTTAGAGGATGAGGAAAAGAATGGAGGTGGGGAGAGAAATGAAAAGGAGCAAGAATGCACAGCATCACTAGGAATATAGGTGACTTCTAGGTGGCCTGTGTGTTGAGCATTCATCATGATTTGTTTGCAAGGAGATTAGATGACTTTGCATCATAGCTAGTGTTATCTCACACATTTCCCCATCACTTTCCTTATCACAAAAAGTCTGATCTCTTGGAGACGCAGGCCACTGCACTCACACAAGCTTAAATATGTGGCATGCAGTTGAGTCCCACCTGAAAACAGCAACAGTCTGTAAGCACCTATAATGAGAAGGGTGACATCTTGGAGAGACAACAACCCACAGCTCATTTCCCAATAAAGGCCTCATCTGTGCTATACATTTGAAGCACTATTACACCACTTTGAACAGTCATGGCTTCCCCCAAAGAATCCTGGGAAATGTAGTTTGTTAAGGTGCTAAGAGTTTTTAGGAGAACCCTATCCCCCTCATAGAGTTACAATTCCTCAATTTCCCTGGGAAGAGGCATTGGTTGTTAAACCATCCTGAATACTAGCTCTGCAAGCAAAACAGGGGTATTTTACTATCGTTTTTGGGGGAGGATGAACATTAACTGATCCTGAAAACATTAAGACTAGCTGGTTTGATGCCATTAATTCCAGAGTCTAGGTAATCCAAATTTGGCTAACACTTCATTGAGTTCACAGGGACCCAGGATTCTCTTCCATTTCAGCTTTGGGACATTTACTTGCCATATCTGAAGCGCAATATAGTATTTAGATCTGTCCATTTCCATCGCTCCGTGTTTCTCATTCTTCTAGCCTTAAGTCCTTTTTTTTCAAAGTACTCATGAGAATTTCAGTGTTTTAGTGATAAATTCTCCTAATATGCATTTATTTTTGTGCACTATTTCTTAATATACACATTTTTACAAACCGATTTCCCCAATGTAATAAATTTGTGTATGTTATTTTAACAATACATGCATTTTTATGCACACTTAAGCACTTCCATGCATAAGATTGAAGCCTAAAACTGAGTGGTTTTAGCTCTCATTCTTGGCAGATGATTTCCCCCAAGCTTCAACAAAACATTACCTGTCGAAATTCTACCTGTGACGCTGCTGCCAATAACACACAAGCTTTTGCCAGGATAGGAATAAAAAGTGGCAAGGCTACTAAAAGGCTTAATAACTCCTCTAGTGCAATAACATGGTCATTGGAGTAAAATTGACAATTGTGTTCAGAGCAGAATGACTGCTGGGGAGCTAAGCAAGCCTAATCACGCGCTTGCCGTGACAGAGTGTGCAGAATGAGAAGTAAGTTATGGGATATGATTTTAGAAAATACAGGTAGGGGAAGGTTGGCTGGATAGAGAGTTCTGGCTCCGCTTCTTGGGCCGCATCTGCTGATTTATGGCTTAGATTGAACTGATTTGTCGCACAGCAGGCGACTTTCCAATTTGGTATTTGCCCTTTGTGTCACACAGGACGTAATCTCAGTGGGTATAAGATTGTGGTGAAGCAGACACAGATGCGTCTCTCTGCCATGGCCTCCGTGAACTGCAAATGTAAGGATAAGTATCTAAAACATTCACTTCATTGTAGGGGGCTCATTGTATGAGATAATTGCCTGTAACTGGGGCACAAGCACAAGGCTGACATCACACTGAAAGCGATCATTACAACACAGGGAGAAAGGGAGTGAAGATGTCCCAGGTATGGTGGGGGGTGGCGGGACCTGCTAGCGCAGGGTTGGGGAATGGACCCCCAACCCTCATCCCCTTCTGAAAGCTACTATTCCCACAATTCCTTGAGAAAGAGGGATTGGTCGTTAAACTACTCTAGGAATATGTTTGTTGGAAGCTGCCCAGATTGGCTGGGGCAACCCAGCCGGATGGGCGGGGTATAAAGATTGTTACAGTGGTACCTTGTTTCTCAAATGCCTTGGTACCCAAACAACTTGGAACCCAAACACTGCAAACCCGGAAGTAAGTGTTCTGGTTTGTGAACTTTTTTCAGAAGCTGAATGTGCTCTGTTTTGAGTGTTGCACTTCTGATTTGAGTGCCACGCTTCCGTTTTGAGTGTCACGCTGAGGTCTGCTTGTTTTTGCTATTTATTTTGCGTTTTTGTTTTTGCGGCTTTTTCATTTTCTTTTTATGACTGTGTGCAACCCAGTCCAGCTACTGATTGATTGTGTGACTGCAGTACATTGTTTATTGCTTTCATTTTATGGATCAATGGTCTCGTTAGATAGTAGAATTCAAGTTAAATGGCAGTTTTAGGGGTGGAACAGATTAATCCATTTTGCATTACTTTCTATGGGAAAGCATGCCTTGGTTTTGGAATGCTTTGGTTTTGGAACAGACTTCTGGAATGGATTAAGTTTGAGGACCAAGGTACCACTGTATTATTACTACAGCAAAACATCAAACATTTAAAACGGGCCTGCCTTCAGATGTCTTCTAAAAGCCAGATAAGATATATATTTCCTTGACATCTGTTGGGAGAGCATTTCATAGAGCGAGCACAACTACAACTCCCATTATACCTGACCATACTGGCTAGGACTGATGGTGCAACATTTGGAAGACTGCATGCTCCCCAACCCTGCTTTAAAGGATGGAGACAGTGCCCATGTCGCATGCTGGGAATCAAGTAAGAGTTCAAGAGATGTATGTGCACATGGGTGCCAATCATGCAGGGCCCCGGGTGCCAGGGCACCCACAAATTTTAAATGAAGGGGCTGCCCCCCAGTACTATCCCATGATGCATTAACGCCCCGTGTTATGCGCAAGTGATGTCAGCACGCTGTGGGCATCCACTGTCGCGGGTTCAAGGGAGTGTGCCCATATGTGCATGTGTGAATTGGTCCTGCATTTCGGATGGCGGACTCCTTCCTATGAAAAGTTCTGATTGCTCAGTTGGACAGTCAATCTTTTTAGATCAGTCCCTTCCCTGACTTCCGTAGGCAAAACATGCAAAAACTTGTCCTTCTCAGGAAACTGCTGTTGAATCACGATTGCTGCACGGCATTCATTAAGCAGTGAAGGACTAATCTGCATTGTATTGCATTGTTATCTCCGTTCTCTGCTGACCAATATTAATTTAGCAGAACAGAAAAACTCCTTATTCACACGTTGGCTGAAATATATTAGTTTCTTTATAGGTAAGTGAAGTGGAAATCTGATATGTGGAAATAAGCCTTATTCCATTACCTCCAATATCCCAGGAAAGCGGGGGTCTATTAAACGGTGCCTTCCTTGGGACTCACATTAGCTAAGTTCATGCTGTACAAAAAGCAAAGTTAAGTCAAATATTTTTGCTATTGGTGTTTTAATCAAGTAAGAGACCTCTTTCCTGGATTCTTAACTGGGGACTTGCATTAAAAATAATAATAAAAAAAATCTGCATTTAAATTGAGATTCGGAAATATACAGCCCAGGAGCTTACAAGTGCTTCTGGTTTTTTTTATCCTCCTGTGTGCCATATAAAAAGAACATGATGCTTCTGCTTAATTCTAAAGTGCCATAAGATGCTACTTATAAGGAAGTTAAAACTGGAGATTTTCAAAGGAATCAATATGCCACTTGGGAAATAATTGAGAAATGGAGAAAAGAAATACAGCATACTGGCTTCAGAATAGGACACTTTATGGGTAACTTGGCATTTGCACAATTGCTCACCCCGTCAGAAGTCTACTCATTGCAGGAATGTGAAACCTCAAGTCATAGAGACAAATATAGCCCTTCAGGCATCTCTGTCTGCCCCCCCCCCCACGGGGGGGGGGGGGACCTCCTATGGTAAATACACCCCAAAGAGAATCACTTCTATGAGAAAGGAATGGAAACATTCCCGTTAATTTCTCCCATTAGTTTTATTTTCATTTGTGCCTATCTTTTCATTTTGTTCCTCTCATTCATTTCTCATAGGTGGGATTCCTGTAACGAACAAACAGTGCAGCATTAGTAAACAAAATGGGGTCCCAGGTTCAGTCCCTACCATCTCCAGGTAGAGCTGAGGGAGTCCTTTGCGGCCAATCAGGGTAGGCGATAGTGAGCTAGATGGACCAATGGCCTGCTTTGGTATAAGGCAGCTTCCTGCTGCAATGATGTCCCCGTGCCAACGTTGTCAAAGCTCTGAATCCATTTTATGACCATGCCCCCTTCAATACTGGTGCCAAATGGGAATACTTTTTTTGTAAAAAGGGTAGCCTTTTGCAATTGCTTCATGTCATGCTTCTCCTCAGTTCTGTGCCGCTGCAAAGGTTTGTCAGCAGGACACAGTAAATCCCTTCCCATTGACAGGTGTGCCTTGCATGTGACGATGAAAGTCTGAACGTGATAATAGCCGAGATGATGGATGTTTCAAATAACAAGATTATCACACAATAGCCTCAATCCCTGTGCGGAAAGCATAAATTGTGTGAATCCACCCTTTGTTCCGGAGAGACGTATCTCATTTGAATTGCTGAAAAGACAATTTAAGACAGAAGATTTAAGGTAGTTGTTTGGGGAGGGCGGGGGGAAGATTTCTGAGCAGAGGAGCTGCTCATTATTAGAGCGCATTGCCTAAGGATTAGTAGGAATGTTATCAGTTAGACCAGGCCTGGGGAAGCTGCGTCATCCCAGATGTTGTCGGACTTCAACTCCCAGCTTCCCCAGCTGCCATGGCCAAGCAATGTTCGCATGTCAAGAAAAGCGCCTAGAAAACGTTTATCTAGATGTCTGTCATGGCTACAACCTAGAGATGTAGGGGACCTGTGGTCATTTAGATGTCTTGGGACTCTAATTCCCATTATGCCTAATCACTGGCCTTGCTGGCAATGTTTAAAACCCTACCCCCACCCCACATCTTATGCTCCTCATGTTTTGATTTTGGCTGCTTTGCACCGACTTCTGATGCCTGCCTATGTGTTATGAGCTCCCTTCTGCTACCCCCACAAATGTCTAACATCTACCAGGTATGGTGAGAGTACACCTGAAGGTGAACTAACCCAGCAGTGTCAGTCTGTGCTAACTGGTAGCAGTTTTCTGAGGCAAAGTCCTTACCTTGCCAAGCCCTGTGCTTTTGTGAAACCATGTACACACCACACATTTAAAGCACGTGACCTGCCCCAAAGAATAATGGGAGCTGCTTTTTTAAGGTGAACTTTGGGACAGGTTCTTCTTGGTAGTGGCACCCAAATTGTGGAACCTCCTCCCCTCAGATGTCAAGGAGATGAGTAACTATATAGCATTTAGAAGACATCTGAAGGCAGCCCTGTATAGGGAAGCCTTTTAATGTGTAATGTTTTATTATGTTTTTATATATGTTGGAAGCTGCCCAGAGTGGCTGAGGCAACCCAGTCAGATGGGTTGTATTATAATAATAATAATAATAATAATAATAATAATAATAATAATAATACCTCTCATCACATTTGAGAGGCAGTTGAGGGGTGCAAGGAAGGCTATGTGTAACACATAGCCTATGTCTCTCAACATCTCACTGCCACCATTTCAGCATCTGCTGCCTAAGCTTGCCACCTCAATCTGCCTAATGGTAGGGCCAGCCCTGTGTGTGTGTGTGTGTGTGTGTGTGTGTGTGTTTATTGTGACAGATGCAACCAATAAAGCAGACCCCAAAGCCACAGGAGGACTTGGCAAGTCTCTATACCTCAAGCTTTTCAGCAAACTTCTAGGATTCCAAGGCAGCTTAAAAGGAACTTTTGAAAGACTGGCTTATCACTGGTCCCTGGACAACTGACATTTGAAAAAGTTGCTTTTGACACTAAGAACATAAAGCTTCTTTCATGGTCACCAGTGCACAGAATTTTGCTAGAATCCTGAGGAGTTTAGGAAAAAAGAGAGAGGAATAATCTGAGATTCCCCATCATTATTTCGCCAAATCATCAGACTGTTACAAATATGTTACAGTTTGCTCATCACCAGCTGAAAACAAAACATGGTGTGTGTTGTCCCTGGAAGGGAGGTATAGATCTCAGTGTGGAGTTTCTCTTACCCCTCCTTTTCCACTCCTAGCTCAGAGGTAGAGTAAAGCCTGATTTTTTTTTTATTTTTTTTTTTGCGATGGGATTATTTTCACTCCTGCCTTCTCAGCTGTTAATTCCACACTGCAGGATCCCTGGTCGAAAGGTGAGCAGCCAGGTGGGAAAGGCTTAAAATCTTTTTTTAACTCATAGGTACTGATATTTTAAAAGAAGCAACAAATCACAACAATAATTTGCTTGAAGATACAAAGCTCTGCGGGGGGGGGGATGGGGGGGGAATCGACGAGGATCAGAGTGAGAAATGCCTCTATTTTCTTCTGAGGAATGTTGGAGGGTATGTCAATGTAAATAAAACATTTTCACCTAGAAGGTGAGCATGTAAAATTTAGGAAGTGGGGAAAGGTCTTTGGCACCATCCTACCCCGTAAAGGCATTTAATTTATTCTAACCAACAGCATTATGGGATTTTCCATAGTCACAGATGTTCAGAAGTTTTGTTTCCTTGTCATCTCACAAAGACAGCATCCACACCACCATTGAATTCCACCGCACCAGGGTGCAGAATCTAACCCCCGAATGGTGCAGAGTTTTCTGACAGTGACGAAGCCTCCTTGGAGGCTGTCCGTACAAAACCCTCCACCTGCCCAGCTCTGTAAAGAAGCCGAAGTCCTGCTGAAACGACTCATTGGCTATTTATTTCCCTTTCTGAATCGCTTCCAGCAAGATATCTCAAAGTGATTTAACAATATAAACAAGTGCAACCTCCCCCACCTACATAAAACACTTGAAAACAGTTTCACATATAGAAGCAATTAAAAGAAAGTCACATAAAAGAGGATTAAAAGAACTTCATATATATTTAAAAAGCCAATTTTCGTATCTAGTGCAGATACAAATACTACGATAAAAGGGCTTGGGGGGTGGGGAGAGAAACTACTCAATAAGTGCCCCCAAGGCAACAGAGATGGTGCTTGCCATATTTTGTAATATGGGCAGGGGTGGAGGAAGGGGGTGCGGCGGGTGCGGGAAGCCCCGGGTGTCACCACTGAGGGGGGTGACAAAATGCCGGGCGGCACGCCCCATGGCCCTGCAGCACGCCAGAGCCACACATCTGTCTTTGCTCGCTGCCTTCCCCCCCCCCAGCTGTAGGGCGGCTGAGTGGGAGGAGGCAGGCAGACTCTGGAGGCCCCGCCCTCACCCCACCCCTTTGGGTGGCTTGCCCCACCCCTGGGCGCGCCGCCCCAAGCAGCTCCCTCCGCCGCTGAATATGGGTGCTTGACAAAGAAATCTGCCACCTGCAGTTCAGTGGTTCAACCACACAGGGCAGGGCACACACCGATCCAGCTGCCCCCGACATGGGCTCACTGGTGGAGCCCATAAATGCCTCTGCATGTGTGCAACACCTTCCCCACATTAGCTTTGCTCCAGGGAGGGATCCTGTTTTCCCCTCAGATAATGTTTCCCCCTTTCACTGAATGCTGGGGACGACAGGTGGGGAACTGTCTCAAGTAAACAGGACTACTCTGATCCTGTGATTGCCTTCATACGCATGTACGCATGGCTGAGGTGGGGGCCGCATCAGCATGTTTAGGGCATTTATTTATTTAGCATGGGTTCATTTTATTTTATATATTTATCCGTCACTTTTCAGATAAACAGGTGCCTTAACCCCACCCCCCACTCCCAAATCCGATCTCTGCATCAGGGCACTCCTAGGAAACCGAGAGCAATGAAAATGCCATGAATAATTAGTGTGTGGTTAATTATTCTTTAATGAGTCTCTGGGCTGTATAAATTATTGAACTACTCACTCAGCTTCGAGACCCATAATTAATAAGTGATTAGGAAAATTCAAAATGTTAGGCTGGGAAAGTGGAGGGAGGGGGCAGAGGGGAAAAAATGATATCGCTGATATTTACATTAAGGAAGCATGACTCCCAAATCATTATAGATGTCTAATTATATTGCAGCCAGATAATTTTCAGTCCATAAAGGCAAGTGATGATCTCGAGCCAAGAGGCTTTATTCTCTCTCTCTCTCTCTCTCTCTCTCTCTCTCTCTTTCTTCCATCATTTGCATTGCCTTGTTTTGCCATCGTGCTTATTCAGATCGGCCTGGGCTGAAGCTACAGAGGCACAGCCAATGAGTTCTCTTAGGGATGCTGAAGTGCATGCCTGTGGTGGAAGAATGAAGCAGAGCTCAGTCATGGCAAACTCTTGCCATGACCGTATGAGGCCTATGTTAGGTACAAGTTTGGGGTGGCTTGCTGGGGGAGGAGCTAATGGCTGCACATGCTTCCCAGTAGGTGGGTTACTGTTGCTTAGGAGGAGGGAGAGGATAAAGAAGTCTGGGAAGTCAGCATGGTGCAAACTGGATTGCCACTGCTGGTGCATTTGCACCGCATCTCTCTGCCTGCTCCCTTGCTCTTCTCCTTAGTGGCAGTAGTGAGTGACCTACCATCCAGTAAGCTAGCCTAGCGGCGGTGGCCCACCTGCTTCTAACACAAGGCAAATATATGACAAAATGTTGCATTGTGAAGTGTGCGTTGTTAAGGGTTCCAGATTCTCCATTCACCTGGTTTTCACAACCTTAGAAGATTCAAGACTGATGAAGTACTTTTTCACGCGGTGTGTAGTTGAAACTATGAAAATCACCCCCACTGGAGGCAGTGATGGCCACTAACTTAGGCAGCTTTGAAAGAGGATTCAGCAAATTTGTTCTTACTGTATGCTAGTTATCAGATAGTGAAAAAGGGGTAAAGGATCCCTGGACAGTTAAGTCCAGTCAAAGGCAACTATGGGGTTGCAGTGCTCATCTCGCTTTCAGGCCACAGACAGCTTTCCGGGTCATGTGGCCAGCATGACTAAATGGCTTCCTGCTCAAATAACACCGTGATGGAAACCAGAGCTCACGGAAATGCCATTTACCTTCCCGCCACAGTGGTACCTATTTATCTACTTGCACTGGCATGCTTTTGAACTGCTAGGTTGGCAGGAGCTGGGACAGAGCAACGGGAGCTCACCCCGTTGCAGGGGTCTGAACTGCCAACCTTCTGATTGGCAAGCCCAAGAGGATCAGTGGTTTAGACCACAGTGCGACCTGCATCCCTTATCAAAATGGCTTCCCATTACATGCCAACTTCCAAATAATGCCAATTGCAAAATATATGCTAATATACACATATTTTGTTTTCTGTGTATAATGAAAAGGGTATGTGAAGTCAGATATCAGACCACCTAATGTAATAAATACTATTATGTATGTGTCTTCTGTCAAGTGCAACCAAAGAGAGTCTTGCACACATGGTAGAGTGGGTAGTAATTGCAATCAGGGGTTTTGTATAGGTCTTTCATGTGAGAAACCAACCTATAATAGTACCAACTCTCTGTCGGCCATCTGTTGCTCAATGAGAATGCATTAATGGACTGATTTGAATCAAAAGCATAATGGACTGAGATGTTCCATTGATAATATTTCAATTAATTCTTTCTCTCTTTTCTAATCTCCAAGCGACTTCTGTGGAATGCTCTCCTACAAAAGAAAACACTTCTCCAGAGTTGGGGAAAGCAAAAAATTTCCATTACACAGAGACTGGATGGCCGACTGCATAGTAATGAGTTCTGGAGCTCCATCTTTTGACCCAGTTTGGAGAGAGATTGTGCCCTCCCTATCGAACTGTCTGTACACTCTTAGAGAGAGATACCGAGCTGACATCTTATGAATCATGGCTGTAGATAGTTCTTTTGTAACCATTTGGAAAGTCTTGAGAATTTTTCCCAGCCTTAGTTTTTACAGTTCAAATGTATCCAACATCCTACAGTTTATTATGGCTTGGGCAAGAAATCCATATACGTACAGTGGTACTTCTGGTTGCAAACGGGATCCGCTCCGGAGCCCCATTCACAACCTGAGCAGAACGCAACCCGTGTCTGTGCATGCGCGGGTTGCGATTCGCCACTTCTGCACATGTGCATAACGTCATTTTGAGTGTCTGCGCATGTGCGAGTGGCGAAACTCGGAAGTAACCCTTTCCGCTACTTCCAGGTCACTGCGGGACACAAGCTGAAAAGATTTAACCCGAAGCGTCTTTAACCCGAGGTATGACTGTACAGACATACGTACAAGACTCTCCTTTGATCTTCAGAGATCTGAAGATTCTCCTTTAATATATGCATTATCCTTCGATCTTCCGATAGGACATCCACTTTTTCTCTCTTTCTAATATTTGTATAGGTCTGTTGTCACACTGTAATGACAGTCTGGGTTGCTAGGGGGCAGAAAAGGTACATAGATTGAGCCTAGACTTGGTAGTTGGCCATTGCAGGAGTCCACCTCAGAGCCTGAATAGGTTGCTTTGGCAAGAGGACAGGAAGTGAAGGCACCATCACAATCTGCTGGGGGAGGCTTCTCCTCCTTGCCCCTCTTTCTTGCTGGCACAAAGGGAGACTTTTTCTTGCACCCCCAACATGCAGCAGCAGGGGAAACTGCCACACATATCCACAACAACACTTGGCAAGGACTACAGGAGAGGACTACCAGGTGCCTGGAAAATTACATGTCCCTAGATGTCATTGGTGCTTGGGATGCTGACATTGCAGAGAAACTTCCATTGAGGCCATGCTTCTACTGTCATCTCTGTTTAGGGGGAAGGAAGAGGGGTTGGCTATGGTAGAGCAAGAGACTCTTAATCTCAGGATCATGGGTTTGAACCCCACTCTGGACAAAAGATTCCTTCATTGCAGGGGGTTGGGCTAGATGACCCTAGTGGTCCCTTCCAACTCTACCATTCTATGATTTTATGATTTCCAGGACAAGCTCAGGACACACCATGCACATGCTTCAGTATGGATTGGACCTGAAGACCAAGGAAATTGACAAGGTACAGGGAAGGGATTCACAAAGTCCCAGTTGGTTTGTTTAATGTAATGATTTTTTAAAAATTATAATATATAGGTAAACAAGCACAGAACACCAGACTCTACAAGTCTGTGATTCTACGTTTATAATTAGCACAAAGATCCCCAAGGGAAGCGGCAAAAAGAAGAAATAAAGGTGGCATCGCAATTACAGTTGCATTCGGAAATAAAGATATTTCCAGAGACACGTAGAAAGTCATACTGTGGTTCCTGTATGTCTGTTTTGTTTTTTGTGTGTGGAGAAAATAAAACTTATGTCCCCCGTATCTAGTTAAATTACATTTGCATTTTCCATATTTTCAGGGAAGCAGGCAATACGCTTCCTGGTTTTCAGCTTTGGCACTGTTGACATGCTGTGTTTCATCAGCATAAGTGAATGCCATTCACTTTTACAGAAAAAAGCAAAGGGCTGCACTGAGGGATCATGTTATAATGGGGTTTGATGCAACCCCATTGTACCTGGCTGTACAGTGGTACCTTGGTTTACAACCATAATCCGTTCCAGAGGTCCGGTTGTAAACCAAAACAGGTTGTAACCCAAGGCGTGCTTTTGCCAATGGGGCCTCCCAAAAAAATGGGTTGTAATCCAAAAAAAGGGACATGCACTTCCAGGTTTGACATGGTTGTACAGTGGTACCTTGGATTACATATGCTTCAGGTTACAGACTCCGCTAACCCAGAAATAGTACCTCGGGATAAGAACTTTGCTTCAGGATGAGAACAGAAATCATGCTCTGGCGGTGCGGCAGCAGCGGGAGGCCCCATTAGCTAAAGTGGTGCTTCAGGTTAAGAACAGTTTCAGGTTAAGAACGGACCTCCGGAACGAATTAAGTACGTAACCAGAGGTACCACTGTAATCCAAAATGGTTGTAATCCATAACAGTTGCAAACCAAGATACCTCTGCTAGGGAAGGGTGTTGCATGTGTCTTCACAAAGCTTCCCATCTGCTGAGGTCCCCGAAACATACCAACACTGCCTGCCCGCCCACAGTAATACAGTGGTGCCCCGCAAGACGAATTCCTCGCAAGACGAAAAACTCGCTAGACGAAAGGGTTTTCCGTTTTTCGAGCTGCTTCGCAAGACAAATTTCCCTATGGGCTTGCTTCGCAAGACAAAAAAAATTCTGGGTTTGAATTTCTGTGTGCTGGGTGGCGGGGGGAACAGTTGGGGAGGGGTTTGCAAGAATCTGGAAGCTTGTGTGGTTTTTTTCTGCATTTTTATGATTTTCTGTGACCATTGGGCCACTCTGCCGTTTTTTTAAAAAAATTCTGGGTTTGAATTTTGAAATGCTCATTACAGTATGTGTGACTTTAAAGAGCACTTAATAAACTCTTGTTGTACCAAATTTGGCTTTGTTTGGACTTTTTTTGACCATAGGAACACATTAATTGATTTTCAATGCATTCCTATGGGAAACCGTGCTTCGCAAGACGAAAAATTCGCTAGACAAAAAAACTCATGGAACGAATTAATTTCGTCTTGCGAGGCACCACTGTAATGATAAGCATTTAACTAATTTTACTTATTTGGATTTTCAATTTAGTGATCCGGACACCAACCTCTGCAAGTCAAATTTACTGCATTACCAAATGTTCTTGCCAGGAGTGCTTGGGAGACAAATGGCTAAACCCAATTGATTTTTGGTAGGCCGGACTAATGAGGACCGACTTGGAAGTATTACTGAGCACCACCAGCACACCAAGGGAAGTGGTTGTGGGTGTGTGAGATATAATTTAAATCCTCCAGAAAATGGCACGAGGGCTTTAAATATGTATAGCAGCCACTGTAAAAGAGAAATGGGAAATAAAAAAGCCCCTTTATTCCCTCCAGAAACAGCTATTTTCTCCATCTGTCAGCAAGAGTAGAATTTACTGTCCTACAAAAAGAGTAACAAAAAAGTTAAATGTTCCCCTGGAATATGGCAGAGCAAACTGAATGCAAATGAAGTCCCTCTCTGAAAGAAACTGTCTCTTCCCATTTGGTAAAATGCAGGTGCTCAGTCTTAATGGCTTTATTCGGCTGCTGCTGGGAGAATCTAGAGTGGATCTATAAGGAAGGGAAAGAAAATGGCATTATTTGCTCTTGCTCTCTTCCTGTCCCATATCTCACTTTGAATAATAGAGCTATTGAAACTTGAGGTGCAAGTAAAATCAATTGAAGCAGAACTTGGCTGAGGAGGTATTTTGTAGCCCTGGTTGAGTTAAGTCTTCTGGTGTTTAGTAAGGGCAACAGCTGAATAAAAATATGTGAAGAGCAAGCATTGCTTAGAACAGGAGTGGCCAACCTTTTGGGGCCACTGGGTCCATTTGGAATGTTGAGAGGGTGCTGTGGGCACCAGTCACAAAATGGCTGCCATGAGGATGTGGCATAAGCCCAAAATGGCTGCCACATCTAAAAAAGCAGAAAAAGAGACGGTCACAGTTTGAGCAATATATAGGTTGGCGTTCATAGAATGAGTTTTGTCTTCGTACACAGGATGGAAGCAAGTCCCATTGCACTGAATGAGGTTCATTTCCTGGTGAATGTTTTTCAGACTGCACCCTTAGGCTTGCTTTTTTCCCCTTTCTGGACTGGACTCCAAGGCAGATGGAATCCAGACACTATACCAGTGTAGGAAATCTGTGTGATTCACTTGGTCTGAAAGTGATGCAGATAGCAGTCCAAAATAAACTAGAGATGGAGAACCTCTGGTCCTCCAGATGTTGTTGAACTACTAGTGCTATGAACCCTGACCATTGGTCATGCTGGCCTCCCAACACCTGAAGGACCAGAGGTTACAGCTCCCCTTCTTTACTTCTCAAGAATACTGTACCTGAATATTGCACAATCAATATTGCAAGTAAACAAGGTGCATTAAGGATTATAAAACAGTTGCATTGAGTTTATTGCTCTGACTAGAAAATTAAACAAAAAGATGCATTGGTTGTTGTTCTTCTTCTTCTTGGTATCTTAGCAATTCTTGGTTGTCATTTGTTAATTCTATCCACGACCACTAATCTTTTGCAGTACTGAGTTATTTTAATGAGTTTCTCAGTGCTTGTTTCTTACTTTTCCTAATATCTGCACTTAGGTCACCAAATTAGAGGGAAGCATTATAGCGGAAGCGCAAATGAAATGAGGAGGTTCATTAACAGACTTAATGCCAAAGTCACAGCTATTAGAGATGTGAAAATATCTGTAAGTGTCACATGGAGGAGAAGGGGCACGTGTAGATTAAGGGGTTAATTACTTGAACGCATCTTCAGAAGAAACTGAAGTTAACAGTAAAAACTTCTTCTCTAAGGGTCGATTGTGAGGGTGGCAGTGGGGGCGGGAATCACTCTGAGCTACTGGCAAATGCCCCTGTGACAATTGGACTGGCTGATCTGAATTCAATAAGTCAGTCAAAAATAAGGACAGATGTCAAGCTGGCGTCAGGATTCCAGTTATATGCTGGGCATCCATACAGGTGCTCTCAGTAGATGCCTCTGGGGAAAGCGGAATAAGAAAGAGGGGCTGCATATGCTGAACCACAGGGATGATGATAATCTCTCCCAATAGCAGATTTAAGTGGTGAGTGCCAACAGGACTGTTGCCAAAATGCATACCTGGCAAGTGTCCTGGAAACCCGGGACATCCCTTTTTTATTGCGAGAGAATGGCAGCCATTTTGGCGGCTGTGATCTTGTGTGATTTTGTGGTGCGATCTGCCCCCGATTTGCAAGGCTGCTACACCTTGTGCCCTCAAACTGAAAACAAGAAAAACTCAGTTCTCTGACCTACACATCATGAACGTATTTACTTTGCTTGTCTCACTGAACGGTTTGATCACATCCACGCCACACCTCTTATACCACTTTAACAGACATGGAAAATCCTAGGAATGGCAGTTCGCTAAGGGTTCTTCGAATTGTAAGTCTGTGAGGTCAGCACCCTTAGCAAATTACAGTTCCCGTGATTCATTGAGGGAAGCCATGACTGTTAAAGTCATTTAAGTATGCTATGTATGTATGGTGTAGATGTGGCCAGGAATTCACACTGTGATAACACAGTCCTGTTTGACCTTGCCCTCTCCAGGCTCTGAGATTGCTCTAGGCATTAATCGTCCACAGACTTTCCAAGCAGTCTTAAGGGATAGAAACTTGTGTGTTTATTTTTAAAGAAAGCTTTTCAGGTTGTTGTGGTTTGCAGTTTGCATCACTGCAAGCACAGAATGATAATTGCTACCCTTGTATCCCATCTTTCATCTCTGATTGTCCACTGCTGGGCTGGCAAATATTTCTCTGCTATCACAGCGCTATGAAAAGTGACCTTGTAGCGGCAACCAGACCCAGACCCACTAAGCTCCTGCATAGGCATTGCTTGCACCACCTAACCTGGCTCTGTAGAACTGGGCTGCCTAATTGCATAAACCAAAATATTATTATGGGCTGATGATGCTTTGCTGTTCAGTATCTGGGTACAGCCTTTGGCTCTTTGATGTCTGCCACAGAGGATTCCTTCACCTTTCAATATGTGATGTTGTGCCACACTATAATAGATGGTTGCAACTACTCTATTAGGAATGAAAGATGCTTGTTTAGAGTTTGTTATAGCTTTGATTCTAGATGGAAAAGTCAGGCATTGATTCAGTTATTTTATGTATGACCAAGTTTGCCGGGAAATAAAATATTTGGCCGGCTCCTTCTTGGGGAACTGGCAGACGTTAATTGAACGGAACTCCACTGAGGTTAGAGGCCAATATATCATGTTTTT
Source organism: Podarcis muralis (assembly GCF_964188315.1). Lineage (NCBI taxonomy): Eukaryota > Metazoa > Chordata > Lepidosauria > Squamata > Lacertidae > Podarcis > Podarcis muralis. The sequence goes on along the minus strand of NC_135664.1, from coordinate 56,203,669 downwards.
ACCTTTTCCTTGAAACCACCCTCAAAGGACACCTTTGTGAAATCCAGACATATGGCCAAATGAAATACAGGGTGATTAATTCAGCAGCCAGCTAATATTAGGGTTTGCGTGCAGATCTGTGGTTCAAATTGGAACTTTTGAAAAACAGGCAGCTTTGCAAAGGGTCTCATGAGTCAGGGGTAGCTAATGTTGTGCCCCCCAGATTTTGTTGGGCATCATCTCAGCCTCAGCCAGCATGGCCAATGGACATAGGACCCATAGGACCATCTTAGCTCTGAGTTGTGGAAGCCCAGTTGCAGGCCTTTTTCCACCTGACCTGGGAGGGCAGGCCCTGACTGACTCCAACTACAAAAGCTGAGGTGGCTATGCAGACTTTTGGGCTGAACAGTTTGGAGAATGGGACATGGTAGGGCATTTGCATTTCAGGCAAAGTTGGGGGATCCTTTGCAGGTAAGACATCAGAGGAATATGGGGGGGGGGGGAGAGACAGTCAAAATATAGTTGATAAACAATCCTGTTTTCTTATGGGTTTCCCAAACATACCTAGTTCAGATTTCCAGTGGCCTTACCAACTCAGCAGGGTAGGACTTTGGGGCGGTGGTCTACAGCCCTACTCAGCATGGCAGCAGGGCTGGCTTGCTACATTTTGTAATAAGTTGCCATCTAAAGCACATGGTGAGGTCACAATCCTAAGCATGTCGACTCAGAAGTATGCTCCACTGGCTTCAATCTGTGTCACTCTCAGGTAAATGAGGTTTAGGGCTGCAGTCATAATTACTTTATTGCGACGCATTTTAGCTCTTCTCGAAGAGTCTCAAGTGAAACAGGGCAAACGTGCAGTGCCCTCAGCTGCATTTAATTCCCCGCAAATTACATTTCTAGGACTTGGTGCAGAACCTCTGATAATAAACAACTGCATTTCAGATGCGCTGTGAAAATATTGGATTAATGGATTACGCACTACAGTGCACCTTAAGCAACTGTATTTTAATGTACCTGCAACAGTTTGCATAAATTCCCTGCTGACGCACCCTCGCCCCTATAGGAGAGCACATTTTATAATATACGGAATGAAGATTTTAGAGGCTGGGTAATATAATTCATGATCAGAGTCTCCCCTGCTGAGGACAAAAGCTGTACATTTATTCACATTAAAGCACAGCACACCGAAGTGCGACTAGTCCAAGTGGATTAAAAATGATGTTTGAAATTCCTGTGCTCCTTGGAACTCTACATTATGGATTTCAGCAGGTTTCTATGCTAACTCAACCTTTTCTTCTTTTGAACGAGATAAACGGAGTTCCGCACAGTTTGCTTTTCTGCTTTCAAGGAAGGATGTGTATCTACTTACTCTTATTTGTACAAATGAGTAAGCATTTTTCCTTTAAGTCCTTTTGAAAGTGTTCTCCTCCTTCCACAACTTGCTAGGGCTCCAGAGACTGACATCAATTTTTAAAATATGCTTTTCTTGCAATTTATTTATTTATTCTGATTAGAAACTCCCGTCTTGTAAATACATATCTAGCAACTTAAATACAAAATCAAGTATAAATATTCACAGCAGCCCTATTCAATATGCTATATCTGGTTCCCAGCATTCTGCTGCATATCTCTAATCTCCAATATGTCTGTGATAGGCTGACCATTTAATAAATTGCCCCCATTATTTATTGTAACATTTTGGGGGGTAGATCTTACAGAATCTTGCAGACCTGAGTGATGTGTCACCGGCTGCAATAGACAGTACCTCAGCTAGATGGATTAATATAGAGAATGCTTTCTTAGTCAAAAAGGCTGAGCTAGATGGCTTGATGATAGTCTTGCTCACACCCAACCATAGTTCAGTGGTAGAACATCTGCTTTGCATGCAGAGGGTCCCAGGGTCAATTTCTGGCATCTCCAGGTAGAGCTGGGAATGCCCCCTGCCTGAAACCCTAGACAGCTGCTGCCAGTCAGTGAGAACAACACTGATCTAGATGGACTGATCGTCTGACTCAGTATAAGGCAGCTTCCTATGGTCCTAAGGAAAGAGATGCAGAGTGAAAAAGTAGAGGGAGACCAGTTCTCCAAAACAAAGGAGTGAGCTATAAAGGGACATTTATATTTTATTGATGTACAGTCATACCTTGGAAGTCAAACAGAATCCGTTCCGGAAGTCCATTCGACTTCCAAAACATTCGCAAACCAAAGCATGGCTTCTGATTGGCTACAGGAAGCTCCTGCAGCCAATCAGAAGCTGTGGAAGCCCTGTTGGATGTTCGGCTTCCAAAAGAATGTTCAAAAACTGGAACACCCACTTCCGGGTTTTGATCGTTCAGGAGCCAAAACGTTCGAGAGCTAGGCTATTCAGAAACCAAGGTGTGATTGTATTGCAATTATATCCCATCTTTTCCTCAAAGGAGTTCAAGGTGGCATGTGTGGTTCTCCCCCTCCTCACATGAGGTAGGTTAGGTGGGGGAGGCAGTGACTGGCCCAAGATCACCCAGTGAGCATCATGGCCAAGTGGCGATTAGGACCCTGGTCTTGCAGATCCTAGTCTGACAGTCCCAACACTGGCCAGGTTGATCTTCCCTTGCTGGTGTTCTTATTTGAAGAGTTGTGATGGCCTGGGAATCCAATTCAGAGGCCGAACCGGAGGAACTCCAGCCTGCACAGGAGTCCCCGCCTCCAGGGCCGGCTGAGCTGGGGCAGGGCCTTGGATCTGAAGTGCCTGCACCTGGGCCGGATCCTCAGGAGCAGGCACCAGGTGTATCCACTCTGGCTCCGGAGGGGATTGAGGACACATTGCCTACAGGTGTGCCTCTCCCAGCCCTGTCAGGGGAAGGTGAGTCTCCCCCTGGGTCCAGTAACCCTCCAGCCTCCCCTGAGCTGCAGAGGCTCAGGGCAGAGAGGCGGAGGGAACTGGTTTCTCCCAGGAGGAGTGCTCGCCTTAAGGCCAGGAGAGACGGGTCTCCTGGGGGCTGCCCCTGGCCTCAGAGAAGATAAAGGCCAGTCAGCCCGGTCCCAGGTTGCGGGAGCAACGTCGTTGGATACCTGTCTTCCAGAGTTCCCCGTCCCCGCCCGGCTTCCTGCTTCGGACCCCGCTTCGCTCTTTGTGAACTGTTTCCAGACTCTTGACCCAGGACCGGACTTTGACCACGCCAACGGTAACCTCCCCCCCGGGACCAGCACAAGAGTAATTGATGACTCTCGTTCCTTTGGGAGAAGAATGGAGGCAGGCTGTTGGTTCTCCTGGGACAACACCTTGTGCACTCCAGTTTAAGATTGTTACAAGTGGCAAATATTGGGACTTTCCCATCATGTCCTAACCCTCCCCCTCCCACCATACTTGTTGTTTTGCATTATATCTAGCTTGAGGAAAAGTTCTGGAGAACCCAAAACTTCCTCAGTACTTTGTGACATTTGGGCTGGTCCCAATATAGGCAATCTCCTCCTCCTATGACTCCAAAGGTGCCATCTTACTGACCACAGTCTCAGTGATAACAGACACAAGGAAACATAGTTAATAAGGCAGCCTAGCTGGAGTGACCACATCTTTTATCAGGGAAGCCAGAAAGAATAGCCTTATAAAGTGATAAGAGAACACAATTTATTATTGTCAGGCACTGGGTGATCTCATCCAGAGCCCATTAAAATGCACGCAGAAATAATCTCAATTGCTTTTCTTTTTGTTGGGTTTGCCTTTAGTACGGATTAGCCCCAATAGGCGAAGTGCTCAGTGGCAGAGCACATGCTCTGCATGCAGAATGTCTTGTGTTTAGTTCATGCAGTTCATTGAGTCAAGTGATTAGCAATGGCAAACCAGTTCAGAATTTCAGTAACTTCAATCACCTCATACTTTGAGAGCCAGTGTGGTGAAGTGGTTAGAGTGCTGGACTAGGACGTGGGAGACCAGGGTTTGAATTCCCAGTCTGCCATGAAGCTCACTGGGGGACCTTGGGCCACTCACTCACTCTCAGCCTAAACCTACCTCAAAGGGTTGTTGTTAGGATAAAATGGGGAAGAGGGGAATTATGTATGCCACCCTTAGATCCTTGCTATTCTCCCCAACCAAATTAAGAAAGTTAGGCCATTTGTCTCCATAGCACTCCAGGCAAGAACATTGACCAATGCAAGTAATTTAATGCACACCACTTAGTATTTCATCCACTTAGCATGCAAATGTGTTTAACTGAGCATTACTGCATATCCCTCAACTGTCCTAATTAAATCAGGACATCCCGTTTTGGGGGGACCCAAAAATGTGCGAGAGCATGGTGCCCAAAACATTTACATATTTTGGGCACCATGTTCTTACATGGAGCACATATACTAATGATGGTCCTGAACTTCTATAATTGGAGGACTTTTTATATATAAAAATATTTTTATTAAAGATTTCTTGGTTTACAAAAGTATGTGCAATGCCTCTTTTTTCAAGTTACATTTTCTACAGATCAGTTTTATTGTTGAGACGTTAGTGTTACATTAGAAATAAAGGGGGAAAGAGGTGGAGTGAGTGGGGTTGGGGTTGGGTGGCAATGCTTCTATTCTACTTAGTGTACGTGTGGGGTTTTGTGTCAGCGTCACTTGTGCGGGTTCTCTTTACTACTTGCTTGTGTTCCTTTAGTGGTGAGAGAGGTTGGGGTTGGCCTAGGTGTGGTTGTTTGTTTGTGATTGGCTGTGGTGAACTTTGTTTTCATGTGTGAGTGGGGTGGGTGGGCCTTTTTATATAGTGGGGTTTGAAACATGCCAATATTTGCAAATATTTTTGTCTAGAAATTTCCTTAAGACCTTTTAAGAACTTTAACCACTTCAGATAAATTCCTAACTTGCACAAAGTCTCACCAAGAATACTCATCTCATTCACTCCCCTTTCCAATATTACACACTAAGGGGAATATAATTAAAGGAGCAGTTAGATTTCTAACACGTTGCTTGCATCGCCTCTTTCATTTCCTAAGCAAGAACTGCAGTCTCCCTTGCTCACTTACATTAGCCTTTTCCTATTATTCTGGAAAGTCTATTTTCAACGCGTACCATATTGTTTAGGGAATACACACTGCAGAAACTGCTCAGGGGTGGGAAAACAACCTTGTTTGCAGATCCATTTAATCTGCTCTTAGCTGGTCGCAAACTCTTACCTTTATTTAACATCTTAATAACAAAAAGAATTTCCTCATATCCTGGGATGCCAAGGATTACATTCAAATCCTCCTTCTGTGTTGGCTTTATTCAGTCAAAATCGACCCGTCGTTTGTACAGTCTGAGAACGTTTTTGAGAACGTTTCGGAGAACTGGGCATGATCGCTGTGTTCTCCTTCCATTGTCAGAGGCAGGGTCCCTCTGAATGCTAGTTGTTGGGAATCACTGGCAGGGACAGTGTCCTTGTGCTTAGGTCCTGCATTCAGGATTACCATAGTTATCTGGTTGGCTACTGTAAGAACAGGATGCTGGACCAGATGAGACATTGGCCAGATTCAGCAGCATTCTTCTTATGCTTTCTTTTTTGTTTCTTGTTATAGACCAAAAGACGAGTCTACTTTCAGACCTTGGTAGCCATCCTTATTCCTCACCAGCTAAATAGACACACACACACACACACACACACACACACACACACACACACAGACACACAGTGGTACCTTGGGTTACAGTCATTTCAGGTTACATACGCTTCAGGTTACAGACTCCGCTAACCCAGGAATAGTACTTCGGGTTAAGAACTTTGCTTCAGGATGAGAACAGAAATCACACAGTGGTGGTGTGGCGGCAGCAGGAGGCCCCATTAGCTAAAGTGGTACCTCAGGTTAAGAATGGTTTCAGGTTAAGAACGGCCCTCAAGTTCTTAACCTGAGGTACCACTGTATAGGTAAAAGGTAAAGGACCCCTGGACGGTTAAGTCCAGTCAAAGGCAACTATGGGATTGTGGTGCTCATCTCGCTTTCAGGCTGAGGGAGCCGGCATTTGTCCACAGACAGCTTTCCTGGTCATGTGGCCAGCATGACTAAACTGCTTCTGGCGCAACGGAACACCGTGACGGAAACCAGAGTGCACAGAAATGCCATTTACCTTCCCACCGTAGTGGTACCTATTTATCTACTTGCACTGGCATGCTTTCGAACAGCTAGGTAGGCAGGAGCTGGGACAGAGCAACGGGAGCTCACCCCGTTGTGTGGATTCGAACCGCCAACCTTCTGATCGGCAAGCCCAAGAGACTCAGTCACCCACGTCCTACATCTACATCTACATCTACATCTACATCTACATCATCTACATCTACATCTACATCTACATCTACATCTACATCTATCTCGCACATGTGAAAAAAGCCCTATACAGTTTAGCAGTCGGATAGCTAAAAGCAGTGCTTTTTCTGCCTTGTGGGACATCTTTGGGAGAAGAAAGACTAGAGAGTAAACCCTATGCAAATTTGGAGTGGAGTTCCTAAGACAGTTGGATGGCGCCTTGTGTGCTGGGGTGTCAACTTTAATAACATTTGGGGGGAGGTAATCCCCGCCCCTCATAATCACATGATGAAGTGCACTCACAACATTAGAATAGCAATGCCCATCAACTGGGGGGGGCTGGCCCCCTCAAATATTTTATGGCAGGCAAAGGGACCTCAAACTCTTGGAATTGGCTCCTATGCTTGTACCCCTCCTTCCAGCTACCCCAGTACCCAAGCTGGTGCCAGATGTAATGCTCTGCTTTCCTTTAGACCACATCAGTGAGGCCAAAAGGGGCTCTTGTCATCTGGGCAGCCCAGGTCCTCCATGCGCATTGCCCAGGCTTGCGCTCCAGTGAGGTCACTTTGCTGCTGCTAATGCAGCAAAAACAATTCAAGAGGAAGCAGTTACAAGTTACTGGTCTCTGCAGCCACAGCAGCGCTGTGATTCTCCAGCAGTTTGACCTAACCCCCAGAGGCACACTCCATTGTCTCTTGAACAGACAGATGCCAGTAATTGGTATAGAGTCAGTAGTGGCCCATAGGAAGATGTGATACCACTAAGCAATCACCCTTTCCTCATGTGCCCTGTCTGTTTTGTTCCTAAACCTATGGCAGCCCCCTCTCCTGTCAAGGCTTCCATGAATCCTGTCACTCCAACGGTGGCAGCAAAGAAGCAGATAAAAGAAAAGAGTTCTTACCAATTAGTTTATTCAGTAATCACAGCAAGTGACAAAGGAATGCATCTCCTAGAAATGGTGTTGCTCCAAGTTAAGTCCCACCCCACCTTCGTCTCTCTCATACGACGTCATTCCTGCACCGGTTGGTCTGGGCTTTCTGTTTCTGAGCTTTCTGTTCAGCTGCTCTCGCAGCACACCTAGTTCTGGAGGGGGGGGCCTCAGGAATGCTCTCCAAAGACACTGAGCCTGTTGGCTGCCTCTCTCCTGGTCAGGGGCAGAGGAAGGGGTGTGTGGTGGGGGCGGGCCGACCCGAGTGTCACCACTCCAGTGTGGTGTAGTGGTTAAGAGCGGTAGACTCGTAATCTGGTGAACTGGGTTCGCTTCCCCGCTCCTCCACATGCAGCTGCTGGGTGACCTTGGGCTAATCGCACTTCTCTGAAGTCTCTCAGCCCCGCTCACCTCACAGAGTGTTTGTTGTGGGGGAGGAAGGGAAAGGAGAATGTTAGCCACTTTGAGACTCCTTTGGGTAGTGATAAAGCGGGATATCAAATACAAACTCTTCTTCTTCTTCTTCTTCACTACAGAGCCTGCAGCGCGCCTGAGCCATTCCCAAACCACGTGTCTCTCCTGGTACTTATGCGGTAGCTTGGGCACCCGCAGGCTCCATGCTGCCCCAAATGGTCTACCCACTGCCACCCCCTCAGCTGTAGGGCGGCTGTGTGGGAGGAGGCAGGCAGACTCCTCCGAGGCCCCGTGGAGCGTCCTGCCCTGGCTGGCCCCTCACCTGGGCACAGGGCATGCACACCGTCCCAGGCGCCCAATTGGCTTGATCCGCTGCTGTTCCTGGTGCTTTTCTTTCTTCCTGCTATTGCTCTTCTAGTATTCCACAGCTTCTGTCCTCTGCAGCCTCTGAACTATGCCCTTCTGCAAGCCTCTGCTCTAAATCTATACTGTCCTCCTGTTCTTGGGAAGGTTCAGGAGAAGTGGGGGCGGACCCTACCATTCCTTCTCAGTCCAGCCCCTGACATCCCCCCGCCTTCTCTGGGAGACAATGCCTGTCTGAAAAGTGGAACAAACAAACAATTAATCAGCAAATACATGACTATTAGATGTGCCACTGCTAGATAAAAATTTAGAATTTAGAAAATCTAGAATTTAGAGCCAACATTACAAACTGTATGCCTGACTCAGCTACATTACTAAAAAAATTAAAAATTAAATAAAAATTCAATGCGTTATAACACTGTGACACCAGATGGCGCCGTAGAGTTCAATCCTTTGGTAATGTGATTTTGCAATATGAGCTTTACAACGGCTTTTCCTGAAACTTTTTTTTACGTGTCTAGATCCAGCCTAGGATTTTTAATGTGGTTCAGCAGGGCCCTCCTTGCCTCTTTCAGTACTGAACACTGTGGAACAAAATTGAAAGATTATCTGAAAATATAGATCTCTTTCTTAAAATAACCATTCTGTTGAAAAAGAGAAAGAGCAAAACCTCCAAGCCTTCCTGTCCCCATTTTGGCAGAGAAAACAACAGAAAGTGACACTGCAATATTACGCTGAAAAGAAATGGGAGGATTTGCCGAGCTTTGCCAATTTGGACAATTTTGTTTATAAAACGTAAAGAGACAAGCCTTGTCATCCTGGAAGGGATTGTGGGCGTTGCTGCCAGCCAAGGCCACAAAAGGCAGGCACACAACTCAGCTCACAGCATTTAGGGGTTCATTTGGCAAGGCTATTGTTCACATAGCTTCAGCCATATGATAACTGATGTAAAGGCAGAGAGAAATACAACATTTCCCTAAAACACACACTCATTCCTGCTTGTGAAGAGAAGACCCTGCGGCCCTCAAGTACCTAAAAATGTCACAGATGTGCTTGTACTAGGCATATTTTCTAGGAATCTAGGTAAAAACGGTGGCCATAAAATGCCTAGAATAGTATGGTGGGACTCACAGCAAGCAGGATATTGCAGTGGGCTGGACTGTAGACTCTCCAACATGGATGCAAAAAGAGACATGTTTGCAACACCTGAGATCTGATTCCAAGGAGGCTGATGGCTAAGCCCTCCCCTGATGCTATTACATGTGTTGCTTCAGTCAGCTGGTTGTACCCAGCATTTGTTCACTCTACAATCTCCTGTCTTCTACTGTTGCAAAAGCCGGGAGTTGTGTTTGTTGAAACATACACAAAAGGGGGAAAGAAAGACAACTGTCCTGTAACAGATAAAAAAAATATGCCCCAGCAGCTGCAGAGTGTGAATTAAAAGACTGAATGAAAATGACCCTCCCGCAAACAAAGAAATATTTGCCACAACATTTGCAGGTGGTGAATAGCAGGTAGGAAGCTAGGCTGGAATGTTTCTCTCCAGTGTTTGCTTGCTACTTGCATTGAATCCATCCCAGAAGAACGTAAGGAGAGCCCTGCAGGATCAGGCCAAAGCATCCTGTTCTCACAGTGGCCATCCACATGCTTATGGGAAGCCCAGATGCAGGATACGAACGCAGTTGTGATTCCCATTCCACAACCACCAGTGGGAAGCATTCAAAAACAGTAGGTTGTATCTAACAAAGTTCTACACAGAGTAGAAATTAATTATTAAAATGACTGTTAATGGTTAGTCATGCCCGTTAATTTCAGTGGGTTGGTTCTGAGCCTTACTAACATTGGACACAACCCAGTATTCCCCATTAGCAGTGTTGTGAAGTGGTAAGGTCCATTCTATGACCACACTGGCGCTGTGCATTGAAAGCACTATGATACCACTTTCTCAAAGAATTATGGGAGCTGTAGTTTGTTAAATGTGCAGAGAGTTGTTAGGAGACCCCTATTCCCCTCCCAGAACTACATTCCCTAGAGTTCCCTGGGAGAAGTATTGGTTGTTAAACAACTCTGAGAATTGTAGGTCTGGTGGGGGAAACAGGGATTTCCTCACAACTTCCTTACAGCGCCTTTAACAAAGTACAGCTCCCATAATTCTCTGGGGGAAGCCACACAGTTTAAAGTGGAATCATGGTGCTTCAAATGTGTAGTGTGAATGTGGCCTATGTTCTCTGGATTCTACCACCATACGGTCCCACCATCACATGAGTACATTGGCATTGTTCTCCGTTTCCCTCCCTGAGTGCTTTTGCTTATATACCAAGATGACGCTACTGGCACACACACAAAAAGTAACTTATGATGGACGGTCCCGTTTTCAATATGGCAGACTTCAAGCAAAACAAGACTAGACAGATTTATTTTGTTTGACATCTCCCCTGACGGCTTGCCCCCACAGACGGCTGCTTCTATAAACTGCAGTGCCCTCTCATTCATCAGCCTAAGCGGCATTCTGCTCCACAAACATTATTATCTGTCTTATCTTCTTCTCCCCGCTCCAAAGGGCGGGAGAGAAACACCCACAGCTTTCATTATTATTGTTATCTTTGAATTTTTTTGGCCTGAATATATGGTTTCTTTTGCTCACTTACTCTGTTCCCTCCAGTCCCCATTTTTTAAACAAATGGGAGAATCTCAAAGAGTACAGTCTCAGAAAGATTTGGGTGGGAAATTGCCTTGCAAGAATGAATAGGATTTATATATTGTCACCAGACAGCTCTCGGTCTTTTATTTGTTTGTGTGTCTGTCCGTTGAAGTCTATGAGCTAAGGCATTTTTATAATTTGTCTTTTGATGAAAAGGTGGGCAAGAAAGAAACTCAGGGCTCATAAGGTTGGTCATCCTTCTAATATAACCATGCACGTTGTTGTTGTTGTTGTTGTTGTTGTTGTTGTTGTTGTTGTTGTTGTCCATCACTGTGCAAAGGCATTCTACAGAGTACAAAAGGACAGGACCCAGCCCCAAAGGAATTTACAGTTTGACACAGGGGAAATGGCAGAGGAAGGCGAGGGAAATGGAGTCAGGTAAACAGGGAACCAATATGCCATTGACCCTGGGGAACATTTTTATGATTAGGATGAAAGTACTTTGATAGGTTGAGTTACAGTAAGGCAGGGAAACTAGGGGGCTATGCTAAAGGCTTCACATGAAGCGTGGGGTCTCTTCAAGCTCTTCTGTCTTCATTCTGGCACCCTGGTTTCTGACTAGTAAAGGAAAGTTCTGGAGAATATATGTGAGAGGAAGGGAATGGTGAGAGAGAGAATTTGGAATCCAATTTTTTAAAAAAGAAATTGTTCTGTGAAATACTTTACCTCAGAATGATGATCTAGAATGTAATAATTTTCTGTTTCTATTTGCATGATCATTCCATGACTGAAGTATCTCATTTTACTAGTTCTTCTACTCCACTGCTGTAATCTCCCCACATCTCATTGTGATTCTCCCCCAGTCTTGGAGTATCTCTCTACTGTAGATTGTCAGCTTTCTGCGAAGAGATCCATCAGATCACCAGTGTCAATGCTTCTTCAACATCAGCTCCGTTGAACTGGTCATGTTGTTCGGATGCCTGATTATTGTCATCCAAAGCAACTACTCTACTCCCAACTCAAGAATGGAAAGCAAAATACTGGTGGACAACAAAAGAGGTTTAAAGACGCTCTCAAGGCAAATCTAAAAAAATGTGACATAAGCACTGATAAAGAGAAACACTGGCCTGCGAGCGCTCCAATTGAAGAACAGCCTTTATCAAAGGTGTCATCAACTTCGAAGAAACACAAACTCAGGGCGAAAAGGAGAAAGGAGCTAAGAGGAAGGCACATTCGACAAACCTTCACCGTGATCAACTCCCGTTCGAAAACCTATGTCACCACTGTGGAAGGACGTGTGGATCCAAAATTGGCCTCCACAGTCACTTACAGACTCACTGTTAAAACCATGTTCATGGAAGACAATCTTACTTGGCTACGAGGGATTGCCAAAGATGATGAAGAAGAGCTGCATAGCCAGTGGCCATTACTCAAGTCCTGCCTTAGGGTGGATTGCATCAGTAGCATCACAGGTTGGTCCATTAGGACAAATAGGGCATGATCCCACCAACTTAAGTTTACTCTTAGCCAGCCCCCACTTGCCAACTTCCTTACAACCACTCCAGGGCTGGCACTACCTGCCATCTTCCTGCTTCTTAGTGACAGTGTTGCCCTTGTAGAACTCAGCAGGGAGGTTAGTATCGCCATGGTTAGTAGCCAATGGTAGCCCGATCCTCCATGAATTTGTCCAATATTATTTAAAAGCCTCCTGAGTTGGTGGCAATCACTACCTCTTGTGGGAGCAAACTCTGTAGTTTAACTATGCACTTTGTGAATAAATACTTTATTTTATCTGCCCCAAATCTCCCGATATTCAGCTTCACTTGATAGGCCTGAGTTCCCCCATCCATTTTCTCCTTGGTCGTTCCACATTTTTTTGAGAGATCAAGGCTGGGGGACATGACAAAATTTATGGCAGAATTACTGGAGTTTAGAAAAACTTACATTGCTTTAAAGCTTTTATTATGTATCAAAAGATATCTCCTTGTCAGAGTGGTGTCAGCATTCAATTTCTCTAGGAGGAAAGGCAGATAAAACCTAATGTATAAAATTAATGTGCTAGTCTATATTTCACATTGATGTGGATGACTTTAGTTCTAAAAAGGTAGGACTGTTTTACTCTTTTATACCCTGCTAATTTTTTTTCTGTTTTCTCTGTTCTTATCTAAGTGATCTAAAAGAAAGAAATCTCACTCCGATTCCTCAGAAATGTGAAGAATTCATAAGTTAGGACTTTTTTTTTGCTCATAATACTCTATAGAACTTTTTGAAAACAGAACAGTAGAATAAGTCCCGTACAAACAATCCAAATGTGTTATTTACACTGAATCTGAAGAGGACTATACAAAATCCTGTTTGTGCACCTGAATCTCCCAGCAGCAAGAGTCTCTAAGGGTTACAGCGCATACCCAGGGTTCAGTTCCCTTGGTTGGTGGAGACTGTGATGCCTTTAAGATACCTGGTTTTATTTATGCATACATACAACCTAAGCATAGGATGGAGGGGCTCACAGCATTAACATTCCAACAGATCTCGCTTCCCCATTAGGTTCCTAGGCAAGCCCTGAGCAACAGATTTGGGTCCAGCACAGAGTAAGACATGCCTCTGTGTCTCTAGCTTCCAGGATCAGCCTAAACTCACTCAAGCACTTGGTCTATTGTTCCCCATCCTAGGGTAACATGGGATAGGATGTGGAGAGTGTTGAGGGGAGACAGGGGTTGGTCCATCTAGCTCAGCATTGTCAACACCAGGGATGGTCCCTGAATAAGGGACAGAGATGGGTGTGTGAGGACTACTGGATAAAGGTATCATTTATATTCGTTGCTCTGTCCGTTTTTGCTCTGGCTCTGCATGTGGCCCCCAGAAGCTTACTCAGAAGCGAATGTGGCCCTTGGGCTCAGATATGTTCCCCACCCCAGGTCTACACCGACTGCCAGCAGCTCTCCAGGGTATCAGAGGAGATGTCTTTCCCAGCCCTACCTGGAGACAACAGGGATTGAACCTGGGACCTTCTGCATGCAAAGCAGATTGCTTTGCCACTGAGCCATGGTCCTTCCCCAGCAAAGGAGTCATTTTCCCATTGCTATGGCAATAGGTGCCCTTAAGATGGCTGCCCTCAGAGCAAATGACCATACAGAATCTAGCCACAACCTCTGAGAGCTGGATATAGAGCGAAGCAAAGAGCTTCTCCTCCTTTCCCCCTTAGAGAACACACAATGAACAGTCCTTCATATTTTGAGATCATATCAAACCCAGCTGTGACAAATCCATATCCATTGCTACACATGGTTTTATCGACATGTAAACCTCCCTTATGTCCCTTGGGAAGCTGCCCTATATATCAAGACAGACCTTGGGTCCATCTTGGTTCTGGACTGTCAACAGCAGTGATGGAGAACCTGTGGCCTTCTAGAAGTTGCTGGGCTGCAGTTCCCTGAACTTTGGACATGCTCGCTGGGGCTTATGGCGTTTTGAGCCCAACAACATATGCAAGGCCACAATGTCTGCATCCCTAGTCTACAATGACAGGTAGCTTCTCTTTTGCATTTCCCAGTGACTTAATGCAGAACCATTTACATGCAAAGCATACACTGTGTGATTGTGCTACAGCCTGTCCCAAATAAGGCAGGAGCCATGATAGAGAAGGTGATGGTGAAAAGACGGGTGATAGAAGGGGAAAGAGACACAGAAGAGAAAAAGATGTCATCTCACAGTGTGCTGATTAGGTTCCCTGATCAGTGAGGGGTGGGTGTGTGTAAATTGGAATTTTGCAGGCAAAACACTGATGCAGGCTCTGTGTGTGTGTGTGTGTGTGTGTGTGTGTGTGTGTGTGTGTTTGTGTGTGTAGGACAAAAGCCCCAATGCACTCAATGAAAACATAAACAGATTTTGCTTTGTATGACATACTTTATTATAACCACAATGTATTTGCTCTTGAAAAGGGATGCACCTGTTTGGTGTTGACTGAAAAACTCAGAAGCAATAATCCATTATGGACAGCATGTGTGTGTTGTCTGTTAAGTTATGCTGGAATTGATTTGTCTGGACTATTTCCTCTCCATTTCTACATCATCTCCAATTCCTCTGCCTCCCCTAGCTCCTTTCCCCCCCTTCCTTCTGGCTACTTTTAATGCACATCAGCTAAAACAGGCTAAAGTAGATTTGGCCGATAAGCCCATTTTAAGCCGCTCCTGTTGAATCCTAATGCATGATTCATAGTCTTTGTTGAATTCAGCCTCTATATTTGGTTGTTCTCAGGAAAATATGCATGAGAACAGTGAATCAGCCTATTGGGGAAAGAATGGGTGCTACTCCCACATTATTGATGTATTTTACATATTTATAATAAACTACTTCATACCCTGAAGCTATTGAAGCAGTGTACAACTAGCTGAAAATAAAATAAAATCCAAAAAAAGTTCTAAAAACAATTGAACCATTCCTACAAATACTAAAAAAAAAGCCATTTCTACACTCACAATTAATGTTCCATAAATTACTGGTTCACAACGCGGGGGAAGCCTTCTTAAACAAAAGTGTCTTCAATAGATACGCAAACATCGTGATACTTGGTGCCTGTCTCATTTCAGCTGGTAATGGATTCCAGAAGGCACAGATGCTACCCAAGTAAAGTTCAGTTTGATATCCCACACCTTTTCATCACAGATCATTCAGAGGCAGTTTACATCTCTATTTTAGGATTTCAAGCATCTCTTTCAATGCTGATCCATGATGTACCTCTAGCATCACAGAATGCTACCTTATGAGTTTGCGAATTCTTTTGATGGGAAAGCACACAAAAATTGAATACAAACCTAAGGATGAAACAACTTTTCATTATTTACTTATTTTATATCTATCATCTATCTATCTATCTATCTATCTATCTATCTATCATCTATCATCTATCTATATCTATCTATCTATCATCTATCTATCATCTATCTATCTATCTATCTATCTATCTATCTATCTATCATCTATCATCTATCATCTATCTATATCTATCTATCTATATCTATCTATCTATCTATCTATCATCTATCTATCTATCATCTATCATCTATCTCTATCTATCTATCTATCATCTATCTCTATCTATCTATCTATCATCTATCTATCTATATCTATCTATCTATCTATCTATCTATCTATCTATCTATCATCTATCTATCCATCAATCTATCATCTATCTATCATCTATCTATCATCTATCTATCATCTATCTATCTATCTATCTATCTATCTATCTATCTATCTATCATCTATCTATCTATCTATCATATCTATCTATCTATCTATCTATCTATCTATCTATCTATCTATCTATCTAATCTATCTATATCTATCTATCATCTCCTGCCTTTCTCCCAGTTTGTGATTCAACACTACACACAAACACACACTATAAAATACAAAATAATAAAAAGAAAGTGGTCAGGGATAATGGGAGTTGTAGTCTAACAACATCTGAAGGCCAGAGATATCAGGAATCAGAGCCCCAAAACTCAGGACTTGCCTGGCTGTTGCTTGAATAGCAGAGTTGTGGAACTTTGGTGTAAATTCCAAAAGGACACAGGCAACAGAAAAGTCTTCAGTAGGGGTTTACGAAGGCATTCAATTGTACAATTCGTTGCTAGATCGCTAGCATGGCAAAACTTTGCTCATTTAGAGCAAAATCCAGTTGCAGCAGAAAAATTACACCACACCATTACAAAATGCAAAAATGAAAGTAAAAACCAGAATAGCAGCATGAGAGAGAGAAAGAAAGAGAGAATAGAACAGCAGAGCACAACGGCCAGACAGGTGATATAGTCTGCCTCCAGAGCTGGATCACACATTGTGTGTGTGTGTGGGGGGGGCATTTTCATATGCACACTGTAAATATCCACCAAGCCTATGTTCTCAGGAATGTATGTCTTAATATGTGCATACACATTCAATTTCTGATTATCTAACAGAGCCTGGGGACGGGGTTCCCTCTTCCTCTTCGAGAACAGTCATGTCTGTGAGAGTTTATTATTTTTCATGCCATCTAGAAATGTTACACATTTTGAAAAAGCTATTGGGCACTACATAAGCTACCTACCAAGCTGTCTAGGTGAATTTTCAGATCTCAGGTGTTCTGTAAGACAAGCTGGAGATTAGGCAACTGGCTTGTCAAATTTGCTTACATGTTTTTCATGCAACAACATTGCCTCTCCTCCCTCCCTCCCTTCCCTGAGTGTTACAGCTGGCTGTAGGAAACATGACATCGTTTCTTGCACCAGGCCATGAGCAGCTTCACTGTCCAAAGCTGTACCTTCTTGTTTCTTTTCTTTTCTCCAGGGGTTTCTGTAAGGTGGGAGCAGGCACAAGGTGGATTGAGGTACAGTATACTGGTACACTGGTAGACTGATGACAGATTAGAAGTAGATTATGGAGAGTTTGTGACTCCCTGTGGTTTAGCAGCCACAGAAGGACCCCCTTCCACCACTAAACTGGGCTGCTGAAACCGAGGTTTGGAGGAAAACCAGGAGTGGATATTTTTGGGTGGAAGGACTAAGGACTCCCTTTTGGTACCAAAACCATGTCAACTCAACATTTCTAACCATTCAGAACTGTCTTGCTACTAAGCCTAAGGGCAAAAGCAAGACTAGCATTCTGCATAAGCTTGAACTGCTTAAACACACATAAAACCGAGCGATGGATCGCAGCTGACATTTTTCAAGCTGAAGCACCTGTCTGTTCATTTTACGTCTAAAGAAGTTTGGACAGTTGGCAGGTCGATGAGAATGTCAAGATTAAGGGTGAATTTACATGGTTACCTTATATTCTAAAACAATATTCATTCCACTGATCCCACAGTAAAGGTAAATGTGAAGCACAGTATACTTACCTTCCTTTCCTTTCCCCCTTCATCTTGTCTATTCAGTACAGCTGTACCAGAGGGCCGGCCCTACCATCTGGCAGAGTGAGGCATCTACCTCATGTAGGGAAAGGGAAGCAAGTTTTCTGTTGTTCCTTTCCTGCTAAGGAGGGAGAGAAGTGGTTGAGGGATCCCTCCCACCCCAACTTTCCTCTTAGGTACGAAGCTAACTGAGAAGTATGAAAACATGCAAGAATGAGACTGAGGAGCCCAGAATGACTTGTTTCCTGCTTCAGATGAAGGCTTAATGGTCCACATCAAAAAGTGGCAACCATTGGTGAAATACATAGCTGTCTTAAGCTTAGTGGGCCATCTCATAATGACCTGGCTAAGTCACAGGACTCTTGTGACCCAATCTTATGCTCTACTCAGACGTGAACACTGCCTCTGTCTAGGAATGGCCAAGAAATTATTTTCAATATGAAGTAATCTGAACTGCAATTCCCAGACCAATGGGAGAATCTGAATGAGATTCTGCATTTTTCTAACTTCCAAGAACAGGAAAACTGTGCGCATTTAGAAAGAAAAACACAACTTTTCGAGGCAAAATACATTAAAAAACAAGTTTTAAAATACTTTTTTGCACTGCAAATAAGTGTAGAAATAGAATGGATTGAGTACATGTATGAAATTAATTACTAAATCAAATTTTTTATCCTCTGTTAGCTCAGGACTGCAAACTTTGTTTCTTTATTAATATTGAGGCAACTTTATTATTATTTCTTTATACTAACTCAGGAAAAGCTCTGTGACCATTTTCTTGGCTAAAACAAATTCTCTAAGGTGGAGCCATGTTCAAAGTCATTAAGGTATGCATGAACCAGCTTGATCAACTGCAATCTGATAAAGATGATTTATACCCTTTCAGATGATCTCTGGTAGAGAAGGTCAAACATATAGGGATTTTTCTTTCTCCTTGGCCTCCGTGGCTTGTGATCAATGAGAACTCCAAAAGCTCTAGTCTCCACCTTGGAGGAATAATGGAGATTAATTGTGTCACTAAGTCAGCAACCCATTCAAAGCTTCTGTTTATATTAGAAAACCAAAGCCCATAGCCATGCTTCTTTGAAGAGATGTTTGAGAGATAGAGAAAGGAGATATACCTGCAGACAATTGCTAGACTATCATTGTGGCACGTTGGGGATTTATTTCTCCCCATGCAGCCTAAAATCCATCTTGCACTTGGCAAATAAAAACTAGTGTTGCGTTTAACTGCTACTTCTATTCTCCCCTGAGACCAGGAGACCCATTACAAAATGACTTCTTCTAATTTACTCCAAACTCTTTGTGCTTAGCCTTATTTTGCTCCCCCATTTGTGTGTGTGACACAGCCGTACATTGAGTGCAGCACAGGGCCTATTTCTGAAGGTGGGCCCAAGCATGTAAGTCTCATTGAGTTTCATGGGGCTTGCTCCTTGGTAAGCCGTGTTTTCTTTTTTGAGCTAGAGAGCACTGGAGCAGAGCTATCTCTGTTTGCCCGTTTGCCAGCTGCCAGGCTGGCCATTCTGTGAGCCTTGAGCCACTGTTGCCACACCTGTCTGTGCTTTCTGCCCTCCCTTTTCTCTCCCTGTCTCTCTCTCTCTGAGGGGACAGTTCCGGCGCCTTTCCCCCCCAGAAAAAAAGCTCTGCTGGTACGTGTGCTAAGGACAGCAGCCTTAATCCCAAGTAAGTGTGTACAGGATTGCATCATTCTCACATGATCCTGTGAAAGATTCCTTCAAATTCATTGTACTGTGTTCACTGACTCCAATGGGTACCAGTCACAATGCCTATAAATTACTTGGCATATCGGTGACAGAATGCCTCTGAAAATCTGTTTCTGGGAATCACAAGCACGGTAGTGCTGTTGCTCTAACTTCTTGCTTGTTGGTTTCCCATGGGTGTCTGGGGGGCCACAAGGGCGAGAACAAGGTTATGGACTACTTGGGCCACTGGCCTGATCCATTGAGAAACTTCTTATTCTCTTGAATTGCAAGGAAGCAGAGTTCACCTCAACATTGAGAGGAGCTTCCTATTGATCAGGGCTGTTCGACAGTGGAATAAAATGGCCCCAGAGGTAGAAGATTCTCCTTTGCTGGAGGCATTTAAGCAGGGCCTGAATGGCCATCCACCAGTGTTGTAGATTCCTGTTTGCATAGGGGGCTGGATGATCTGTAGGGTCTCTATAGATTCTATTCTGATGGGCCAGTGCATTTCCCTCTCTTAGAAGGAACCCTATTTAAAAAGTATTTTCTTCTTCTGACAAAACTCTTGGAGGGCATTCCTTTTGCCCTCTGTAGCCTCAGAATGTGGCTATCCATAATCAAGTGGCTAGTTTTTTAAACGTCCCTGTAACACCACCCCCAGCCCTGTTTTTAAAGACGAATGTCCACAGATACCTATGCTTAGCATGACAGGGGAGGGGAGCCAGGAAGGCAGACTAAATCCCACTTTGCCTGCACAGCTCTTTGATAACAACCGTGTGGCTGGGATTGTCAGGAGACAATTTCTTCTTCTTTTTTCCATTTCACATCCCCAGCTCATCCCTGCTTTCCATTCTATGCGGTGCAAGAAAACATGCCTGCATATCTTTGATATAGGGCGGTACATTTGGGGAAATCTCATGGCAATGGAAAGAGGATTTAAAGCAAATCCCTAAAAATAGAAACGGAGGCAGTGACACAAAATGAGAATTCAGGGGGGTCTGTGGTCTTCCAGAGGAAAATGACATCTTTTCAAATGAGATCCTCCAGCTTTTCAGACTCAGGCTTGGCATGGAATATCACTTTCCCAGTAGAAAGGGCCAGTCTTGTTAAGCCACATTCAATCTGTGTATCAACTAGTGCTGGGCAATTTTTGCAAGGCTTTTGGGGGGTTTTGGGTGGGGGAAGCAAAATGCCCTCCCTGTGTTCCTGGGGCAGCATTTCCCTGGAAACATAATAATGTCTCTAGGACATTCTACCACAGAAATGCAAGCACAACTTGCAGGGGCAGCCAGGCTTGGTGTGTGTGTTTATGTGCAAAAGGAATCAAAGCCTTGTTGTTAGGACCTGAAGACCAATGCCCTAGGTGGAGATGAGCCACATAACTGCAGCCTCTCTCAGGGGAAGAACCTTCTAGATCAGGCAGGAAGGAGTATAAAGCACTTCCTGTCCCAAATGAATTTTCACTTGAGCAGCAAGCTTTATCTGAACTCTAGTGTATCTTCAGTTAGATAACTGTTTGTTGTTTGTAGTCAGTGGACATTTTGATAGATGCCGCAGAAAACAAAGACGACAACCCAAGAGTAATTTGGGACAAAAATATGCACACAGCACCCGACTGTTTCTGTATGCCTATGAACCTTAGATGGATTAGCGGGATTAGAGATAGCAACATGCAGGAGGAGCTATGTTGTGTACATAAGCCTTTAATTAAAGAGTGCGATTAATAAAGTTCCAAAGATTGAATAAAAAACCACACCATTCCAGCTGACTATTTTCAGAGAAGTGTGTTTCTAATATGAATCAAATGAATGCCGTGACCCATGCGTGACTGAATGAAGTGGACTTTCTGTTACCAAATAATACTGTTTTCATTAAAGGTCACTGGTTTTCACTCGTTTGCCTCCTCTTTTTCAGAGACTGCATGCTAATGTAAACAAATAGTGACTTTTGGTGTTCAGGAAGTGTTCAGGAGCCCGTAAATGGGCTCTGTGATGAACTACTGCTAAGGAGAGATCTGCAAAGCAGGGATGAGCTGGGGGTATGGAATGAAAAAGATCTGATGCTCTCAATACAGTGTGCTGGGAGAGTTCATGGCGTTTGTTCATCTCCTCTGGGATGAAGATAGGTGGCTCACCAGTTGTGGTTGCCATAAACCCAGGGTTTCCCAGACATACCTGGAATCCAGCTGTATCTACCTTGGTCCGGGTGGAAATCGGGAAAATGTCTGGCAAAATCCAGAAGTATGACAGCCCATGTCGTCAGTGCTGTTTCCCCATAAAAACAGCTCAAAAATGGGGAAAAGCTCAACAACTTTTCTGTCCAGATTTCCACTGTTTGAAATATGGCAACCCGACCACCAGTGGAACTGGGTAATGCTGCTTCCTTAGAGCTGTAGGAGTGCTAGTGCCGGGATAGTGCAATACCTGTCCTAGGGGGCAGGGAGCATGTGGGGAATCTGCATGAAGAAGAGGAGGAGGAGGAGGAGGAGGAGGAGGAGGAGGAGTTTGGATTTGATCTCCCTCTTTATCACTACCCTAAGGAGTCTCAAAGCGGCTAACAATCTCCTTTCCCTCCCCCCCCAACAAACACCCTTTGAGGTGAGTAAGGCAGAGAGACTTCAGAGAAGTGTGACTAGCCCAAGGTCACCCAGCAGCTGCATGTGGAGGAGCAGGGAATCGAACCCGATTCACCAGATTACGAGTCCACCGCTCTTAACTACTACACCACACTGGCTTAGGGTGGTTTGCTAGGCAAACTTGATTTGTTCAGATGCATTTCTCCATGGATAAGCTTGACTGGGGAAAGGCTCATGAGAAGAATATTGCTGTTGACATCTTTCCTCCAGTTGTTCAAAATTTCCTTCCCTTGAGAAAGACGCTTCCATTTTCCTCCCTCATTCACAGGGCAATTTAGAATTTCTGGTGTGTGCAGGGTTTGGAACTTGCTGTATTGTTGCCATGTGACCAAGGCGTCATTCCTTTTCCTCAGCACTCTGTACCCTCCCCAGCTGCCCACACTTCCTAATCTGAGCAAATTTCATGGGAGGACTTACCTCATGGGGTCTCACCATGACCTTTCATTGATGTGCAGGAAGGCTGTAGAGTCCAGACCCATGAGGAGACAATTTATAGAACGAAGAAAATGACACCTGAATAAACACCCCTCAGTCATCTCAAGAGGTAGGTAATAAATACAGTCAAATGCCCATCAGAATTTCAGTGCAATTCTCTCTCCCCCCCCCAATTTAGTAATTTTCAAATGAAAATATATCATTAATTGATGGAAAATGCAACAAAAATATGGGATGATTCTTTGGCACAGCATAAGAACATAGGGGGTTGATCTCCCTCTTTATCACTACCCTAAGGAGTCTCAAAGCGGCTAACAATCTCCTTTCCCTCCCCCCCAACAAACACCCTTTGAGGTGAGTGGGGCTGAGAGACTTCAGAGAAGTGTGACTAGCCCAAGGTCACCCAGCAGCTGCATGGGTCATCACAGCATAAGAACGCGGGTGGCGCTGTGGGTAAAAGCCTCAGTGCCTAGGGCTTGCCGATTGAAAGGTTGGCAGTTCGAATCCCCGCGGCGGGGTGCGCTCCCGTCGTTCGGTCCCAGCGCCTGCCAACCTAGCAGTTCGAAAGCACCCCCGGGTGCAAGTAGATAAATAGGGACCGCTTACTGGCGGGAAGGTAAACGGCGTTTCTGTGTGCTGCGCTGGCTCGCCAGAGCAGCTTCATCACGCTGGCCACGTGACCCGGAAAGTGTCTCCGGACAGCGCTGGCCCCCGGCCTCTTAAGTGAGATGGGCGCACAACCCCAGAGTCTGGCAAGACTGGCCCGTACGGGCAGGGGTACCTTTACCTTTACCTTTAAGAACATAGGGATGCGGGTGGCACTGTGGTCTAAACCACTGAGCCTAGGGCTTTCTGATCAGAAGTGCAAGTAAATAAATAGGTACCACTCCGGTGGGAAGGTAAATGGTGTTTCTGTGCGCTGCTCTGGTTTCGCCAGAAGCGGCTTAGTCATGCTGGCCACATGACCCGGAAAAACTGTCTGTGGACAAACGTTGGCTCCCTTGGCCGGTAAAGCGAGATGAGCGCCGCAACCCCAGAGACTTAACTGTCAGGGGTCCTTTACCTTTTTAAGTACATATGATGAAACTGCAAGCCTGCAAATGGGACATGCTGCCCACCTGCAATTTCCAGCACCTGGTATTCAGAGACGTATTGCCTCTGACCATGAAGGTAGAACATACCCATTGTTGCTAGTAGCTGTTGATAGCTCTGTCCTCCAGAGCCCAAATGGTGAAGGAGTACATGATCCCTTGGTCCACCCATAGACAAGATTAGGAATTCAGATTATCTCTTCACTGAAGCAATATTGTGCCTGAACCAGCTGAAGTGTCCACTTTGCAGGAACTTTATTCATCCCTGCATTTGGGTTGCGATGAGCTCTGGCCTTGTTTTATGTTCTGTGACCTGTGAAGGGCCAATCACTGCCAGGAACAAGGCGCATGTGTGTTTGGCTCTCTGATCTTCTACAGCACTATATTTCCAAGTCAAGGGTGCAAACACGACTTCAGGACAGCTAGGCTGCAGTGAGGTATATTAGGCTGCCCTTGAGATATTCATTCTAGCTGCAGGCTGTGATATCCTTTCCCAGATGAATTTTGTTGTGCCGGGGACTGAATAAGCTGCTAATAGCATCAGCATTTTCTTTAAGGAAAAAAAATGAATGTGAAGATTCCTCTTGCTTCAGTACTCTTAGAGTACTTTCTTTTAGACAGCACTGCCATCATTCCTAGTAGATGAACTAAAGATGAAGGAAGAAATTAACCAGTTAGAAATTTCATCTCTATATCCTACAGATCATCAGCTTGGAACTGAAAGGATCTGACTAGCAATCTGTCTCATTCGCCCAATGTACCAAAACAGTAACAGGAACTTGGGAAGCCAACCCTTATAGGTCAGAACTCTAAACAAGATACCTTATATCTATAAGTACAATTGATAGCTGTTCAGAGACCTATAGAAACAGAAAATTCAGACTTCTAGGTTGGATTCTGGTGGGAGGTAGAGGGCCATGACTATTTACTGCTGCGAGAGCTCAGAACCTTGGGGCTGATGTGGAAACAAAGCCCCACAAATTCTGTTTTTGGACCACTCACGTAAAGTGACTTCCCCAGGCAATAGAACTACAGTACTCTTCTTTCCTTATTTCTGAGGTTGTGATCTCCTAGGTCAGGCATGTCCAACTTTCAAGAGACTGAGGATGCCAAGAGGCAGTTGAATACACATGCATACTCTGCCCGTTTCCCTCCTTTCCACCCCCTCCATGCGGCCCCGGGGGCCGGCAACCCATACTATGCCACTGGCAATATTAGATATGTAATAATAGTGCTTCCAGCTGTGACACTGGAAATTATGACTGCTTAAAATGATTGTGCATTGGGGCTTGTGTTTGCACTCGATGTGCCCAGATGTGCCTAACTTTGTAAAACTGCTTGTTAGCTTGATGGAATGAAGGTGTACACCTTTTGTCATTTCCGTCATCAGGGTCATGTTTATTTGACAGTGGACCAAGGACACACAATGAAGTTCAACACAAAGTGAATTAACAGCACCAGTTCACAATCAGTGCCAAAATGCAAATATAGCAAATGCTTCATGTCAAATACATCTCTCCCTCCTCTCACTTTGTGTGTGTGTGTGTAAAAGTAACTGTATTTTTTAAAAACCCAAGAGTGAAAAGAAAAAGAGCAAAACAGATTTTGGCATAGTTTTCGTACAAATTCTCCCTGGTTGAAAATGCAAGCATCAACATGACAATCATATTCACAAATGTTTGGCTGAGTTCTAGTTAGCTTTGGCAAAAGAAAAGAAGCCCCACAAATGTTCCTACACTACTTTTCTTTTTTTTTCTTTTGCATTTTAGGCTGCAGTCCTATATTCCGTTATTTTGTTGTAAGTCCTGTTGAACTCTGTTGGACTTCTTTCTGAGTAGACATACGGAAGATTGTGCCATTAATCTTTGATATATCTAAGAGCAGACCTCTGAAAGCTGATTGTGAATCTTGCCCTTCTAAACTATGAATTTCCTCCCTACGAAAAACACACTGCATTTGTACATTATGGGAAAGGGAACAACCTCCCTAAATGACAAGCACTAGGAAAAGCAGGACTGGGATCCACAACTGGGCAGATGCCAGGGGCCCCAGCATCCCAGCAGGGCTCACTACTGACATTTGCCTTTGGACCCTTTCTCCAAAAAAATGTTCTGCCCAGTGCCTCAAGCAGCAGCACTGGATGGCTGGGTCTAGCCACCACTTGAATTTCCCACAGTGCCCCAAAGTGATTCTGCATGATGGCACTATAAGAAATTAAAATGGTACCTAGACTCATCTGTCTGGTGCTGCTCAGAGTATCACAGCCACCTCCACTAGATAGGCCCCAGGACTCACTGTTGGACGAGTGGGTCCACCAGGAGACAATTTACTCATGGATCTCTCAGACCTTAGGAAAATGTTGCCTTTCGTAGGGAAAATGTTGCCTTCTCATACTAGAGAAGAACCATCATTGACAGTGCAAACCTATACTTGCTCTGCTTCCTCCCAAACAAGTAGGTTTAGAATTGCAGCTTAAAATATATTAAGTATTTTCTTTGTGGGTGGGGTGGAGGCAGCAGAAGCATTTTTGACATAGAATTCTTGAATGATGAACATTAAACTACACCTGCGTGCAATGAAAAATGGAAGGGAACTTTGGATCGGCATATAATTGAGTTCAGGTATTTTCAAGATCCTCTTCCCCCTTGCCCTCTCTCAATTTACACCTCCACCGATTTGCAGGGACATCTTTGACTCCACGAGTTGCTAAATCTAAACTCCACTTTCAAAAGGCGCACACTCCCTTTCGTTCTCAATCACTTTTTAACTTGATAAGGATTTTCCAATCAGCCCCTTTCATTATCTGCAGGCAATATTAATTCAGGATGTATTCATGTTGAACAGTTCTATCTTATCTGAAGAAGGAGTGGGGAACACAATAGAACTGGTAATATTCTTAGACTATAATTATATTCACACTTGACGTGCCACTGGAATTACTTGCAAGTTAAAAATAGGGAGCAGGGGAGTTGTTGAATCTATGGATTAGCGATGAAAGGGCACTTAATATCAGCTTTAGCAGATGGGAATCTCCCCAGTGAAGAGTTCACATTATTATTTGTACCGTAGAGTTGCTCAGCCAAAAGAGTTCTGAGCTGTTTTCCCAGGCAGTCAAGGCCAGATTAAGGCATGAGTTAACTGGGCTGAAGTCCGGCGCATTCTGTCTCAGTGGCCTCACTAACATTATAGACCCACCTCCAAAATGTCATACCTGTGTCAGCCACTACTGAGCACAATATTTTGTTCTGCCCACGAATAATTGGGATATGCAGACATGGAGACTAACCCTGTGCAGATGTCCATGTTCTGTGCATGGACATCAGGTTTGGGATGTCAAAAGTGGGGCCGGCAGTAGGACCCAATGGCACCTTGTATTTGAGAAGACACCTCCATGGCATTTGTGCATAGAAGGGTCTTCACATCATTTTGCTTCCAGAAAAGGACAGGAGATGATGTTCTACCAAGTTGGGAGCAAGGGGTCCACCAGGACCTGCCAACAGAAGACGTATCATGCTCTTGATCCAGTCCTGCCACAGTTACTGGCCATTGAAAAATCTGCTATGAGACCCTCATTACTGGTGCCAGGCTATTTTGTGCCCTAGGCAAGGCTTGCAGCCCGACCCCAATTGCTAACTTTAATTTTCAAAAACAGATGCTTGGTAGAAAAAAAATGAAAATCCACATAACTTGAAACTGCTAAACAGCAAGAATAAGTCACACAACGACCTTTGATTATCTTTCTCAAGTAGAAATCATTTTGAATAATCTTGTGAATTGTGAAGTTACTAGGAACAGGCGCTCACAATTAAGAACTGAGCAGGATTCCATGGGGCATCAGTTAAATCTTGCTGGGAGCTGGCATGCTGAGCAAACAGAGAATCAAATCCTGCCACCCTGTCCATCAGCTGATGTCACCCCTCATTGGAGTGACATCAGATGATTGGTAGGAAAGTGCAGACCAAATTTGGCTCCATGGAAGATCAAGACTGACCCTCAGCACATTTTTGTTTAAACAAAATATTGTAAGGCCAAAACAACCTCTTTCAGGCCTCTCTTCCACGTGGGTGAGAATTTAGCTATCCATCAGACTGAACTCTCCTCCCAATGTGGGAATGCAGTTCTTGGCAGTTGAAACCGATCAAAATATTCATTTAAATGTGTATTTTGATAGAAAAACAGATTGAATACGTTTTTAGACTTAAAAAAAATATCACATAATAATGTGAGAATGGAATAGGATTATGGGTAAAAACATTCAAAATATTTGCTCATTCCTACTGATTGCTAGATGATCTGGAAAGTTCTGCTGACAAACTGAATTGATTTTAATATTAGCTGTAAAAATAAAGTGGGAAGGCTTGTAAGAGGAAAATCAGAACAAAATCATAGATAAATGCAGCTTCAATCTTCATCAGAACACCTTCCTTACAATCAGGGCTTTTTTCAGCCGGAACTCACCAGAACTCAGTTCCAGCACCTCTCAGGTGGGTGCCAATGCCATTCCAAGAGAATAAGGGAGGTGTTCATTGTGGGTTCTGCCAGCTCTTTTTCTAGAAAAATAGCATTGCTTACAATGCAATCCATATACATGTTTACTCAGAAGCAAGCCTCACTGAACTCTTGGCTATAATCCTATACAAAGTTACATTGAAAAAAGTCCTACATAACTCAATGGGGCTTGCTTCTGAGTAGACTTGTACAAAATTGCAATGTCAGTAGTCCTTAATGAGGGTGGCGACTCTGGAATAATAGTCCCGATGTTGGATTAAGGAAATAATTTAAAACAAAAATATTTGTTTTAACACACTTACTCACTTTCACCCTAACATGACTTGAGTTCTTTTTCTTACAAATTGCCTCGTTGTCCAAGGCTAGCAAAGTCCACAAATGAACTATGATTTACCAGGTGTCTTCCATGCACATCAAAGTTCAGATTAGTTCCCTTGGGACATGGAGTTTTTATTGTCTGCAGTTTGTCTTAAACATGAATACCACTTGGTGATGTTCGGCGAGAAATATATGGTGACCGTCGGGACCTTCTGGTCAGCACCAAATGCATTATGTTTAAATCAATTTCTCAGCTTCGAAGAGCCTCTCAAATAAAAGTGGGGGGAGAAAGTCTTAACCCTGTTTTAGCTCAGGGACACTACAGAGCAGAAGCAAACAGGTTTATTAATGCCTTGAAGTAAACTAAGGCTCCATGATGTAGATCAAAGGCTTTTGATCCTTTGTAAATTCTGTATCTGAGACATGTCTGGTGTCACTCAGAGATGAATAGGAAATTGCCTGGGCATCAAGAAACACGTTGGACTTTAATTAAATACAAATAAGAGGAAAATTCCACTTGGAGAAAAACAGAACAGGTTAGGAAGCTAGAAACAACAAAAACAACAAGAATAATAATAATTTTATTATCAGTACCCCACCCATCTGACCGGGTTGCCCCAACCACTCTGGGTGGCTTCCAACAAATGTAAAAGCATAATAAGACCTAAAACATTTAAAACTTCCCTATACAGGGCTGCCTTCAGATGTCTTCTAAAAGTTGTATTTATTGTTACAGTGGTACCTAGGGTTAAGTACTTAATTCGTTCTGGAGGTCTGTTCTTAACCTGAAACTGTTCTTAACCTGAAGCACCACTTTAGCTAATGGGGCCTCCTCCTGCTGCTGTGCCGCCGGAGTACGATTTCTGTTCTCATCCTGAAGCAAAGTTCTTCGCCCAAGGTAATATTTCTGGGTTAACGGAGTCTGTAACCTGAAGCGTATGTAACCCGAGGTACCACTGTTTTTATCTCCTTGATATCTCTTGGAAGGGAGTTCCACAAGGTGGGCACCACAACCGAGAAGGCCCTTTGCCTGGTTCCCTGTAGTTTCACTTCTTACAGTGAGGTAACCACAAGAAGGCCCTCGGAGCTAGAGATCTTAGTGTCTGTTCTGAATGATGAGGGTGGAGATGCTCCTTTCAGGTATACTGGGCCGAGGCTGTTTAGGGCTTTAAAGGTCCTCACCAACACTTTGAATTATGTCCGTAAACGTCCTGGGAGCCAACATAGATCCTTTAGGACTGGTGTTATTTGACCCTGTTGGCTAAAAGAGGGTGCGTTGGGGATTAAGATTAGGGTGGCCATTTACACATCACCCAAAGAGAGCAGGGATAAAAGAGGACACATATACGCATACAATTTGCATATTCTATCTATAACTGCGAATTTAGAAATAATTACTATAATTGGAACAGAAATACAACCCAGCTCACCATAGCAAGGAAGACTAAGACCTGGTAGTGGTGGTTGATAGTTATTTATCTTTGAATTGGACATGGGTAGGACAGCTGTTCAAACAGAGGACCCATTTAGATAGAGGACCAGATCACTATTCAGGACTGTCCTTTGAAAAATAAGGAAGGCATCTAAAGAGTGTGTTAGGTGTAAAGCAGAGTAGGGAAGCTTTGGGCCCCAACTCCCATCATCCTTGACCTCTGGCCATGCTAGCTGGGGCTGATGGGAACTGGAGTCAATTGGATATGGTTGGGTTTTGAGTGTCACCCCAGTTTGAGTGTCAATTACTCAGATCAATTGGCTGCTCAAAAAGTGGGCTTTGGGGCACAAAATGGCACAAAACCAGCACATCACTTTGGCACCGGGTTGGAGTCCAAAGGACAAGGTTGGGGTTTTGGCGCTTTACTTGTGACTCCAGTTTGAGTCTCAATTACTCCGTTTGTGGGGCTCCACAAAACATGGGTTTTGCAGCCCAAAACTGTGGCACCTGTTTGGAGACAGTTTGACTCCAAGGTTGGATTTTTTGGCATTAACTTATGACCCCGATTCTCTTTGTCAATTACTCAGTTGCAGCGGGGGGAACAGCACAAAATATGGGGTTCGCAGCACAAAATGACACAAAACTAGCATCAGTTTGAGAGTGACCTGGGTTTTTGGGGTCACACATTAACGAAGCTCGTGAGAGCTAGCAGAGACAGATTCTCAGCTGATCATTTAATTGCTAGGCATTCCACTGCTCTTGCTTAGCTTCAACTGAATCTTCCAATGCTACACCTTTAGCAGCACACATACAGACATAACAGAATTATTTTCCATTGTGTAACCAGGCGCGACAGCCCCAGCCCCCAGGGAATGTGGGAAAGGAAATAAAGACTCTGACAACGTTATGGAATTAAAATTAGGCCAAATTTTATTAAACTTCTGAATGTAGAAATACCTTGGCTTAGGCCTTGGGCGAGTATCCCTCCCAGCCCCCTAGCTGGGGAACTGGGGCACATCAGGGTAAATGGGATATGGGTGATGTAAGTGTAGGCAGGCAGCCGAGCCCATATCCATATCCCCTCAGGCAGGGTAGTTCACTGACAACCTTTCAGTGTATGGCCAGTGACTCCCATTTATGTAGCCCCTTTAAGAGGGGAGCCTGGAGTTGCCGCTGCAGGGGGTGAGTCACCACTTCACCCCCTGCCCCATTATAGGGAAGAAAGACTAAAGGATTCCACCTAAGGCCATAACCTCCAAAGCTGTGACGAATTGCTACAGGGAAGACAAAACCTGCCAATGCAGGAAAATTTCTTCCCTGTTCTTCAACGGCAACCAGTCAAAGACCGTAGCAGCGCCCGCTAAACAGGAATAAAAAAGTTAACCCGCCAACAAGAAAACATTAACAAAGGGAGGGTAGGGAGGGTGAATCTCCAGAGCTGACTGCCTGGTGAATACCAGCTCCTCCCCCTATTTATAATGGGTCTGGCCCCACTTCCCAGAGAATGAAACTTAAAGCTGAGGCTGGGCATGAACCTCTGTATAATACACTGAGAAGGAGGCCAGCCCCCTTCTACTAGCAAGTGCCCTGGGAACTGTAGCAGGGCACGCGATCCCGCAAAAGGCACCCACAATATAGTGTGAGTGCTCATTTCATTGTACAATTAAACAATTATATTTAACAGGTCTTTCTCTTGGGGTTGCTAGGAATTGAACAGCATTCAAAGCAGATGCTCCACTACTGAGCCTCAGCTCTTTGCCTTTTAGGTGGAAAAGACCCATATTATTACATGGTGGCAGAATTCACAGCCCTAGAGTAGTGTTGTGGGATAGCCCCACATGGAAGGGGCTTGCACATGGCTACAAGAGGAAAGGACCATACAGGAATGCTGAGCAACTCACAAGATTGCTGGCAATCTCCTCTTGTTTACAATCGCTAATGAAAATATCGACCTAATACACAGCAGCTGTGAAAAAGGCAAATTTCATGTTCGGGATCATTAGGAAAGGGATGGAAAATAAAACTGTCAATATTATAAGACTGCTATACAACTCTATGGTGCAAACTCACCTGAAATATGGTGAACAGTTTTTGTCACCTCTCAACAAAATTATTTTATTTTTGAACTGGAAAATGTTCAAAAAAGACGCTCACCCAAAGATCTTAGCACCTGGCAGGTTCCTATAGGGAGACGTGATCCTTCAGGTAGCCTGGGTCCAAGCCATGTTGAATTATGCCCAGAAGCGGACTGGTAGTCAGTGAAGTTGTTTTATCAAGGGAGTCACATGCTCCCTGTAAGCAGCCCCAGTCAGCAGCAGCTGAAGATGATGCTAATGAATTTTGCTTGTGTTGCTCCATGCTCCTTTTGCCAAGATGGATGGAGTGTGAGAAGTTGTCTTTTCAAAACTCTGCAGATTTACTGAAACAGTAAACAGAGTGCAATCCTGAAACTTGGAAGAACTGCAGAGGGAGGGAAATGTTCTGCACCAGCCTTTTTCTGTACAGTACTCTGACATTTTTGCCTCTCATTATTACTTCATAAGCATCACCATTTTCATGTAAATAGCCCTATTTACACTAAGTGAGAAAGCACTGAGAAAAAGGACATAGAGTAGACAAATAAAGGCTGATTTCTCTCCCACATATTCACCGGCTACCAAAAGCTTTCACAATGCCTAGGAAAATTATTGGAAGTCATGGTCTGGTTCTTGCAAATGCCATTGTCCCAGAGAAAAACCTGTAGGCTCCAGATAAGAGCTAAATAGTGAAAGAAGCATGCAAAATGGAATTTATGAAAAAAATAAAAATAAAATTCTCTGAGCCACTCAGGATGGAAATTTGCCGGAAGTTGGCCTCCTCTGCCTTTTCAGAGTATGCTCTGGGCCCGAAGAGAAGGCAAGGACTTTAAAACGCTGAAGCCAATGCACTGATGGATCACAATGGAGAAAGACAGAAAAGACTTTACGAGGCATTTGGCTATGCTGAGACCTGGTTGTTTATCCCATCTTTCATGGGTTGGGATCCACAGAGTTTTTAAACAGAGAGGAGGGAGAAAAGGCACAAAACTCTATCTGCCCATCTCCTCAAAAGGCTCAATTAAAATATCCCTGCTTCTTGTCCCCAGGTCAGAAGGGCCAAGCTGCTTTTCAGGGCAAACAGCTATTCACCTAAATGTCATGTTAACAAAAAAGCTTATAAAGGAAAACCATAGAAAAAGCAGCGGGGGGGGGGGGGGGGAAGAAGCTTTGCCTATATTGTCACACAGCCCTGAAAAGCATTTCAATTTTGGGAGATTTTTTTTTGCATGGGATGGAATAGACAAAAATATTTGCAGGGTGTATCTGTTAATCTGTCGCTGAAGCAAACGCATCATTTTTGTCTGTTTGCAAGGGAGGGGGGTTGCATCCAGGGCTGAGGGCAACCAGCCCTGCCTCCCTTATTTTTAAAACAATGAAAGGTCCTGCTGCCTAGGGCTGTGATGCTGGTTGCAAGGGAATGTGTGTTCTGTCCAGGGCTGTACAAGTCCAGCCCCTCCTTTCTGGTAGCTCAGACTGCAAGAACTGGATGCCTGGGATTGTGCTGGTGTACTGAGCGAAGAAGCCCCTTTCCACAGAGATTATGTCAGCTGGTACTAGTCAGTCCCCATTGTGTGTGTGTATGTGTGTGTGTGTGTGTGTGAGTGAGAGAGAGAGAGAGAGAGAGAGAGAGAGAGAGAGAGAGAGAGAATGATTATAAGTTTACATTGAACGGCATTAACTGTTTGTTGACTTCTTTGTTCTTGCTCTACATATTATTTTGTGGATTTCTTCAGATGATTATAGTAATAGAAGTGCTTGCAAATTTTTAATACTTTGTCATCATTGTGAGCTGTGTTGTGCTCAACATTATTACTGGAAAAGCAGCATGCAAATGCCAAGTCAAGTCAAATCAAACAAAACAGTGCAAGTGTGGGGAATCCTTTCTGGATGGAGAGACGCGTTCCCTTTTGAGAGACCTTCCAATGGTGGGTGGGGTCAGAGGCAACAGCAGTTGGGGAAACAACTGCAAATGTCATTGCTGTACAGTGGGCTAGTGTCTCCACACGTTCCCACACTTCTATCTATCCTCCATCCAGACCAGCAAGAGGCATTAGTTCAAGGACACATTCCAATCAGGTAAAAATACTTGACTGTGAGACACAGCAAATAAGGGTCGTGGTCTGGGAAGAGGAGGTGTCACCTGGGCACAGAGGACCAGACAGAGAGGCTAGAAGGACCACATCTCTCTCTCTCTCTCTCTCTCTCTCTCTCTCTCTCTCTCTCACACACACACACACACGTATTGGGAGGTGGTATCAGACTGGAAAAAGGAAGGGTCCTCAGAGCTGATCCTGGATATCTCTAGTGCCCCAGAAACTTGAGTGCAGGAGAACTCCATATTGCCAGTGGCTTTCCAGACGTATTGCTGACATGCTGCCCTCCTATGACCCCGAAGACTCCGTTCCAGAATGTTAGCAGAACCTCGGCCTCTCTTGTGCTGTCAAAGTCTATGGCTGTCGGAGCAGGCCAGGCTCCCTTTAACTGAAGAGATTAGGAATATCATGGGAAGGAGCTAGCCATCCAAATGGAGCTGCAATCCCGCCGAAGCATCTGTGTGGGCTTGCGTGTTGCTGGAGCAACATTTGTATTTTAGTTCTTTGATATGTCAGTGTCCCAT
Source organism: Podarcis muralis (assembly GCF_964188315.1). Taxonomy (NCBI): domain Eukaryota; kingdom Metazoa; phylum Chordata; class Lepidosauria; order Squamata; family Lacertidae; genus Podarcis; species Podarcis muralis. Next base: position 56,169,389 of record NC_135664.1, on the reverse strand, counting down.
GAAGCTTTCTGAGATGCTATATATGATGGGTAAGGGAAAGAAAAGCTGAATCTGGAATTAAGAACTGAATCAGGGCTGCTTTGGACAGATTGTAGGGTTTGTGAGATTTCTCTAAATTTCCCTGAGCTGAAGTGGGGGCCTCTGAAGTGCTTTGACGCGTTTTGGAGATCTTTTAAAAAAATGCTGCAGACAGAAAAACCAAAGTATTTCTTCCCATGCTTGCCATACCTGGAAAATGGCAGGGTGAGAGAAGGGAGATAGAGGTGGTTTTTTTTGTCATTGACAGGTCTGGCTTTTAATTAAAGGGAATGATGTTAGCTGGGCTCTCTGAGCACAGTGCTTTGGAGAAGGGATGCGGGCGTATCACCTTGTTCTTGTCTGTTCAGCGCTTTTCTGCTAGTGGTGCTTGCTTGGAAAGTGCTGTACCTTCACGTCCTTCTGCTTCTGCACCACATGCCCACACACCTACTCCTGTCAAATTAGTTTTCTACTTTGTTTCTGTGATGTTTGGTGCCAGCTGAGCAGAACCCAAGTCTGAAGTTGTTCTTTTCATTCCTCTCAACTCCCCTCCATTAAATTTAAAGTTGCTTGGTGCAGCCCCCACCTTCTCTGGACTGACTTGTCTGTAATTTGGTAACTTACCTATGAGGGCCTCTTTCAAGTAAATTATTTTCATACAAATTACTCATGAAACAATAGGGTTGATCCTTTTTAAACTATCCACAAACTGTAAAGCACGGGTGTCAAACACAAGGTCCGCGGGCCGAATCCGGCCCGCCAGACCTCGTCATGTGGCCCGTGTAGCCGCCGCCAGCCGCCAGCCTTCACCTTTTATTCTCGCGCTTTTTTTTTTTTACACAAGAAAGCCGCCTCTTCAGTGCATGCGTGGCAGCCTACAAGCCAGAGAACGCCTGCCCTCTAGCGGCGCCGGCCGTTCTACACAGGAAACCTCCACTTTACTGTAGGACCTACAGATACAACCGGCCCTTTGAGGGTGACCAAACTGCTGATGCGGCCCCCGATGAATTTGAGTTTGACACCCCTGCTGTAAAGGCTCTCCTTGCAGAAACCTACTCCAGCTATCCTTGTATGATTCATCACCTCAGAAGGGACTCCTGTGTCTGCAAATTTTATTTAATTCTGCTGAAAAATAAAACACTATAATTATTTGTCTGGGGGGCAGGTGTTTCTTCAGCACACAGTGAAAGTATAAACCCACCCCCAAACTCATTTGCATGCAATTTGGCAGGCATTAATATACAGTGGTACCTCAGGTTAAGTACTTAATTCGTTCCGGAGGTCCGTTCTTAACCTGAAACTGTTCTTAACCTGAAGACCACTTTAGCTAATGGGGCCTCCCGCTGCTGCTGCGCTGCTGCTGCACAATTTCTGTTCTCATCCTGAAGCAAAGTTCTTAACCCGAGGTACTATTTCTGGGTTAGCGGAGTCTGTAACCTGAAGCGTATGTAACCCGAGATATGTACCACTGTACTATTAAGGCTACTATGCCTTCATGCTTTGTCCACTTCTGTAAAAAGAAAAAAAAAAGTACATATTCAGAAGTGGATTTGGAGTTGGACTGTGAGTCCAATCAGGCAGCAATCCAACCCGGAGCCAAATTGGTCTGAAGCATTTCAGACAGAAGCAGGCTCTTTTCTGAAGTGCCAAACTGGGATATGGATCAAGTCTTGTGGTTGATGTACACACCTGCTATATGCACTGTAAACACCTGGTTTCTTTAACTTACCTTGTTCTGTTTCCCCCCAGAACCTGGATTTGGTTTTACTTTGCCTTGCTTAACCTTGTTTTGCCCTGTGTGGTCTCCCCTGGCTCTACTTTTCTGGTTTCTGAACTCTTGCTTCTCTCCCCCCACCCGCCATTAGACCTCTTATTCTGCTGTAGCAATTGGCAACAGTAGAAACCTATTATTCTAACCTGCATTGAATCTCAAGGTTTTATTAGTTAAGCTGTTGATAGGTCCAAACTTTCTCCCCAAACTAGAAAGAGAGATTTGTGTATGGATCAACTTTCTGCATGCATAGCCAACACATGTGGATGCATGTTCCCAGACCCATTGCAATACTTATCTAGGCCCCGCTGAGGTAGCTGGATACAACTTTGGGTGTGAATGGAGATGGTTTCTCCTTTGCAGAGATAGTCCTTGTTACATGCAGGTGGTTTCCTGCGATTAGAGCTGAATCGTGCTTGGCATTCTAAAGATCAGCTGAGACTATCCTTCTGAGCATACGATAATTGCACAACATTCATACTAGCCCATGCAAAGAAAGCTAGTTTGGCATCATCATTCTGACACAGAGTATTTCAAAACTGCAATAATGTAAAGCTCATGTTGATAATGGCCATTGCAAAATGCTTATAAATTCAACTCACGGTTGATTTATCCATGTTTAAATAATGTGGCTATTGAACCGCCACCCATTTTGTCATCTGATGCTGTTTGGAGAATAAGAAAGGACTGGTGCTGCTCAGAATCTGAGAATAAGTCAACCTCCCCTGTCTCCAGCCTGGGTTGTGTGTTAGACTCACTAAACTTGCACAGCACCTTTGTGCTCTTGGAGAATAAAAGAAAATAAAGGAAACTTAGCTGAAACTACTCGTAGTCGTCTGTTTCTGACCCCAAGGTAGATGCCTGCTTGAGAAACGCCATGGGGAAATGATCAAAGCAGGGAGTGTGGAGGAAGCATAAAGGACAATATCCTTCAGCCATGAAGTTTTTCCTCCCCCAGAGCAGTTTCCTGATCTTTGTGGATAGAGATAAATAAATAAACCTTTCTCCCCTCTTCTCTGACTCAGTGTTTGACAGCACTGGGGATTGGGCTGGAGCTGGTGGAGATGTGCACAGCTGACATATGGCTCTTTGGTGTATATGTGTGTATGTTTCTTAACAGCTCTGGGCTCCATCAAACACAGACCTATGGGGCATTGACAGATTATTTTTCTATGCACTTGTACGATGCTTATTATTATTCACTCTCGGTATTCGGGTGGTGCCTTGAAGCTCCTAGCAGCATCCCATCCCAATTGTTCTAGGAACCAGGCAAACACCAGTCTGTACTTCTGAAACCGCAATGCCTTCTCATTTCTTTCCCTCTTTATACATATTTAAATGGAAGCACTGAGGGGTATACAACATGTTCACATATTATAAAGTTAGAAATTATGCTCATAAGTTCTTGTTCCACAACTCTCTACCTGAAGAGAATGTGAAACAAAATATGTAACACTCCACATTTCTGTCCTGGGCTTTCCCCAAAGAGCTCTGGCCAATGCTCCAACTGCTACACCCCACTGATGTCTAATACGCTTACCCTGTTTTTATTTTACAGGTAGGAGTGATTTTCAGCAAGGCGGATGAAATGCTTGACCCCTTCAGCTGCTCCATCTCAAGCTCCTATTGTCTAGGTGTGAGTTTGGCCTTCCTAATGAGGAGTTGGAACAGAAAAGGAATGTTGAAGAGGTTCCCAAACTGTGGTCCATGGACCACCAGTGGTCCCTAAGCTTCATTCAAGTGGTTCACAGCATGTCTGCGAAGAATAGCTGGAGCAACAGCTTTGAACAACACATGCAGTGACTGCTGTGTCGTTCCTAGAACCCAGCAGTTCACCCAAAAGGTGTGTGGAATTGACAAAATGGACAAATCCATTGCATTAAATATTCACATTGATTTTTAATTGTATTTCATTACATTTTTGCACTGTATTTTATTGAACTACAGTCTGAATTCTATGAAATTCAAATTGCAATACAATATATTATAATGTATCAGAAATAAGCAATGGAAGCACATTTAAAAATCACACAGCACCTGCCCCAGTGCATTACAATTGCTTACAACAGGCAGATAAATGGTCTTCCAAAACCCTCAGCAATTTTCAAGTGGTCCATGAGAAGAAAAAAAGGTTTGGGAACCATTGTCTTAGAGTGATGTGTGAACCAGTGGTTTTATGTTTGTGCTTGTCAACTTTCAAGACAGTAGCAACAGGAAATAGTATCGGTGGGGGTATGAAACTTCCCTGTCTAGACAAATCAGGGGTAGCCAATGTCATCCACTCCAGATTTTGTTGGACTCCTATCAGGCTCAGTCAGCATGGCCAATGGCCAGGGATGATGGGAGTTGTAGTCCAACATCTGGAGGGTGGCACTTTGGCCCTCCTGCTGAAAAACTACAATAAGAAAAATGGCATCCTCAGGTTATGACAGAGTTCCAGTATTCTGAATTCGCGGGGGGGAACAAACACAGACTTTTCTCAGGAAAATTGGTTTTCAAATGTTCCTCTTTTATTAGAGTAGAATAGCTCTTCATATGGTACATCCCTCTCAACAGACACATACATGCTAAAGGCTGAAGGCCTTCATGAGAGTATTTTGATTTTTTTCTGGCACTCAGAACAGTGGGATGAATAATATATAACAAATAATTCATGCTATGATATTTCCCCTCATCCCTTTTCTGTGTTGTCCATCTTCGTCTCTCCATCCCAACAAACACATATTTTAATTTATTCATCAAAGAACGTCTGGGAATAATTCTGAGTATAGATCATGTTCCAGGCAATCTCTGAGGGCTATTTGAGATGTTCAAAAACCAAGCACTGAAGCGATTGGTCAGACTGGATTAGAAACACCGGTCATATGGATTTTGTCTCTGGCTTCGTTCTGGAAGAGCAAATTCTCAGAAGCTAGAAAACGGTCTTCCCAGGAGTGATTAATTCAATGGCAGCCAGGCTCTTTGTTGAATGCCTTTTGTGGCTGCTTTATCTCAGGCCGCAACAAATGTTATGGCACAGATGTGGCCATTGCTGAAAACAGCCCCAGGTCAATTTTATTTTCCACATTTATTATGGGGATTTCCAGAAAGTTCCCAGGCCAGGCTATCTCCCACCTCCTGCCCTCGGAAGTCTAGTCATACTAAAGGTGTGAAATGACTGTGTCATAGGCATGTTCACACATCACACCAAACATAGGTACAACCTGCCTCTCCAAATGTTTGTGAGAAATGTTTGTGTTTGTCCTTTTCTACAGCTCAACTGTTGTGTATGCATACAGTACGCTTGCTGAGTATTGCATGTGAATTCCTCTGCAAGTTTCATACTATACAATCTGTGTGCAAGTTTCGTACTATACAATGAGTGTGCACAGACTGTACACTCAGCAAACGTAACATGTGAACACTCCTTATGCTACAAGTTTCTCTGTCTGTGCTCCATTTCATTGGCTGCTGATTCTGAAAGCAATGAAGCTTATCATGTGATGATATGTTATGTTGCAGGTTCATAATCCTAGACATTACTAAGGAGGAGACACAGGGCAACTGCTTTTTGGTTGTAGTAGATCAGCAGTCATCAGTTGTGCGTACTGACGCCCCATGGAGCTGCAGTTTAGAACACTAGTTTTCAACTGGTGGGTCAGAACCAATGCAAGATGCAACAGGAGTATGGCCACCATGCAAATATATGCCAAAAGCTGAAGAAATTGGCCCCCAAATGCATGTTTGGGTTAAAAGTGGGTCCTGATCTATAAAGGTTGAAGAGACCTAAAGTATTGTCCAGACCAGGGGTGTCGAGCCTTCTTTAGCCTGAAGACCACATTCCCTTGTGGACAACCTTCTGTGGACCACATCCCAGTGGTGGGCTAAATGGGAGCAAAAAAGGATGGGGCCATAGATGAAAGTGCTCCGAGAAACAGGTGTGACTCTTATGGCTGTACAGTAGGCTACATTCCAGCTGCATAAAAGCCAGAGGTTTCTGCCTCCCCTTGCACACACACACATCTTTTCATCTTCCATCCAAGAAAGCAAGGGGCATTATTATAGTTCCAAGACATGTTCCAGCCAAGCAAAGAAGAAGAAGAAGAGTTTGGATTTGATATCCTGCCTTTCACTCCCTTTAAGGAGTCTCAAAGCGGCTAACATTCTCCTTTCCCTTCCTCCCCCACAACAAACACTCTGTGAGGTGAGTGGGGCTGAGAGACTTCAGAGAAGTGTGACTGGCCCAAGGTCACCCAGCAGCTGCATGTGGAAGAGCGGGGAAGCGAACCCGGTTCACCAGATTACGAGTCCACTGCTCTTAACCACTACACCACACTGGCTCTCGAAAGTACATACAGGACCGGTGAAAGGTGTGGCCTGGGAGAGAGTCCAAAAGGCCACACAAAGACACTTGTAAAGCCATATTTTGCCTGCAGGCTGGAGGCTCCTGACACCCTTACCAGGCCATGGTCCCACCTAGATAGGAAAGGTTATACAGTGTTTCCTTTCGGGCCTCATTTTCTGCAGAACTCAGCAGCGAGGAGGATGGAGAAACCAGAATTAGTTGACTCTCCACCTGTCATTGGCTCTGGCTCCACTTACTGCTCTTCTCCCTGCCTTCTGCCTCCACTCTTGGGACACAGCCACAACCAAAATGATTTGAATGTATTGTAAAGCGCAGTATACAATTGTGACAGTAGACACCGACAGTGAGCTATAGCAAATTCAAGGCATTTTTCTAAACAATTAAAAAAAAAAGTATTTTCACAACATTTTAAATATGTGTGTAGATTCCACCCTAGCCACAATGGGCGCAAGCACCCACTGATCCCTAGCCAGCCTCTTTTGCATAAAAGACAAGACGCCACATCGCAGATGGGTCTAGACCAGTGGTTCCCAACCCTTTTTTTGGTCATGCCCCACCTAGGCATTTCTAAAATCCGAATGTCCCCCACCCCCATGACACATAATTCTTATTCAAAAAGTGAACTCCTATTTATGTGGAGGAAGCCTAAAAGGCCATTAACTGTTAATAACTCAGTTCTCGGGTTGCCCCCCTTAAAAATCAAATTGCCCCCTGTGACGTTAACATATGAGAGTGCTGGAGGTGAAATAGTTAAACAGGCTACCCAATCAGAACCTGGGGGGTGGAGTCAGAGGTACTATAAAACCAGCTCTGGGACGGGCGAAGAGGAGTTCATTGGGAGTTGGGTGGTTGGTTGGAGTGGGAGTGAACTGGGATAGAGTCTGTGGGTAGGTTGAGTTAGTGTAGCGAAATAAGCTGAGTCAGGAACAGTTAGGGGCTAGGAAGACAAGTAAATATCTGAGAGGTAGTTTAGTGAGTGAGAGCAGGTAGCGGAAGTTATAGGTCTGGATAGGTACCCCATGACTGTAATTGACTGAGACCGTTTATGAAACCACACGCTTGTTAAACTGCAACAAATAAACAGAAGTTTATGTTCCAGTTTAACCCTGACTGGACTCAGTATTGTACCAGGTAGGGCCTGGGTGGCGGCAGCGAGAAATAAAGTGGTGGCACAGGGATCAATAGACGGTGAAATGTCCGGGGACCCTGTGTGATTGCCCCCCCCCCCCCCCGTGGCGTATGCTCCATGTTGGGAACCACGGATCTAGTCCAAGACTGAGGGAAGGAGCTACTTTACAGAAGTTGTGTGTGTGTGACGTTCAAGAGGCTATTAACTATCACCATATTCGCTTGCGTTGTGCAACTGTTTCATACAAACTCCAAAGCGCTGTGATTTGCAAAAAAGAAAAAAGAAAGGGGGGGAGGAAGCGCTGTCAGTTTCCCCAAATTCATTTGCTCACTGCAAGATTTTGCTGGGGAGGGGATGGCTGTTATTAACCCCAGGGAAAGGTTGTTGTTGAAGTGAATTCCCTCAGCCCTTTTTCTTTCAGTTTTATGGCATCTTTACTTTCCACCCTCCTGCACCTTGCTGACACATCCTGACCACCAGCGGGAGTGCAAGGTAGGTGAAAAAAAGGACACCCCCATGCCCAACTCTCTTTCTGTATGCACACTGTATATTGCCTCGCTGTTATAATTATCCCTGTACAAAGTAGCACTTTTTTGAATGCAATTACTGCAGGAGGTTGGGGGAAAAGAGACTCCAGAAGGGCATGCTAAATTCATCAAGGCTGGAATAAATATTGATCATGCAGCTAGTAAAATGACCAGATCAACATTTCAGTATTCCTTGAACATCTGCTGTTTGCTCCCCACAGATCTTCTGTGCACCATGCCCAAGGAAATAAATGTCTAAAGCATTATGCTGAAGGAACCAAAAATAAATAAATCACCTTTGATTACAGGGAAAACACGCACCTTTTACATCATTTTAGCTCATCTTTTTAAATCAGTACATTCTTCACTAGGCATATTAAAATATTTTCTTTTCCTCCTGGAAGCTTCTCCGCCACCACCTCAGATGTTTCACCCATGGAAGATTCTTCAAATTCAATTTTTTCTCTAGGCAAAATTCAGATTAAAAAATCTGAAAGGAGCAGATGAGGCTGCTTTATATACAAGAACAGACTGTGGATTTTTTTAAAAAAAGACATCCTAAAAATTCCTAGTATTTTAGTATTCAATATACACATTTGTCCAATATCTACATTTTTGCAACAATTTTGCTTTAATGCATTGAGCCTTCGAATTGAATTTTTACTAATATGCATTTTCACACTCACTTTTCCCTGATGGAATAATTTCTGTATGCCTTATTTGGACAGAGAACGCACTACAAAATTTAGAGAAGAACAAATTCTGAAGGATAGCTGTGTTTCAAATTAGGTAGGTTTGTATTAAAATGTGAACCAAACCAATTTTCTTTCCACAGTCAGGATGAGACATTATCACTCTCAGTAGATGCTTGGAAAATGAGATTTGGTCCTTCGAGCTCACTCAGCGAAGGCTGCCTGTTTGCCCAATGAACTTCCTTCCCCCTTAACTTAAGAGCCAGTGGATCATGCTGTGTCTCAAGGCTTTGTTTGAGATTCTCGTATTGCAGGGGTTGGACTAGATGACCCTCAGGAATAATGCTATGATTCTATATCCCCTGTGACAGTTTTACAAAATACACAAAAAGACTTTTCCAAAGGAAATTTCTTATTATCCCTGTCCAAAAAAGCAGAGGGCATGACATTAAATCTTAATTCTGTAAAAGCAATCCTACGTGGAGCTAAGGCAATTAGATCCAGATAATTAGCTTTCTGATGATCTAACTTAATGCACGGGCACAGTCTCGAAAATCTTGAGGAATGAATAGTGAGTATATAAGCTGGAAGCGTCTTTCCCATACACAAAAGCCTTGGCTGTGGTTGAGACACAGTTTGGATCTCGGTCAATTGGCTATCAAAATCTCTATTAAGTGTATGTAAACTAATTACTCTCTTTTGGAGGTTTAAGGGGCAGACATAAGCGATAGAAGCCAAGCACAAAGATAGCAGAGATAATATTCTGTTATGAAAACATTGTAAACACTGTGCATTGCAAGAAGAGAATACTGGACTAGGCTCACATTCATAGCAGACATTGAAATCACTAAGATACCACATTAAACAGAATTCTGGGAGCTGTTATGCATTAAGGATGCTGAGCATTATAGGAGACCCTTATTTCCCCTCCCAGAGCTACAATTCCCAATCAATCCCTCTTTTCAGAAACTCTGGGAACTGTAGCTCTGTGAGGGGAGTAGGATGGATGGTGTGGGTACGGCCGAGATGGATCTTTTGCCTGACACAGTAACACTCTCCTTATGTTCTTATGAGGGACCTCCAGTATATTCTAAATTTGAGAATTAAGAAGATTTGGAGTGAAGGTTGTCATAGACAAAGAGATGTGGAGAAGCTTTTCTGTTTGTCATTTAGGTGCTGAATATTCTGAGCAAGAAGCGACGGAGGATTACTCTTAACACCATATGCAGAATCTGATCACCTTTCTTGTTTATGTAGCACCAATTATGTTTGCATAATTGGGAATCTGGAGAATTGAGAATCAACAGAAGGGGCAGCCACAGTGGCAGCTCAATAGAAAGGGAGTATCTCATAGCGGGGGTCCAGGTAATTGGGATTTGACTGTATTCAGAATGTAAAAGAATAGCCCAAATTAATAGGGGGAAAACACCATTGTGTTTCCTCTTCTCTCTCTGACATTTAAATCTGGAAGCCCGAGTGCAGGTTTTTCGATGCTGACAAAAACAACAAACCCAAAACCTAAAGACCTTCACAAAGCAACAGAATAGCCAATTAAGTCTGAATAATTCAATATGAGGAAAGAATAGGCACATAGGAATTTTCACAGCAAGGCACAGTTGCTCCTCCAGATCTGGCTCTCTGTCTCCCACACAGGTAAGAGCAGCTATAAATTTGCATTGATATTCTAAATATGGGGCAAGGCAGCAGTGTCTTATACACCTAACAGCTCCTACCAGGGGTGATGCTCTCCAGATTTGTGGCATCATCCTGGCCCATTGACTATGCGGGCTGGAGCTGTTGGGCAGGGGTGGGGAACAGGAGCTAACTGATGAGCTGGATCCCATGCTCCCTGCTCCCACAGAGGGCACTTTGACAGGTGAGTGGGGCTCACTCCAGGACCACACGGGAAGGGGGAGGATGTAGCAAACACTGCCTTCTGTTGGTGCTTATTTGCATGGAAAGGGAAACTCCCATTGATGTCGATATACATAACAAAAAATGTGCATGTTAGTTGCATTCATGACATTAACGTCACATCTAGTTTGGCCCATAGGAACACAGGAAGCTGCCTAATGCAGAGTCAGGCCCACTGGTCCATCTAGCATGGTGTTTTGGTTTTTTTCAAATTTTTTTTATTAGTTTTCCAAATTTATGACACATAAATCCACAAACATGAAAAGAAAATATTAAAAAACAAACAAACAAACATTTATCCTAACTGTAATAATTCCACTTTTGTTAACATTGTTAGGTGACTTCCTCGATTCCCCCTGGCTGAGTTTCAGATATAAATCATTGAAGCAGTTTTCCAAAACTATTTTCACATAGAATTTACTTGGTTGATTAACATCTTTCTTTCTTTCTTTTCATTTTAACAACATAGTATTCTGCAACATCACATATTTAAATCCTAGGCCTATCTGATACTCGCAAGTAATTCTATTTAAGTTATCTTAACATATTTAGCTAAATAGTCTTTGAATTTCTTCCATTCCTCTTGGTATTCATCCTCCTTCCGGTCGCGGACTCTTCCGGTCACGTTGGCTAGCTCCCCAAAGCCCATCACCTTCATCTGCCATTCCTCCACTGTTGGTACTTCTTGTAATTTCCAATTTTTGGCTAACAAAATTCTAGCTGCAGTTGTCTTTCTCATCTAGCATGGTGTTGTCTACACTGAATGGCAGGGACTGTCCTCTCTTTCAGATAGGAGATGCTGGGAATTGAACCTTGGACATTCTGCATGCAAAACAGAAGTTCTACAACTGACCCATGGTGCTTCCTTAGGGGATATAGGCTGACCTTCTTCTTCATCAACAGCAAGCCACAACCTGGATGCAGTATTCTCGTGTGTCACAGGGCGTGCATCCATGCTGCAGGGTCCAGGATGTTCCCAAACCCATAGGGACATAGGAGACTGTCCAATGAATCAGGCCCATTGGTCCCTCTAGCTCAGGAGAGTCTACAGTGACTGGCAATGGCTCTTCAGGGGTTTAGGCCAAGGACAATTCCCAGCCCTACCTGGAGATATGTGGCATGAAACCTGGGACCTTCTGCATGCAAAGCTAATGCTTTACCACTGAGCTATGGCTCTTCACCTGTGATAGCAAAGGTTGAACTCAGAGATGATGCCAGGCATCAGCATCCATGGGCAGGTGCCAAGGTCCCATTGACCTGGAAAGACTGACTGTCACCCAGAGTCTCTTGCAGCATCCTCTTTCTCTCTTGCCTACCAAATCAGATGGCGAAGTGCAGCAGCTGCTGCTGTTAGCCCACCCACCTTTCTCACAGTAACAGGTTGCAGTCTCAGGTGCTTCTCCTGAATGTTGAAATCTATCCCCAACAGCTGTACAGAGCATTGGTTTTAATTGTATCCATTTTTTATTCTTGGGTCAAGTGATGACTCCATAGTAGTAGTAGTAGTAGTAGTAATAATAATAATAATAATAATAATAATAATAATAATAATAATAATAATAATAATAATAATATATTTATACCCCACCCATCAGACTGGGCTTCCCCAGCCACTCTGGGTGGCTTCCAACAAAATATTAAAATACAGTAATGCATCAAACATTAAAAGCTTCCCTAAACAGGGCTGCCTTCAGATGTCTTCTAAAAGTCTGGTAGTTGTTGTTCTCTTTGACATCTGGTGGGAGGGCGTTCCACAGGGCGGGTGCCACTACCGAGAAGGCCCTCTGCCTGGTTCCCTGTAACTTGGCTTCTTGCAGTGAGGGAGCCGCCAGAAGGCCCTCGGCACTGGACCTCAGTGTCCGGGTAGAACGATGGGGGTGGAGACACTCCTTCAGATATACTGGACTGAGGCTGTTTAGGGCTTTAAAGGTCAGCACCAACACTTTGAATGGCTGCTTGGTTCTGTCCTGATCCATTGTGGTGTTCACCACCAACAAAAGTTGATGGCCCAAGCAAGATGGAAGCCAGTAGATCTAAGGGTATGGAACAGACAGTAAAGCAAGGTCAGGACCTTGGACAGGGACCACCATTCTGGCTCAGGAGTATTCTTTCTATATAAATATATTGGGCTGTATCCAACAAAGTCTTCTCATTAGAGAATGACTTCTATCTGCACAATGGAACATTCTATCTCCATGCTTCTCACGCCCTTCCAGGTCTGGTCTGGGGGTTTCCTCTCTGGGGTGTGGACACACAGATAGAGGAGAAGAGGAATCCCCATTGTGTGGGCAGATGTCCTTGCACTGACGGGAAGACACTGCTGGATGCAGCCCAACCCATTTCTGTAAAAAGAATACCTAAAACCACAACATCTTGCCATCCATACAGTAATAAAACGTATACCAATACTTGTCGAAATCCATTTAGGAAACAATGTGAAGAAAGATACAAACAGAGATACTGATCTTTGAATACAACCCATTTATATTATATTATTAGGCTGAATTGTTGCCAAATGTTGCATATGAGCTGTTAGTAAGCATTTTGGTTTAGTGTGGATATTTTGTTTGTATTAAACATGAGACTGGGAATTAAGAATTGCTTTCTTAACTTATATGTAAGTGATGCCCTTTCTCTGCCATCACTTCCCATCGTTTGTACATAAAGGAGAGAATTCTCATCCTCTGTCCTATTACCAAGCTACAGGCAGCTGGCAGTTTCTTTTAATGTTGGGGAAAGGAAAAATGAGAAGACACAAAATGCAGTGGGTGTTTGGGGAGTAAGAATGCAGGTGTACAGCAGAAGTATCTTTATTGAGTCCATCACATTTTTGGATAGCAATCTTTTTTCAGGAGCACAATCAACTTTAGCAAGTGAGCTTGAGCTCCAAGACCAGGCTTCCTCAACCTCGGCCCTCCAAATGTTTTTGGCCTACAACTCCCATGATCCCTAGCTAGCAGGACCAGTGGTCAGGGATGATGGGAATTGTAGTCTCAAAACATCTGGAGGGCCGAGGTTGAGGAAGCCTGTCCAAGACGCATCGTAGTCGCACCAAAGTGTGCCACTCTCAGCTCCAAAAAAAGTACCCAAGTTCCTTAAAATGTGTGTCATAGGATATAACCCATTTTGAAATGTATGCATTGAAACAAAATAAGTATTTAAATGATAAATGATATGCATCTTGAGATAAATACTTATTTAAATACACACTAAAGCAGGGATATTTGGAACTCTTTTTTTGGGGGGAATGCTATTAAATGGGATGGATTTATGAAGAAGTACATGGACAGACTTATGAATGCAGATCTGCAAAATGGACAAGGACCAGAAATGAACCGCTATTCCCATCCTTATTCACAGGCCTACTTTTTAAAGGGGGGGGGGATGTAATCATTTCCCTTTAATATGCATCAGTTCCTTTACGCTGAGTGGTTAGGCAAAGGTTACAAATTAAGTCTGACTCAGCTTGATAATGTGCCCATCATCTACATTAGCTCAGCAATGTCACTGCTGTTTGTGAAGTCATCCTTTTTCTTATCCTATTCCTTGTGTGACTCCCAGAGCATTTTGGTTTCACCTGCTGTTTTGTGTCCTCTTCTGGGATTTGAAGCCATGTATAAGTAACACAGTGCAAAAGCAAAATTTCAAAGGGCAGCTTTTCATTATTATTTTTTGCTCTGCTCTCAGATCCATACTATCTCCCTGCTCAAGGAGAGTTTAAGAATTTTATGAGGAATCGTATTGACACAGGCTCTCTTATATTTCTAAGATAATTGCTGAATATCATTAAGAGAGATCTTCATTTGTATGACTGAGAACCTCCCTGGAAAACAGATATTTCTGATCTATATTTCATCTAGGCAACCAGAAGAAAGTTGGAAAGGTGATTATTGCTTTCCCCTCCCTAAGGCCGAAAAGAACTTCTCCAAAGTGCTCAGAACTTGCACAAATATTCCATGTAGAAAAGTGGATCCTAAGAGTAAGTCATGTGTGTGGCAATGTCAGCAGAGGCTCATGGGGATTGGAGCCACCAATCAGTGAGAGTCTTATGTTTGCTTGTTTATTTTTATTATTACATTTCCTATAGCCCACCTTTCCTCTAAGGAGCTCAAGGTGGCATACAAGGTTCTCATCCCTCCCCAATTTACCCCTGTGAGGTAGGCTGAGAGACTGCCACCCAATGGGGATTTGAGCCCTGATGTCCCAGGTCCTAGTCCAACACTCCAACCATTGCACAGTCACCCCTGCTTGCATGCATTCCCCTCATCCTGAATTGTGTTCATTAGCTATCTTTAATGCACAAGGATGTTATCACACAACCATGCCTGATTGGCAGCATGGCAATGTTACTAGGAGAAGGCTATTCCTTTAAGCAAGGCGGATGATTAAGCATTTTGCAGATGATTATTCTTTTGTTTATCATGAAACCTCACAGTACTCTTCCAATATTAATGCAAAATATAGATGTTTTGGGCAATATATAGTGGGCGCACTATAAACTGGTCCAAATCAGAGTTGATGTTAATAGGAAATAACTTTTTGGTTCAACCATTTAAACAATACCAAATTCATATTTGCAAAGGCAACATAAAATATGTAGGCATATTAATAACATGAGGCTTATCTAAATTAGTGTCTTCAAACATCAACAAAATCAACAAAATATATCATGAGGTATCAATAAACATTGACAGATGGGTGTCATTGAACCTTACCCTGTGGGGGAAAGTCAATGCTGTTAGAATGAACATAATACCTAGAAGAAGAAGAAGAAGAAGAAGAAGAAGAAGAAGAAGAAGAAGAAGAAGAAGAAGAAGAAGCGGAGGAGGAGGAGGAGTTTGGATTTGATATCCCGCCTTTCACTCCCCTTCAGGAGTCTCAAAGCGGCTAACATTCTCCTTTCCCTTCCTCCCCCACAACAAACACTCTGTGAGGTGAGTGAGGCTGAGAGACTTCAGAGAAGTGTGACTGGCCCAAGGTCACCCAGCAGCTGCATGTGGAGGAGCGGAGACACCGAACCCGGTTCCCCAGATTACGAGACTACTGCTCTTAACCACTACACCACACTGGCTCTCCTAGACTAGTTTATATTTTAAGATTAACCTAGACTAGTTTATATCTTAAGAGGAATTCCAATTCACATACCAAGCAAATACTTTCTCAAATGTAAAGAGGTGAAAAAGAGCTACCTGACCATGTGTTGAAATCCATCCCTCCTGTATGAACACTTTTACTCCTTGGACAATGTTAGCCAAATGCGCCAGCTAGTCCTGGTTCAGATTGTGTCATGTTTTTATGTTCTGCTTACAGGACAAGCAACGGGCTTGGTGGTTCTCCTACAAACTCTTTATTCACTTTGAACACATTTGCAAAATATGGTGATCATGAATACTCTGCAAAAGATGAAATAAGTTGTTCCAATTTCAAACAAAATCCAGATCGTTAAGGAAGATTTCACGATTAATCTTATCAAAAAGTGGCGGGCTTTTCTCTCTCTCTCCCCCCTCTTTTTTATTCCACTTGATCTTGTGGACTAATCCTCAGAAGCAGCCAACATTCCAGCAAAATGTCTGATTAAACACAGTGGCTTGATGTGTATTTAAAATGATCAAAGTGTGCAGCATTGAATCCATCTTTTCCCCCCTGAAAAAAACACACAAAAAACCAGAAGCAAAGGGATAATGTTCAATCCTTTAAATGAAAACAGAAAAATCCCTGTTATTTGGCAGCAAACTGATTGCTCTCATACAGCGCAGTGGAACAGCACATCTTAATATATTCAAGGCATACAATTGAATGTAATTTTTTAAAGATAGAAGTTTGTACATATTTATAAATTCTGACAGCCAAAGTCACCAGAAGTACAGGCTTCTTCTGTTGGTCAGCAAAATCATTCTTTTATCAGGTTATACCAGAAAACAGGGAAACTGGAGTCTATGACTTTGTAACTGATTCCAATCCTGACCATCTTACTGTGTCTGGGCTTTTCTAGTGTGATGATATTATCAGTACTGGTAAGCTATAACCGCTTCTTCACCAGAAGCACATTTCTTTAATGGCTCTGTCGTTTTACTGCTGCTGAAGGCACTCTGAGAATGGTCTCTCTCTTTTTACATTCTGAGAATGTTAATGGACCAGGAACGTGTGCATGAGAGGCCCATTTTGTAGACGAGATTCCTTCATGGACTTCTTGGGAGCAGAGGAAGTCATTCATCCTCAATATTCGCACGCTATGGCTTGGGTGAATTCCTTTTACCAAGATGGTGCCTTTTGTTTGTGTAGACCCAAGGAGCTGTAAACTTGATACGCTGTTTGAAGGACCTTCTCTTTGGCATTGTATTGTATGACCAGAGAGCCTTAGGATTTGGTAGAATTAAACTGTCAAGAGATGAATTCTTTTTGAGACAGGTTTGCAGGGCCGACCCTACCCTTAGGCAAAGCGAAGTGCACAGGCGTCCATGGGGTGGGAGTCAGTTGCCCCTCAAATGAATCCACAGATTCCCAGTTTTCCTTTGTGTGTGTGTGTTTTCAAACGTGCATTTCTATCATATACAGTGGTACCTCAGGTTACAAACGCTTTGGGTTACAAACGCCTCGGGTTATGAACTCTACTAACCCGGAAGTAGTTGCTCTGGGTTGCAAACGGAAATCGCACACCAGTGGCGCAGCGGCAGTGGGAGGCCCCATGACTGAAAGCGCACTTCAGGTTAAGAACGGTTTCGGGTTAAGAACGGCCCTCTGGAACGAATTAAGTTCGTAACCCAAGGTACGAATGTATAGACCCTAAGAGATGAGGCAACATGTACAGGCACTATTTTCTCATTTTGTGTGTGTGAGAAACTTGCCTGCTCCTTCCTTTTTCACTCACCCCAGGAAAATCCCTGCGGATGCCTGTGACGAGATATGCACCTCAGGCAGCAGATTCTGAGGAGTGGGGGAGTGATTTCAGGACCTTGGAGGACAGAGCCGTGTGTTAGCATAGTGACTTACGCAGACAGAGAGAAAAGAAATCCTGATAGCTCTCTACTGAGGAAACTGAGCAAAGACAGTGTATAATTTTAGGACAAATCAACAGAGAGCTTTTGTCTTTCTGATATTCAGGCCTTGTACATAGCAGGGAGACATTCAACTAAACATACAAAGGGAAAACTCCTGCAGAACTACACAGCCAAGCATAGCATGTGCTATCTCAGCAAACATTATGCCACTCTGTGCTTGCTACGCAACACCTCGGCCACCTCCCCACTTGGTTAGCTGACTTACTTTTAACATAATTAACCTTTAAGGTACAAACTGAATTATCTCTGCTGTAGCCCTGTGTGTGCTATACTATGCATATCAGTGTGCAACTGCGTATCGGCAGACAACAAAAAAGTGAAATGAAAGTGAACAGGTGCCGGGGCAGCTCATGCTTAAATCACTCATAACCCACGTAAACAACCATCTAATTGACTTTCTCAAGACATTAATGCAGTTAGCACCAATTAGGCATTGTCCTGACGAGGACAATTTCATGGAATGTTGCTTTCACCCCATTACCATGGAAGAGGAACGAAAAGGTATGCTACACTCTTCAAAGGCCATTCAGTGATCCACAGCAGAAATAACAGCAATTGTTTTTATTTTATTTATTTTTAATGACATTGACTTGTCACAAGTACAGATTATGCTGGGACCCTTTGGGCAAATGCTAATGTTTTCTTGGCATTGTTGTGCCTTAAATAAATAAATAGCAATAAATATGCAATACAATTCCAAGAACCTTCCATTTTTGTTGACAGATAGTATTAAAGAAACAGACATTGGTAGCAACAAAGATCCTCATCTTACATAAAAATCAATTCAGCAAATAAGGTAATGTCAATGTCTTGAGAAGTAATAATTCCACCCTGGTCTGGCCAGATCTGGACCAGTTCTGGGACCTCATTTCAAAAAGGACATTGGATACATTAACACAGCTGTTTATTCCATTCCCTGGTCTAATTTCTATATTATACAGGTATTTGAGCTTTCAAAGTCACTTCTGGAAATCTAGCAGAATCCAGTGGAAGTGCTCATTTCTGTGTTAATTGGTTCCAGAAATAATCTATTTGCAACCCCATTAACCCAGAAAATTGTAGGAGTAAAGTGACAAAATTTGGGGTGGTATAGAAGCACAAAGTTCTTTCTTGCTGTTTTCATGAATCACGCACATGCAGAAAACATTGGGGAATAACAATGTCGTCCAGTAGTGCTGGTTGTTATGCCATACCACAGCCACTGGGGTGAAATAAATTTAGTGTGACTTGTTGGTATATTGGCCAAAAAAAGCACAGTTCCATAATGCAACAGGTATAGCAGTGTGATAGGAATGTAAAAATGTAAAAAAAAAAAAAAAAAAAAAAACCAGGATGGAAGTGCTGGCTTTATAATCAGGAAAACACAAGTGTGTGAGTACACTCACAGACAAGAGATCCAACAAGACAGAATCACAGAAGACAGAATCAGGATTCAAGATGACCTTAATCGAGCGCAGCACTGGACCAAAAGTAACAAAATGAATTTTGATAGGAACAAATGTAAAGTTTTACACATACACAGGAAGAACCAGCTGCATAAATATGAGATGGGGGATATTTGGCTTGAGAGTACTACATGAAAAGGATCAAGGGGTCTCAGTAGACCACAAGCTTAACATGAGTCAATAGAGTGATGCAAAAGAAAAAGAAAAGAAAAAGAAACACTATGCTAGGTTGCATCAACAGAAATAGTGTCCAGATCAAGGAAAGTCATAAAGGTAAAGGTAAAGGTACCCCTGCCCGTACGGGCCAGTCTTGACAGACTCTGGGGTTGTGCGCCCATCTCACTCAAGAGGCCGGGGGCCAGCGCTGTCCGGAGACACTTCCGGGTCACGTGGCCAGCATGACATCGCTGCTCTGGCGAGCCAGAGCCGCACACGGAAACGCCGTTTACCTTCCCGCTAGAAAGCGGTCCCTATTTATCTACTTGTACCCGGGGGTGCTTTTGAACTGCTAGGTTGGCAGGCGCTGGGACCGAGCAATGGGAGCGCACCCCACCGCGGGGATTCGAACCGCTGACCTTTCAATCGGCAAGCCCTAGGCGCTGAGGCTTTTACCCACAGCGCGACCCGCGTCCCTAAGGAAAGTCATAGTACCGCTGCATTCTGCCTTGGTCAGACCACATCTGGAGGCCTGTGTCCCGTTCTGGGTGCCACAATTTAAGAAGGATATCGACAAGCTGGAATGTGTGCAGAGGAGGGTGATCAAGATGATCAAGGGTCTGAAAATCAAGCTTATTAGGAGCGGTTGAAGGAGCTGGGTATATTTAGAATGGATAAGAGGAGTCTGTAGAGGAGATATGAGCTTATTCCCTGGCCTACTGCAAATTTTGTGACGTTACTGTTTCTTAATTTCCCCTGGGACATCAAAATGACTAAAACCATGGCTTGGTAACAGGAGACATTACAAAAATCAATTTTTAGAAATGTAATAAATAAATAGAAATAAATCGGAACCTGTGAACAGAACACCGCCTTCTTGGAGAAGGCTTAAAGACTTTCCTGTCACTAAGCTGCTCTTTCATAGAAGCATGCCTTGTTTAATTTAGAAGTGGAGGGTTTTATGTTTGCTTGTTTGTTTTTTTGCATAAAGATGTTACAAAGAACAGCAGCACAAGCTCTTTCATGAACCCAGACAGTTTCCAAATCGAGATATATTCGTTTTTACGCACAGTAGGACGCCAGCTATTTAGACACTGCGTGAAATCATGTTTACATGCTGCTGAATTAATTTCCAAGCTGTTAATGGAGCCTGACTTGCTAAATGCTGGATTCTCAGCAAACACTGCCTTCTTAGACAACAGGCATGTTCTTACATAAGAACATGAAAACATC
The DNA here is from genome assembly GCF_964188315.1 of Podarcis muralis. NCBI lineage: Eukaryota > Metazoa > Chordata > Lepidosauria > Squamata > Lacertidae > Podarcis > Podarcis muralis. The sequence goes on along the minus strand of NC_135664.1, from coordinate 56,149,101 downwards.
AGACAAGCCTGCTGGATCAAACCAATGGCCCATCTAGTCCAGCATCCTGTTCTCAGAATCGCCAACCCTCAAGCAGGACCTGAGCACAAGAGCTCTCCCCACTCAGGTGGTTTCCTTTACCTGGTATTCAGAAGCATCACTGCCTCTGATGGACTAGATCCCTATATTTTGGTGTTCTAGCACACGCCATGAAATCAGGGAGGGAAACACATGGTCTTTCACATGTTGCTAAACTCCAGCTCCCAGCAGGCCCAAGGTTGAGAATAACTGGAATTTATTTTATTTATTTAAAAGCATATATAAAGCATTTCAATCTTTTCTGAATCTCTCAAGCGATAGGTGGTGTTATGTACTGAAGTTCTCACCCTGGGCCAGCAGGGGGATACTGTAGATAGTTATGCAAATGAAGGATCGAAAGTGACGTTCAGTGATTGGCTAGTTACAGAAAATGGTTACTGTTGCATTCTAGTGGAGCTCTATATAAGCAGGCTGACTGAGCTCCTCAGTTCAGTTCTGTTCCAGCTTATAAATAAAGAGCTGCTTTGGAGAAATCGCTGTGTCGTCTGCTATGTCCACCCACAACTTAACAGGTGGTACAGTGGAATCTTGGTTCTCGAACGCCTCCATTGTCATATGTTTCAATTCTCGAATGCCAAAAACTCGAAAGTAAATGCTTCCTTTTTCGAAAATTTTTTGGAACCCGAACGTGTGACAAGGCAGCTTCTGCTGAGTGCAAGAAGCTCTTGCAACCAATGCGAAGCTGCGCCTCAGTTTTTGAACGTTTTGGAAGCCAAACGGGCTTCCGGAATAGATTTCTTTTCAGAACCGAGGTACCACTGTATAAAAAAACAAATGAGCAATGGAATAATAATAATAATAATAATAATAATAATAATAATAATAATAATAATAATAATTTATTTATACTCCGCCCATCTGGCTGAGTTTCCCCAGCCACTCTGGGCGGCTCCCAATCGAGTGTTAAAAACAATACAGCATTAAATATTAAAAACTTTCCTAAACAGGGCTGCCTTCAGATGTCTTTTAAAGATAAGATAGCTGCTTATTTCTTTCACATCTGAAGGGAGGGCGTTCCACAGGGCGGGCGCCACTACCGAGAAAGCCCTCTGCCTGGTTCCCTGTAACCTCACTTCTCTCAATGAGGGAACTGCCAGAAGGTCCTCGGCGCTGGATCTCAGTGTCCGGGCTGAACAATGGTGGTGGAGACACTCCTTCATGTATACAGGACTGAGGCCGTTTGGGCTTTAAAGGTCAGTACCAACACTTTGAATTGTCCTCAGAATAGAATAGAATAGAATAGAATAGAATAGATTCTTTATTGTCATTACACAAGTGCAACATTGCACAAGTGCAACGAAATTGGATGCCATCCCTTAAAAACAACAAAAGCAAAACAACAACAACAACCAAACAAACCACATTCCAGCCACACCCACACCAACACCCATCAAACTCCCAGGTCACACTATCGAGTTACAGCATTCAAAAAGGCCACAGCTCTTGGATAGAAACTGTTTTTCAGTCTATTTGTCCTTGACTTGATGTTTCTATATCTCCTGCCAGAAGGCAGTAGTGCAAACAGACTGTGTCCCGGGTGAGATGAATCCTGCAGGATGTTATTTGCTTTCCTAAGACAACGGGAACTGTACAGTTCTTCCAAAGATGGGAGAGGATGACCAATAATCCTTTGGGCTGTGGTTATGACCTTCTGGAGCACCTTCCTCTCCCTAGCTGTACAACTGGAGAACCAAGCACAAATACAGTATGTAAGAATGCTCTCTATGGAGCCTCGGTAGAAGGACACCAGCAGTCTCTCACTCAGATTGTTCTTCTTTAAAAGTCTGAGGAAATAAATTCTCTGCTGGGCCTTCTTCACCAGAGCAGTGGTATTTGCGCTCCAAGTCATGCCCTGATCGATAGTTACTCCCAAAAACCTGAATTCCGCCACCCTCTCCACCCGTTCCCCGTTGATATACAAGGGCTGAATGTCCGCCTTTTTTCCCCTCTAATCCACCACCAATTCCTTGGTCTTAGCCGTATTAAGAGCCAGATTGTTCTCTCCACACCAAACACAGAGCCGCTCAACCTCGTCCCGATAGGCGGACTCATCCCCTCCTGAAATGAGCCCTACCACCGTAGTGTCATCAGCAAACTTGATGATTTTGTTGCTGGAATAGATGGCTGTACAGTCATACGTATAGAGAGCATAGAGCAGGGGACTCAACACACAACCCTGTGGTGAGCCGGTGTTAAGGCTAAGGGCTGTGGACATATGTGACCCTACTCTAACCCTCTGAGAACGTTCTGACAAAAAATCCAAAACCCAGAGACAGGTGGAGTTGGAGAGTCCAATCGCCTCTAGCTTGGACACCAGTCTATGGGGGAGGATAGTGTTAAAAGCAGAGCTAAAAAACGTACTGGGAGCCAATGCAGATCTCTCAGGACTGGTGTTATGAGGTCCCGGCGGCCACTCGCAGTCACCAGTCTAGCTGCCGCATTCTGGATTAATTGCAGTTTCCGGGTCACCTTCAAAAGTAGCCCCATGTAGAGTGCATTGCAGTTGTCCAAGCGTGAGATAACTAGAGCATGCACCACTCTGGCGAGACAGTCTGTGGGCAAGTAGGGTCTCAGCATGCATACCAGGTGGAGCTGGTAGACAGATTGTACCCAATGCCAGTTGTGCTCAGAGTAGACCCATTGAAATTACTGGCCGCAACTAATTTGGGGTCCATTAATTTCAGCAGGTCTGCTTTGAGTGGAAGCTGGTTGGCTATCAAATAAGACAAAAAATGGGGATGGGGAGGTTTCAAGCACACAGCAAAAAGGCCCTCTCCATTGTCATCACCCACCAAGCCTACTTCAGAGCAGGGGTGATGGAGAAGGGCCTTGGGAGATGATGTAATGGTTCAGGTAGGTTCATAGTGGGAGAAGCCTTCCAGAAAATATTGAGGTCCAGGCAACTGGACCAGTGGGCAATCTTTGTAGTACCCTCTCCACCACATTGAAGAAATGAGGGCCCGACTTCCATAGCTGCAAAAGAGGTTGACAAGTTAAGGTGACCTGGGATAGCTCCGTTGGTAGAGCATAAGACTCTTAATCTTGGGGTCATGGGTTTGAGTCCTACATTGGGGGAAAAGATTCCTGCATTGTGGGGGTTGGACTATAGATGATCCTTTGGACCCCTTCCAACTCTGCAATTCTGTGATTCTGTGGAAGTTAGCTACAGACAGTGCATTTTTTTCTGGGGGTACTGAATGGAACGCAGTACCGTCACCCATTTCCCCCAAATGTTAAAAATGTGGCACTTGCTGTAGCAGCAACATGGTGAGTACTGACACTTTGTTCCCTAAAACAACAACAACAACAACAACAACACTGGCTACAGAAATAATTATTGATGGGAAGATGGAGAGCTTGGCTTGGCCCATTTCTTAGGAAGGTATTTTAGTCACAAGAGCAATGATGGCAAAGTGGGGGTGATCTAGGTCTGGCTTCTCTTGCTGCTGACAATTAATGGTCTTCTGCAGCAGCGTCAAGTGATGGCGATTGGATGGATAGCTTTGGTCTTTCCCTACTGCTGTTGGTAACTAATGGCCTTTTGTAGGAATTATGGTAGCTCTGTCAATTTGCATCAAGCATAGAAAAGGCCAGGTGTCATGACCAAGCTGCCTAATATGTCAATTTAGGATGGCTTTACACAAAACATTCACCTTAAAACTGCCATGCTAAGTAGGGCAGCTCCACACTTTGTTTAGGAGTCTGCTTCAAATTTCTTCTGAGCGGCAAATCCACTGATAACATCTTTGTAAATATCCCTGCGAGACTGTGCATCTTTAGATGACAGGTAATCAAAGCTTAGTTATGCTCGGATATTTTCTTTAAAACAGAAAAAAAACCACACCAAAAAAATCACACAAAATGGTAAATAATTACTTTAAAGTACCCACTTGTGAGAATAACATTTCTCATCCGTCTAATTGCCAGCAGCCAGTGTCTTTCCACCACAATAACTTTACAATGATTCATTAGCTTCTATTGGGGGATGAAATGGATCGTCTTGTTAACATTGAGACTGATTTAAATGGCTGATTTCTCTCTACACTAGAGGGTTATTTTGCACATGTCAGCTTTCCACGTACACGCTAATCCCCAAATAAGAATAAAGCACTTGGAAAGATGGCAAGGGAACCGTCCCATTGTTGTAGAGTGAGTGCAACTGCAACGGTGTACGATGGCATCATCAAGATGGAGAGGTTGCAAATTCACGTTGGTGCTTATCTAAGATATTTTGATTCTACCCTTCAGCCAGAAATGGCTCCCAGAGTGGCGCACAATCTAAGGGACATGGCACAAAAGGAAAAGGGAGTGGGAAGGAGGAGGTGCAGGGAGCCAAACTCAGGCACAATTTCTTTGCTACAGAGTTCTTGTGATGACCAGCTGAAAGTGGAAAGAGTTCAAGGGCAGTTACTAGCCTTTCAGTGGACTGGATGGAAAGGCCCTGAAGTCTCTCCCCTCCTCTATAGTTTTGTGAAATGGCTACTGCAGGTGACAACCAAGAGAGGAGCAGGAGCAGCTGGCAGTGTGCAGTGGGATGGGTCTGTGTGCCTTACCTAGTTTCCTAAAGCAGAGATTGCTGCAGGTAACTAAGAGAAAAAGGGGAGGTGTGGCAGGGAATTCAGTGGGGTGTGGGCACAGCAGCAGGCAAGCTCTGCCATCTTCCCCTTCCCCTCTCAGTTACATGTAGCGGACTCCACATTGAGAAGCCAGTTGAGCAACACCACCCCACCTCTGGAGAGGAGCCAGTTCAGCAGAGTCAATACAGAGTCAACCCTCTCTCCCTCTCCTATACCGTGGTACCTTGGGTTAAGTACTAAATTCGTTCCGGAGGTCCGTTCTTAACCTGAAACTGTTCTTAATCTGAGGTACCACTTTAGCTAATGGGGCCTCCTGCTGCTGCTGTGCCGCCGGAGCATGATTTCTGTTCTCAGCCTGAAGCAAAGTTCTTAAGGCGAGGTAATATTTCTGGGTTAGCGGAGTCTGTAACATGAAGCGTCTGTAACCTGAAGTGTATGTAACCCGAGGTACCACTGTATCCTAATGGATGTACACATCGGCTCCTAAGGACTGAAACAGCCCCCCCCCCCATTATTTTTTTAGGGGAACAGGCCTCCTCCATGTTCAGATGGTGTACAGTTCTACCTCCTGGCTTCTCACAACCTCAGGACATTGTGCGACATTGCGAGTGTGACGCCAGGACATCTTATGACATTGTGTCATGTCCCTCAAATCAGTTTGAGACGATTGGTAACATATTCTTTATCTGTTTCTTTCTCTCTCTCTCTCTCTCTCTCTCTCTCTTTCTTTCTTTCTTTCTTTCTTTCTTTTCTTTCTTTCTTAAATTTCTATCCTGCTCTTTCTCCCAAAGCAGCAAATCGGGGCTCAATGGAGCAATTTAGAAAACAACCAAATACCCTCTCAGTTAAAGCATTTCAAGGTTGCCAGGAACAGTATATTTCAGCCACCCAATGCCAAGGTGAACCAGAATGTTTCAAAATCCCACCTACATGTTAATAATGAGAGGCACATTGCCCATCCATGACACACTGCAGTGAGTAGACAAGAGCTGCATTTGTACATGGCATTAATTTCATTACTTTAACTGATGATGGGATTAGTGCTTCTGTCTTGCTTTCTAGCATTCCTTTCACACTGCAAATGTCAGGAATGAACTACAGTGCGGATGCAACGAAGGGAACAGAACATGAATCCACTCTGCTCTCATTTTTTGGCCCCCTGGAATTACCTTCCAAACACATCTTATGTAATGTATGGTCCCTCTGTTCTCACACAGCCACCCACTGCGGTGTAGAAATTGCATTATGGAAACACATAGTCTCCAGCTGCCCTAAAAACTCTAGAGCCATCACAAAAATCCTTAAGCCACCATGGCTTCTCACTGTGTCACACTGAGTCCCGAATTCTCATCTTTGTTGAGGAACGCTAACCAGAAATGGCTTAATGTTGGGGGAAGCGGAGAGAAAAGTGGCTGGGGAGACCCAGTCTGATGGGTGGCATCTAAATAATATAATTATTTTTAGTATTATAAGAGAGAGGTGCTGACTGTGACTGCCTCCTTCTCCTCCTTTGCTGCTGCTCCTGGGAAGTACAAGAAGGCTGGGAGGAGGGGAGGAGGAAGGGTCCAAGGGAAGGAGCCAGGCTGGCTGGCCAACTGACTTAACAGGTAGAGTAGCTAAGTGGTCTCTGTAGCTATATATCATCATATATGGCTGTCATTGTCAACTTCAGTGATTGGACCTAAGCATCTCTGAAATAAGCAAAGTCAGAATTTTGTCTTTATAGTTCCAGTGGCGTAGCGTGGGTTGTCAGCACCCGGGGCAAGGCAAATAATTTGCACCCCCTAACCCGTGGATTTGCGCCCCCTAACCCATGGATTTGCGCCCCCTAACCTGTGGATTTGCCCTAACCCCAGATGTTGCGCCCGGTGCGGCCGGCCCCCCTGCACCCCCCACGCTACGCCACTGTATAGTTCTCCCCTCCCACACACTTCTCAGGAAATATAGCATAACCTACTTTCAGTTCTGATTAAGGGGAAGAAAGTGACTATTTTTCAAAGCGGTATAATTTATTTTTCTTTTCTTTTCTTTCTTTCTTTTAAAAAAAATCTTTAGACATTGCACACGGTGAGTTAAAGAAGTTGTGACGAATAGCGTTATCAGCAATTAACTTAAGCCGTGCAAATCCTTTTGCTAAAAGACTGAAATGAATTGTGATGCTGAGTTAATTGGGAAAGTCCACGAACAGAACTTTCAAGCTTTTTTGGAAACCTGATGTGGTTTTTTTGTTCCAGATGTGTCAGCATGAGCATTACATAGATGTACCAATCATCTCATAATAACCAGCTGCCTGGTGGAAATGTCTCATTAGCATGGGTTGTTACTGATGAACAATTCGTCGTATCCCAATTATACTTATCCCTCACCCTTTTAAGATGTGCATTTTGGAAGATAGATTTGCCGACGCCATGCCAGTTATCCCATCATTTGCTACCATAAAAAGACTCATCAAAGCAGATTATGCTGAATGTTACTATAAATTGTAGTACTGTTTGTTCTCTGTTTATTTGATTAAGTCTGCAATCCTAACTTCACTTACCCAATGAATTCAATAGGGTTTACTTCTGGATAGACATGAATAGGATTGTGCAGTAACCCTAAAAATGAATGCCTGAATGGGAACTGGACATTTTTTGCACCCTGAATCTACTAAGTTTCAATATAGCTCTTATTTGTATCAACACATACCTACCTACAGTTGTACCTTGGTTCTTGAATTTAATCCATTTCAGGAGTCCGTTCGACTCCTGAAACGGTTTGAAAACCAAGGCGCGGCTTCTACTTGGCTGCAGGAGCTTCCTGCAGCCAATTGGAAGCTACAGAAGCCACGTTGGATGTTCGGCTTCTAAAAAAGGTTCGCAAACCAGAACACTCACTTCCTGGTTTGCAACGTTCGGGAGCCAATTTTTTTGACAGCTAAGGTGTTCCTCTACCAAGGTACGACTGTAATTTGTCTATATAGTAACATAAGAGGAGCCCTGCTGGATCAAACCAAAGGCTCAGTATTCAAGCCTAGCATCCTGAAACCTACAGTGGCTAACTTGATGCCTCTGGGAAGCCTACAAGCAAAAGTGTTCTCCCACTCAGATTCCCCAACAACCGATATTCAGAAACCTACCACACATAGCTTCACAGTAGCGATGGATCTATCACCTTATCCACAATGAATTTTTCTAATCCATTTTTAAAGCCTTTATCTTTGTGGCCGTCACCACATCTTTCCCCAGTGAATTCCAGGAGTTAACTAGGCACTGCATAAAGACATACTTCCTCTTGTCTGTCCTAAATCTCCCAAAGTGTGTTCTCCCTAACAGAGAGCACGTGTTGCGGTTGGGGAAAACAAGCCACCCTGTTGTCGCTGGGCAGATTTTGGAAAAACCCAAGCCATTAAGTGGTTAATTGGGTTGCTGGGGATTTTTGATTGTTGCCATTTTTCGGAGGAGGAGCCAGAGTTTTTAAATACAGGATGTCCAACACTGGGCGTCCTCTTGGCTGTTTTGCACCGGATCACCCGCCCAAAGGGAGCTTTGATAGGGTGGTTTTTTGGTTCACTTGACCTTGCTATGCCTGTCATGGGGTCGTCTGCTTTGGAGCAGGGGCTTGGTAGGAATTTTGCCATCTGGCTGATTGGCTGGTGCCATTTGGTTTTTGCCTACTGCGTAGCAAATCGTCACAACTTGTAAGGTTGGTGGTTAGGCATTGGTTAAAATTGGTTGGTGGAGGGGTAAGTGCCTACCCCTCCAATGGTGGTGCGGAAAGGGAATTCCGTTAAAGGAATCCAGGGGCTTGCCATTCTTTTCGTCCTGTCCCTGGCATCGGATTTGGGCCATGCAAGCCCCACAGGAACATGAGGGTGAAGAGTGAGGGACTGATACCCAGCTTCATTTTCTCACCCAATACTTGTTTCCCACGCTGGCTTCCGTTGGAGTACGGAAGTCAGTTCTGTCCCTGGGGCAAGGACAGATAGTCATAACCAATGCCTAAGCAACCACTTACATTTTTTGTATTTTGAATAAAGTTGTGGCCAAAATCATGCCAAAAACCTTAAACAAAAATTGATGTGTGATGTGTGAATTTTTTTGGGGGTGGCTTTGGGGACTCAACACGCAACTTTCTTCTTCAGCCACACCCACACCATGTATTTTAAGACATTCAATGGCCATAACTTCGCCCAAAGAATTCTGGGAACTGTAGAGCCATACATTTAAAGCACTACAACACAGTTTTAAACAGTAGTGGCTTCCCCGCAAGGAATCCTGGGAGCTGTAGTTTGTTACGGAGCTTGAGAGTTATTAGGAGAACTCTATTCCCCTCCAAAGCTACAGTTTCCAGAATGATTTAACAACCTATCCCTCTTCACAGGGAACTCTGGCAATTAAGGAACTCCTAAGAACTCTCAACCTCCTTAACAAACCACACTTCCCAGAATTCTTTGGGGGGCAGAACGTGGCTGTTTAAGGTGGTATCATAGTGCTTTAAATATATGGTGTGGATGTGGCCTTAACAGAACTAACATTTTTCCAGTGCGACAAATGACAGTTCCTGGTATTTTGGAGGGGATGCTATGACTGTTGAAATGAGGCAAGAGGGCCTTAAATGTATGGTGTAGATGTGACCGAAAGGACCCCAGGTTCTCGTATTATGAGAGAGGTGGGAAAATGGGCTAACTATAATAAAGCTGTTGCCCTTTTACACCATTACTGACTTGTGTCTTTATTCAGGCAGTGGTGGAGTCAAAGGTGACAGAAAAGCAATCTAGATCTTACTGTTTCTGTTCCTGTGTTGTGACAAAGACACATAATCTCTCATCTTTAAGACGTTTATGAATGATGAGCTCAGGCTGCTGTTCTGCCACTGAGCAGGTGTCATCTCCTCCCAAACCTAACGTTCTTCATCATATCAGGTAAGTCTGAAGTTTCCTGCCAAAGAAGGTGCTAAAGGCATTCTATTTCTGAAGGCTGGTTGACTGACACCAGAGTCGGAGCGTTGTCCTCAGAGTGCTTTTAGCATTACCTATAGGTTTCCATTTGTATTCTGTCACTGGCTGAGAGCTCCGTAAGAAATAATAATTGACATCAAACCCGTGAAGCGGACACTGTCTTGCCTGAGTTCTGCCAGTCTCAATACTTCCCAACCACTTATCACCAGCTCTTGCTTCCAGGGTCTTAAGCGTTTTTCAATACCAACCACTTTCTCCCGATCAATCTGCAAAGGCAATGAAGGCAAACTGAGTAGAACAACAGAAGAACTACCTGCCAATCCGTTGCATATTTGCTCAGACGTCGGACACACAGGGGTGTCATTGGTGCAAATGGCTGGCAGCATTGGAGCCATTCTGCATGGGGTGATCCCACCCTACGGGGTCAACCATGTGTGAATCAAATGACAGGGCTGATCCTGTGGCCACCCCAACCATAGACATAAGTCTGTGGGTGGAAGTGGCTTTTGTATGTCCCCCTAGCTTTGAGATGGGATGCAGTGGGACATCACACGTACATGCACTGATGTGGCTTATGGGGCTATTTAAGTTCCCAAAGCCCCTGCCATTTTGCAGTGTACACCATCCCTTCTGGAGTATAGGGTAAGGAAGAGCCTTGGAGCCAGTGTGGTGTAGTGGTTAAGAGCGGTAGTCTCGTAATCTGGGGAACCGGGTTCACATCTCCGCTCCTCCACATGCAGCTGCTGGGTGACCTTGGGCCAGTCACACTTCTTTGAAGTCTCTCAGCCCCACTCACCTCACAGAGTGTTTGTTGTGGGGGAGGAAGGGAAAGGAGAATGTTAGCTGCTTTGAGACTCCTTAAAGGGAGTGAAAGGCGGGATATCAAATCCAAACTCTTCTTCTTCTTCTTCTTCTTCTTCTTCTTCTTCTTCTTCTTCTTCTTCTTCTTCTTCTTCTTCCAAGGGCCACGTGGCAATGGTGGGTGGGGCCAAAGTCCAAAGTGGGCAGAGCATCTAATGCAAATTTTACTTTTGTACAGTAGCGTAGTTTCTACACACAGAGTTGTCTCTAACTTCCTCCCTGGCAAGCAAAATGCTAATCAGAGTTCAAGGTCATATTCCAGCCAGACAAAAATGTTTGGGCTACAAAGCAGGAATGGGCAGAGGTGTGGCCTGAGGAGAGGGGTGTGGCCTGGGAATAATTCTGAGGCTCAAATAGAGCAGCTCAGAGGGCCACAGATGCCTCATGGTCTCATGTTTCTCTCCCCTGGGATAAAGTTAGTTGGCCACTTCTGGGCTTCTCCTCAGGATCAAGTATTCAGAGACAGCAACAATAGTGAATAGTTGGCACTTTCGACATCATGAAATGCCCTCCCACCATTTTTAAGTTAAAAACAAATTATTCCATTTTTTAAAAGAACCAAACAGATATTTAATTCCATAAAGTTTCAAGGTGCTTGAAAGGTGGGCTTTGGGTTTTTTTTAATGGGTACTGATTTGTATGGGGGGAATAAACATTTTGATGGTGAGAAGGGCTAAGAAGAAATCAGAATTGGATTCTCAGACAAATGTCTGCACTCTGGCAGGGGGTGGGCAGTTCCTTCTCAGGGAAGTCTGATGCCTACGTTCTTGTATTTTAGACCTCCATCTTCACTGGTGGAGCAATACATGCTAAAGCCTCTTCAGCCAGCAAAGGTAGGATTGCTCCCTGGTTCATATAATTGCTTTTCATTGTACTGCCTTTCAACACACTGGGATACATTTGGGTGAAGAGTGGTCCACAAATACAGCACAATCAATCAATCAATCAATCAATCAATCAATCAAGTGCTTAACTGTGGCTGGATTCTTCCCATAGATGTCACAGTCATTTCTGGAATCACCACTCTTTTCGATTCATGCATCCCTCCTAGAATTGCCTTTACACTTGAGACGAGGGAAAATGTTGTCATCATTTTAGATAGTTTGTTTACTGTAGATGTTATATATCCTACAGCAAGCTGTCATGCGTTAATTTATGGTTTGCACATGAAAGTGTCTCCTCAGGTAATGGAATAACCTTTTGTAGCATAATAGCACAGAAGTAAGCACTAGAGAAGTGTGTTATTTTTAAGCTTTAGAGGTACTTTTGAGTTCTATCTTGCAATTGGGTATGTGACTGCACACAAGGGATTTAATTTAATTTCCATCACCCTTTTGTGTTTCGATTTGCAAGGGAGCATTGCATGCCACTCCTCTGTACGGAAGAGGAAGGAGGGCAAAATGTTTGGAGTCATTCAGCAGCTGCAGGAGGAAACCCCCTTTAAGCAAACATTCCATTTAGAAACAATCTGGGGTCTCCAGTTTACATTTCTAATTGCTCATTCTCCAGCTGGTTGCTGGGGAAACAGATGTTCAGATTTCTCTAACTGTAAAACAAAGGCAGAGGGGGGGGGGGAATAGGGGAAGTAAGGTGCAGTGATGCAGTGGCCCTGCCACACAGTTTCTGACCACACAGACTCCCCAGTGCAATAATATATTATTGGCCTGCATTCCATTCACAGAGAGGAAAATAATTCAAAACTGGCTTTGAGCACAACCACATTCTGGCCGTTGCTAGTTTCAGAAACCGCAGAACTGCAGGTGCTTGAGGATTTCCTTTGGTCCATTTTTTAAAGTGACAAGACCGGGTTCAAACTCAGGTTAAAATGCTAATCCTTTGGTTTCTGCACGTCTTTGAATTTTGTGTTACAGTTCTCAAATTTTGTAAATGTACCATTAGCTGTATGAGAATGTGTGTCTTACATACAATGTACTGAAAACAAAAACGTGTATTTCAGGATAGAATACTAGGGCTGTGCATCAGATCTGGCTGAACCCTAAAACAAACCAGCCCAATCTAGGCCAATCCTGATGTTGGCTGGGTTGAGTAGAGACAGCCCTGAATCAGCCCAGGTCAGCCCACCTGGAGCTGTCAAAAGGCAGGGAAGTCAGGCAGCAGGGTGGGATGAGACTAAAAGCTAGCAGCTTCTGTAGGTCCGTCTCACCAGCATGTTCCCTGTAGAGAATGCACTGGTGAAACAGCATCCAGCATGACTGAACTCTCCAGCACTCCTCTGTGCAATAGTTTAGGATCAGGGAGCACCCTGTTCTTTGACCCTATATTGGCCCCTGTTAGCATCCAAAATACATATGGAAAGGGTTAATGTCTGAAAGAGCTGTAACGGTAAAGGTAAAGGGACCCCTGACCGTTAGGTCCAGTCGTGGATGACTCTGAGGTTGTGGCGCTCATCTCGCTTTACTGGCCGAGGGAGCTGGCGTACAGCTTCTGGGTCATTTGGCCAACATGACTAAGCTGCTTCTGGCGAACCAGAGCAGCGCACGGAAATGCCGTTTACCTTCCCGCCGGAGCGGTACCTATTTATCTACTTGCACTTCATGCTTTCGAACTGCTAGGTTGGTAGGAGCAGGGACCGAGCAACGGGAGCTCACCCCGTTGTGGGGATTCAAACCGCCGACCTTCTGATCGGCAAGCCCTAGGCTCTGTGGTTTAACCCACAGCGCCACCCGCGCTGTAGAACCCTGTTATTAACAGTCTTGTGAGTCTTAACAGTCTTGTGAGTCTTGTGAGCAGCAGGTATGTTGTGTTGTACTGCTGTCTGCCTCCAAGTCAGAGTATCGGTCCATCTGTAAATGTTTGTTAGTCAGCAACAGTTTAATAAGATGTTTTAGCAACTAAAAGAAACATCCACCTGCATTGTATACATATTTGATCTGCAACTGCACGTACACTAAATGCTATTTGTTCTTAAAACTTTAAACTTGAGTGTCTTGTGTAGTTTTTGTAGGAGGGAAAAGTGAACTAAGGGGTCAAATGACCCAAGGCTGTCTTCCACGCACTCTGTGAATGGTAACTACGTTTCACATGATACATACTCTATATGGCAGAGATGAGGAATGAATCTCAAACATCTTAAGGGATAAACCACCTATTTCTTTCAAGCTGTTAATGGTGCAGTCAAAACTGGCTTTGAATTAACCCTTTAAGAACAAATGGTGACAATCCAATGGGGGTGTGTGTGTATCTGTGTGTGTGTGTGTGTGTATCCTTTCTTCAGGTAACAAATCACTGCTATGCTGCTCTGTTTCAATACCACTTCCAGGGGGCTGTGTTAAAAATTGCTCACCCTCTTCAGCTTTCATTTTTAATGATCAATTGTAGAAATAAATGATATACCTTTTGCATATATGCCTAAAGGTGACATGGTGTGATTCATGACATGCCAGCGCTGCCGAGAAACCCGATACGCTGCAGAATAGGTTGTCAATTTCTATGTAATTACTCCAGAGCTGTCATTCTGAGCGTGGGCCACAGTACGGTGTCTGTGCTCAGTGCATTATTAGTGCCTAAGAAATGCAAAACCCGCCCAGGCAATTAATATTCCTCGCCCAGCCGTTGTTTATTACTATGGAGTTATTACCATGTTATTCTTTCCCGATCCTATCTTTTTGGGTTTGTTTAATTAATCAAGCCGGCGTTGCATTGCCATTCCGAACATAAAACACTGCGGCACAGATTGGGTCGTTAGCAGTCCATGTGCTCAGCAACGCACCCAGCTTGCTGCGGTCCTGGTTTTGTTTTTTGTGTGGAAAGTTCTGAAACAAATGCTTTAGCAAACGGAACCATTTCCCTCCCGGTTCCAGAAATAGGTTGCCAGATGAGATGCTGTCGCCTTGTTGTTGTTTATGCAGGTGCTTCTGCTTTGCTTGAGTAATTTCTTTCCCCCCTTTTACCTGAAGAATAGGTGTGATTAATGGGAACGAACAAAGCGTGGCAAAAGAATGCTTTTCACCTGAGGTGCATAGAAGATGGAACGGAAGCCCAATTCTGCAGCGCTCGTTTTAGCAAAAGGATAAAAATGTATTCCCCTCCCAAGTAATTCCCACAATTTCATCTCCAGGGCTTGCATTTGTCTCCATTTGGATGCAGGGTTGCTTCCCCAACCTACCCCCCCTCCCACAAATTAATGTGACTTCCCTTGGCAAAGCTGAGATTCTAAAAACAGATTGCATCTGGTTCATTCTTAGTTTTCAAGGCCAAACCATATTTGCTTCTGGGGAGAGGCTGCTGGGACCATCAAGGCCAAGCCTTGCCCCTGTACCCAACATACAAGGTATAGGACAAGGTGATACATTCACCTTTTTTAAAGTTCGCCCTCCCCCTATTTTGGATTGCTCTGTTAAGGTTGGTTCACACGTTACACTGAACACACCCATAAGCTGTTTCTGCTTCGAAGGAAGAAACTTTTGTGTGGAGGAGTTGATTTGTACAAGTCAACCGTTGATCTGTACAACTCAACTTTTAGGAACACAAGTACACAAACTGTACGCTCAACAAATGCTGCATGTGAATAATTGCATGAGTGAACTCTTTGTGCACACAGCTACACAGAATGTATACTCATTGACTTCCATGTGTCCACACCTCTTTAGTTTACATAAAGTAATGTACTTGAGTATCCACCCATGATTATGTGAAACACTTAGCACTACGTGAAAAACTCGTGCTTAAATATTTCAGCCTGTATTTTGTACTTCACAAAGTGGGTATGTTATGCTACAGTTCCAACCTTGTACGAGATCACAGGCATTTGGTGATAGACAAACCCAGCCTTCTACATCACCAGATCCCATGTGGTGTAAAAAAGATTACTTAGCACACTGCTGAGCATCTAAAACCAACTGAAGTAAAAGTTCCCCGCATTTTCAAAAGCTCATTCAGAGAATGCAAGATGAAAAATGCACTCCATGAGGGTTTCCTTCAGACTGCAGACTAGCTGAGAGGCACCAACCGCTTCAGCAAGCAAAACTTGCCAGGAGGTGTCAGTATATCTGCCTCTCTGTGTCTACACTGCAAGCTTACATTTGTTTCATTATACTAGTTTATTTCATTCGTCATTTATTTCACAGCTCTATAAACCACCTCACAGCCAAAGCTATCTGAGTGGTGAACAATAAGATGGAATGAGACAAAAAGCAAAATATACAGATTCTCTCACGGTTGGAGTCCAGCATAGGTCATCAACAAAGCAATAACTCACCCAAGGCCAGTGAGGTAAAGGTAAAGGTACCCCTGCCCGAAGGCCAGTCGTGTCCAACTCTAGGGTTGTGCGCTCATCTCACTCTAGAGGCTGGGAGCCAGTGCCATCCGAGGCCACTTCCGGGTCACGTGGCCAGCGAGACGAAGCTGCTCTGGTGAGCCAGCACCAGCGCAGCACACGGAAACGCCATTTACCTTCCCGCTATAAAGCGGTACCTATTTATCTACTTGCACTTAAGGGTGCTTTCGAACTGCTAGGTGGGCAGGAGCTGGGACCGAACGATGGGAGCTCACCCCACCGCGGGGATTTGAACCGCTGACCATACGATCGGCAAGTCCTAGGCACTGCAGTTTTACCCACAGCGCCACCCGCGTCCCAGAAAGGCCAGTGAAGTTAACTCTTTATTCAAAGAAACTTGCAGCAGCCTTTGGCTATGTGCAATAAAACTGACTGACTATTCAAGGAAACAGCAGAAGTTGAGGCCTAGTGGTCTTAGAAACTCTTTCTAGGAGGTCTTGCCTTAATGAAGCAGTTGCGAGGACTGAAGTTCTTCCCAGTGCCCACTAGGACTCCTTCTCTCCAGGGTCTTCCCCACACAATCTCAGGCTGTGTCTGCACCCAACCACCCTCTGCCCTGCCCATTTTATTTCTGTGAGTTCTAGGAGACCAGGGGTGAGGTGAGCTGGTTGAGGAGGGGAGAGAGCCAGTGTGGTGTAGTGGTTAAGAGCGGTAGACTTGTAATCTGGTGAACCGGGTTCGCGTCTCCGCTCCTCCACATGCAGCTGCTGGGTGACCTTGGGCTAGTCACACTTCTCTGAAGTCTCTCAGCCCCACTCACCTCACAAAGTGTTTGTTGTGGGGGAGGAAGGGAAAGGAGAATGTTAGCAGCTTTGAGACTCCTTTGGGTAGTGATATTAAATCCAAACAACTCCTCCTCCTCCTCCTCCTCCTCCTCCTCCTCCTCCTCCTCCTCTTCTTCTTCTTCTTCTTCTTCTTCTTCTTCTTCTTCTTCTTCTTATGTCAGGGAACTGCCATCAGTACTGGAGGGGGAGAGCAAAAGCCAGAGGGATTCCAGAGAGCGTCCAGGGATCGGGAGAAGCAGCCCATCTTCTGGGGAAGAGAATCAGCATAGCACCAGCGGAGAAGGGGGGCAGGTGGGGGAAGTGGCGAGGCGGTCCCATGACTCCTTGCCAGGGACCAGCGGGGAGAGTAGGGGTCCTCCGTTGCCCACGCCCTCCCTGCGCAGAAGGCTTCCGCGCAGAGAGGGTAGGCGGAGACTAGGCGTCAAAGAACTTCTTTGCTGGAAGAAGTTTAAGAAACGCCCACTCACGGATTCTGCCAGCGATTGAGTCAGCCACGGGTGAGTGGCTGTCTGGACAGAAAAAGGTTCACTTTGGCAACCCAGCCAGGTGTTTGCACCCAGCCGGGGAGACAGGCACCTGCTTACGCACGTTCTAGGCAACCCCTAGAACCATTACATTCTTCTTCTTCTTCTTCTTCTTCTTCTTCTTCTTCTTCTTCTTCTTCTTCTTCTTCTTCTTCAGCAGCCTGTCTCCACTCTGCCTCTTGGCCATCCTCCCCTCCAGCTTCCACTTCAGCCTCAGAGTCTGAACTGCTCTCTGCCGCAGCTTCTTCCTGCTCACTAAACCCTGTCCCCCTTTCTGCAGCTGACACCTCCTCCTCTGGCCACTCCTTGTCATCCCACCACCAATCCCCCGGCTCTGAGCCTTGTTCCTTTGGGGTTCCCTAGGGGGTTCCCCGGCTGGTGTCTCCCACCACTCCTCTGTATCCAGCTAGTCCATGACAGATTCCAAGCACAAGAAAATCATTACTACAGATGTACAATTAATATTCCATAATATGATTGGATCACACTTCAGGGAAAGTCTTCTTAAACAAAATTTAAAAAAATCTTCCATAGTAGCCTAAACATCAAGAAGTGAGACACTCAATTCATTTCATTTGGGAACCAATTGCAGAGGGCTGGAGCAGCCACAGTAAAAGCCCACTTTCTAGTCCAAACTAAACACACCTCTGCAGCTTGCCATGCTCTCAGCAACGTCCGGCTGGAGATGCACTGTTGCTGCAGAGGAAAATATGAAATAAGCAGTCCCTTAGGAAACTCTCAGTTCAAGTCTTGTTGCTTTCCCCAAGGAATCCTGGGATAGGAATTGCAGATCAAGAAAGAGATGGAGATTTGGGGGAGAATGAAGCTCTCCCTACTTGGCAGAACCTTAGCTATCAAAATGAATTTATTACCCAGATTGCTGTTTTTATTTCAATCAATACCAACTGTTAATAACTCAGGCTGTTTCAAAGAATGGAAGAAGGACATTTCTAAATATATCTGGCAGGGGGGAAAGCCAAGAATTAAACATAAAATTATGATAGATATAAAAGGACAGAGATACTCTCATGTTGTGATTTGCTGTGTTTCCCCAAACCTGCTTGAAGAATTCTCAGGAAAAAACGCTCAGTTATTTTCTGAGGGATCTTGGAGAGTTTATAATATTGTGATCAGTAGAGATGCTGTTCATCAATAATACTCACTGGTCCCCCTTTTTCCCTTGCAAAGGATGGGGCTGGCAGCTGAGGAGGGCAACTTTCAACAGCAGCATTGTCCCCGTGACTGCAGAATCACATGTAATGATTATTATTCTAGAGAGATAAATGATTGTGCAGACAATGGAACTTGTTGCCACAGGAGGCAGTGATGGCTACCAACTTGGATGGATTAGACAATGGGTCCTAGCCATGATGGCTATGATATCCATGGGCAGAGAATGTTTCAGAATACCAGTTGTTGGAAACCACAGGAGGAGAGATTGCTTTTGTGCTTTAATTCTGCTTGTGGGTTTCCAATAGGCTTATACCTGAACACTGTGAGAACAGGATGCTGGAATAGATGGCCCTTTGGCCTGATCTGGCACCCTCTTCTTATGTCCAAACATGTATACCATAGAATACTTACTTGCAGTGCTTTTTTCTTAAAAAAATGTTTAGGGGTACTCTCATTTACCTATTCATATTGAAATACTGCCTCTCAATGAGGCCAAACTTAGATTCACAAAATGTTTAGAGGTATGCGTCCCCCTAAAAAAAGCACTGCTTACCTGTAACAACAACAGCAACAGAACACAAGCTACTCACTTAATGCCCAAAGGGTGAGCAAAGTTTCAGACAATCAATCCATAGAGCTTTTGGTAACCCCAGAGTGATCAAACCCATCTATTTACACATAACAAATTGTGTCAGATATCCCCTCCAAACTCCGAAATGTCTCCGTACCCTTTTGGTTGTCGTGTAAAATGCATTTCAAACCAGTTTGCCAATTCTAGCCTTCTGAATCTTGTTAAGTCTTCCTCCCCCCCCTTCCCCCTTTTTAAACAATGAGGCCTCTGTGCCCAATATTTCCCATCTATGCAGGGTACTTAATGAAATCACTTCTTCGCCATAAAGCAAACACATTGCGCTCCTCAAGTCTCTTGCTGGAAATTTGTTTTCTAGCTCTTGAATAATTCAGCATTATTCATATTAATGCCAAGGTTAGTACAGAGTGCTAACAAATGACAGAACAGTGAGGAGGGGAGGGACTCTAAAGAACAATATGACTTTGCTCTGAGGGAAACAAACAGGGGTCATGCTCACACCATTTAAAGCACATGGCTTCCCCCAAGGAGTCTTGGGATACATAGTTTATGTCTCACTGCTAGAGTTTCCAGCATGCTTAACAAGCAACAGTTCATGGGTTCATTTGGGGAAAGCTTCGTGCTTTAAAAGTTTGGTGTGGATGTGGCCAGGGACAGGTGCACACTAAGAGCTGCAATGTGGATGTGAGACCACAGCCTAGAGTAGCCTTGTCTAGCCTGGTGTGTTCTGGCTGTTTTGGACTACAGTTCCCATCAGCCCCAGGCAGCACATACCCATATTTCAGTGAAGGCTTTTTAAAATTTGCATATTTAAGCAGCAGTAAGTAAAGCCAATACAATGGTACCTTGGGTTAAGAACTTAATTTGTTCTGGAGGTCTGTTCTTAACCTGAAACTGTTCTTAACCTGAGGTACCACTTTAGCTAATGGGGCGTCCTGCTGCTGCTGCTGCACCCCTGGAGCACGATTTCTGTTCTCATCCTGAAGCAAAGTTCTTAACCCGAGGTATTATTTCTGGGTTAGCAGAGTCTGTAAACTGAAGGGTATGTAACCTGAAGCGTCTGTAACCTGAGGTACCACTGTACTTTTTCCAGCACAGGAATTCCCAGCCATTTACAGTTCTCAGAGATGATGATGATAAGAAGAAGAAGAAGATTAGATGATAGATAGATAGATAGATAGATAGATAGATAGATAGATAGATAGATGATATAGTAAATAAAAAGCAGCTGCATGGGAAATTGAATGACAGGCTATTTCCTGGGGTAAAGACTCTGATTGCATACCACCCAACCTTTTCAGATAAAAAACCAAGGCATGTGTCTTCCGGGACATGCT
This sequence comes from Podarcis muralis, assembly GCF_964188315.1. Taxonomy (NCBI): domain Eukaryota; kingdom Metazoa; phylum Chordata; class Lepidosauria; order Squamata; family Lacertidae; genus Podarcis; species Podarcis muralis. The sequence continues at coordinate 56,128,942 of NC_135664.1, read as the reverse complement.
TCCAGGTGAGTCACATGACCTGTGCCATGCTCTTGCCCAGAGAAAAGCTTTTTTAAAAAGGCAAGAGCACAGTGAGCATGCACAGTGTGAGAGCTTGCGAGCTTTCGACATCCAAAATGGCCACCACGGTCTCGTGAGAAAAAACCAGGATGTTCCTTTTCCCCAGGACACTTGGTGAGTACTGTATGTGATTGGGAAAGTTTCCACTGCTGCTAATACTCAGCACCATGATTTACACAACACTTAGAGGTTTCCAAATGGAACACAGGAAATTCTTATATGAAGGAAGATTTTTATCACAATGTTTGTGGCGGGAGGGTCAGATTTCCTTAAATGCTTGGCTGCCATAACTTCCCCTAATTCCTGAATTAAATGTTAGAATTAATCAAGGTTTGTTTAAACTTTGCCAAGCATGGTAACCAGATGGGCAGGGTATGAATGAATGAAGGAATGATGAATGAATTTTATTATAGTCAATCCATCTCAGAAGAGGTAGCTGGATGAGACAAAGGCCAGTGATGGCCCTTCAGGGAAACCATCAGAAAGCAAGATGGGAAGTAGGGCCCATTCAAAGTTGGATTTAGGGGAGAACATGAGCTGCAGTCACACAGGACGTGGAGCTTCTGGGGTGCCGCCACAGGCACCACAACTATGACATCCAATGAAAGGCAAGAGGCGGGCAGGGATGCTGGATTTGGGAGTTGTGCAGGGCACCCCTGAAATTTGAGGTGCCAAGGAGACCATTTGCCCCTTATTTGTTGGGTGCTACTAGGCAGAAGCAAAAGCTAGGTTTAGGGTTTTAACTTGGAATGATGTAGGGTGGGGGGAGGTCCTTGGAGTCAATTAGCGGTGAGAGTAATAATAATAATAATAATAATAATAATAATAATAATAATATATACCCGCCCACTCTGGGTGGCTTCCAACAGAATATTAAAAACACGATAAAACATCAAACATTAAAAACTTCCCTAAAGAGGGCTGCTTTCAGATGTCTTCCAAAAGTCAAACTGTTGTTTATCTCCTTGACATCTGATGGGAGGGCGTTCCACAGGGCGGGCGCCCTACCGAGAAGTCCTGGTTCCCTGAAACCTCACTTCTCACAGTCAGGGAACCACCAGAAGGCTCTCGGAGCTGGACCTCAGTGTCCAGGCTGAATGATGGGGGTGGAGATGCTCCTTCAGGTAGGAGGGGCAGAATTCCAAGTGAGCTGAGGATGACAGGCTGAAACAAACAGACATAGAGGATGGCTTCTTGCTGTCCTTTGGATCTAATGCTGCCCCTTATGGGGGAAGCCAGAGCCTCATAGGATGTGAATGCTCTGCTATCCCTCCAACTGTATGTATAAATAAAACCACACATTTGTATATATGTTTTAATAAAACCATATATCATAAAGACACCACAGTCTCTGCCGTGCCTTATTGTTCCAAAACAGGGGTTAACCCTGGTAAGCATGCCTGCAACTGTGGGAATCTTGCACCCCTCATGGAGATTTTAAGGTAAAGGTAAAGGTACCCCTGCCCGTACGGGCCAGTCTTGCCAGACTCTGGGGTTGTGCGCCCATCTCACTCAAGAGGCCGGGGGCCAGCGCTGTCCAGAGACACTTCCGGGTCACGTGGCCAGCGTGACATTGCTGCTCTGGCGAGCCAGAGCCGCACACGGAAACACCATTTACCTTCCCGCTAGAAAGCGGTCCCTATTTATCTACTTGCACCCGGGGGTGCTTTCGAACTGCTAGGTTGGCAGGCGCTGGGACCGAGCAACGGGAGCGCACCCCGCCGTGGGGATTCGAACCGCCGACCTTTCGATCGGCAAGTCCTAGGCGCTGAGGCTTTTACCCACAGCGCCACCCGCGTCCCAAATGGAGATTTTGGTGTCATGTAAAAATACGTTTCCTATCCATGCTATAGACACTTAGTTGGACAAACAGAGTTTTGTGCACAGGGGAACGGCCTGAAGTTTCATATGATGGAGGGCTCTCCGCATAAACTCTGTGAAGATACTGCAATATCTAACTACACATTGATGTTCTCCTTTTGTCCCACAGGTGAGAAGGAATTTCAGCAATAGCATTTGAACAAAACTTAATATATCTTGTCCTCCTCCTCCCCAACTCACTTCAAAGCCAACAATATTTTCCATCCCAGGATCTCTGCTATTTACTCACATTTCATTTCCAGAAAAGGTCATCTTCTGTAAACAACTGTTCAGCTTGATAATTGAAGATTATTAGAGCTTAGCAAGATCGCGTGAGCATCTGGGATCCTGCTTTAAACAGCATTCTTAAAAATAAATAAATCCCACACTTTTTTTTTTTTGTTCCAGTGGAGAATTTGCTTTAAAGGAAGAAAGAAAGGGGATCTAAATTGTGCCATTAGCCTGTGCTTCATGCCACATGATTTCACACTAAATAACTCATTGCGTACTGTACTGAGGCAATGTGGCATTGCGTTGGCAATAGCAATTTATGCTGACAACCCAAAGTGGCATAAACACTGAAGAAGTTAACAAATGCCAAAGCTAAGGGGAACTGACAGTCTGAATGCATCTCAGGTAATTCAGATACTTCGCCTGCTGCATCTAGGTGCTGAAGTTTCAACACAAATGGAACATCCTAATCAGTTCTCCCTTCAGGATGGATGAGCATTTATTTGTTTGAGTCGTTATTGGTTCATTCTTTTGGTGCTTTCTTGGAGAAAGCTCCCTGCAGCCCATCCCAAGAGTTAACAGTGTGCAATCCCAATAATTTATGGTTTGTGATGTTGGCATATGCATATGGATTGTGTCTCACACAAGGGCTGTGCAAGACACCCCAATTCACTTTGGGGGTAGATGCAGGGTTCCTGATGGGGCTCTGATTTGGACTGAGTCACTCCAGGCCCAACACGACCTGAGCCCTGAACTAGATTGGGGGCTTGCAAAGCCATAGGATTGGGTAATTGGTGTGTGTGTGTGTGAAGGACATAATTATTGGAGATTCATTCCCATGTCTGCAGTCATGGGATTCTTGTCTATCACATGACGGTGTATGTTTTCATTCCACAGAGTGGGAAGTGATGGAGACAGGATGTTTGTGTTACTGTGTTCCGTGAAATGGGATTATTGTCCTTTGTTCTTTCTCTCTTTGCTGACTGATGAGAAAGAGGAAGGAGCTAAGTCAGAATGCTCCGAGTGTTTTATATGTAAATAAAGTAGATTAGCCATAATGCTGAGTTGCTGAGGTCTGTTACACAAGCTGCGAAGACTCTGCAGATCCCTGAGTGTGCTGATGTCTGTTGGCATCAGTTGCTGTGATGTTCGGGCAGAAGAAAGCTTTTGAAGCTCCCAAACGATTGACCAGGAGGGAGAGAACAAGCCAGTCGGGCATGTGTCTCTGCCAGGGTCCTACTTGAGAGTAGGATGGCTCCTGACAATAATTACCTCCTTTTCCTGCCCTCCTTTCTTGCCAACCAACTGTTCTCCACTGTTTTGAAAACTCCAGATCACTACAGGTACCCCTGGTTCAGAGTGATCCAGGAGTGCCTTGACCTGATCTGGAACAATCTCAAACTACCCTGATTTCAGAGAAAGTTCTTCCTGAAGTGTAGTCTGATCTCCTTTCTTGTAACTTGAAGCCATTGGTTTGGGTCTTACCTTCTGGAGCAGGAGAAAACAAGCTTGTTCCCTCTTTCATGTGACAGCCCTTTAGATGTTTGAAGATGGCCACCATATCTCCTGTCAGTCTTCTCTTCTCCAGGCTAAACATGCCTAACACCCTCAACTGTTCCTCATTAGGCTTGGCTTCCAGACCACACTCTGCACATATTCTGGCTTGTCAATAGCCTTCTTAAATTGTGGTGTCCGGAACTGGAAACAGTACTCTAGTTGTGTTTTGACCAAGGCAGAATAGAGCAGTACTATGATCGGGACTCTATACTTCTGTTGATGCAGCTTAGAATAGCATTAGCTCTTTTTTTGGCTCCTGTGTCCCATTGCTGACTCATGTGAAACTTGTGGTCTACTAAGACCCCTAGATCCTTTGCACATATACTACTGGCAAGCCAGATGTCTCCCATTTTATATTTGTGCAACTGGTTCTTCCTGCGTATGTGTAAAACCTTATATTTGTCCCTACTGAAAATCATTTTGTTAGGTTGGCCCCAGTTCTCCAGTCTGTTAAGGTCATCTTGAATCCTGGTTTCATTTTCTGCAGCATTAGCTACCCCTCCCAGTTTGGTGTCATCTGCAAATTGGATGAGCATTCCCTCAATTCCTTCATCCGACTCCATCATTTTTGTCCACAAAATTGCACCAGAGTGCTGGACCAAAAACCGAGACATTCCAGGATGCAAACAGAAGCTGGGATTGGCTTTTGTGATGTTGGATGTCCTGCTTAAAACTGGACACTTGGGGTGTGTGTTGGTTTGAGACAGACAATTACTAAAGCAGCAGCTCTCTTAGAGGTATAGTGTGTGGTCAGCCAGCTGTCACGCTTGCCCTTGGAGCTGCAAGCCTTCCCAGAACTGAGAAAATGGACAGAAGGCTCTCATTAATCTAAAATGGCGGCATGCGTGGCAGATACTGACAACAACAGGAATGCCCAGGAGCTGGGCCAATGCCAGGGACAAATCTCATATTTAATAGTGGGCTGGCCCTGAGGCAAATAAGTGCACAAATCAACCAGCTTGTGTATGATTTTCCGTCCTGTGATACCAGATTGCCAATACATTGCTTGGGGCAGGTAGTTTATGAGTGATTATAGCACTTCCCAAGCAACCAGAGCCATTTGGGCACAGCCTTGCAGCCTTCGGCAAGAGCCCAACATGTACGCTAATTGGCTAACTACACACTCCCTGTCATTCGCTATTACTTGAGTGGGAATTACGAGTATGAGTCTTTGGAATAAGTAGGGAAACGGAGGTAGGAACAAGAGATGCAGTTTTGTCAACTGGCAGCGTTCACTGGTGTTATTGCCCATTACTGAACTGCCCATTAAAAGGAACTATACCTACATCAATGTCAGAGAGAGAGAGAGAGAGAGAGAGAAGGAGAGTCCAGTACTCTTTTGAATGGGACATTTACTTGTGCACAGCTATCATTTGACATTTGCACTTCTCCAAAGTTTGTGACCCCATTCTCCAACCAAAATCTGCGGACAAAAAAATGCACATAATGGAAGAAAGTATGCATACAAATGCCTATCACAGAACTGAAGAGTTGGAAGGGACCCTGAGGATCATCTAGTCCAACCCCCTGCAATGGACCTCTCCTTACTTAGTTTCACTCACATTGACACAAATTAAAGAGGAATGGTATGACTGTTGATGATGTTTTTGTGGTTGTCTTTTGTTGTATGCCCTTTAAGTGCCACATTGATGTGCTATTGCACTCTAATCCACAGTTGAGAGTTCTCAGTGGGGCTGGAACACTAGACATTAGATTGTATCCAATGTTAACTACATCCAGAGTATACCCATTAAAGTTAATGGACATTACTAACTTAGGTCTAATTTCAATGGGTCTACTCTGTTGGATACAACTCATTATTTTCATACGTATTCTTTTGGCGTTTCCCTCAATTGCAAGGATGCCACTGTCATTAACTGACTGACTGTGTGTGTGTGTGTGTGTGTGTGTGTGTGTGTGAGAGAGAGAGAGAGAGAGAGAGAGAGAGAGAAGGCCCTTTCAAAGCAGGCCCTTTCAAATTCACCTCTTTAGCTTTAAGGAAAATGCAATTGGCAACATTAATTTCAGTACGTTTGATGTATATTTATAGTATTCATGGCACCTGGTTCCAACATGTTGTCTTTGTGCTATAAAGTACCTACACGTCTGTTACTCACAAGGGATGCTACTGAGCTGTAATTTTCTTTATTTTCCTTTCCAAGTCTCTGCATATGTTGGGGAAATCTGTTGCTCACTTCAAGCATAACTAGGAGCTGTATTTAAACAACCTATTCAAAAGCAGCCTGCAATGGCATGCCAAGTTCTGGGTTCTGAACAGACAGCTATCTCTCCAAGTGGGGAGGAAAACAATATTTCTCTGTGGCCAAAATGTATCCCCTCCTCCTTCCTTTTTATAAGCCATTTGAAATCTTTTCTGCCTCACTAGCGGTGACACACAAAGAGAGCCCATTTATTTCAAAGCAACCAAACTTAATCAATCACTATTGCTTAGGGATATACAGGGGGGAAATGACACGCTACACTGCTGCACTTTGTAGGACTCTGTCTGCTTGTCTCTCTGTGTTTGTGTGTGTGTGTGTGTGTGTTTCAGTTTTGGAGGGTAGTCACAGGGCTGGGGCCACCAGGTGGCACTTAGAGGCAGCTGCCAAGGCACAAGTGGCCTAGTGCAACGAGCTGGTCCCAATGCTTGCCCCCCCCCCACTTGCCTGTTCCTCAACTGGCCAACCCAATTGCTGTGTCTAATTGGCTTTAACCATCCTTAATTCTGAATTTTAGATGGTTATAATCCACCTTGTAGCCTGCTGGCAAGAAATTTAATAACAGCAGCAGCAGCAACAACAAGAAGAAACCCTACTCAGAATAGGTACAATGACATTAATCATGTATATGAATTTCAGTGGGTCTACTCTGAGTAGGACCCGCATTGACTACAAACCATAGTCTAATCTCCATGTAAGATCTGTGCAAGCAACTGTGCTGAATAACTTCTCAGTTCACCTGGAGGAGGCCCCCACCCTCTGTCTCTGGTAACTTGGGTTCTTCCCCTACAGCTCAACCACATTAATGTGAGCAGGAAAAAGGGTGTGGTCCCACCATGATACATCTTGCCATGTTTAAAAAAACCTCTCTTGCCTGCCTTACATCTTAAAAATACCTGATGCACATTTCTTCAAGTTCAGAACTGAACAATACAGTGGTACCTCGGGTTAAGAACTTAATTCGTTCCAAAATAGGGTTGGCCCTACCAGGAAGCAGTGGTGAGGCATTAGAGGACAGAGGTGTGTATGTGTGACATGAGTCCTGGCAATGTCCTCTAACTAGCTTGCTGACATACAATGGAGGATGTTCTCCATTGCCAATACAGTGGTACTTCGGGTTAAGTACTTAATTCGTTCTGGAGGTCCGTTCTTAACCTGAAACTATTCTTAACCTGAAGCACCACTTTAGCTAATGGGGTCTCCTGCTGCCACTGCGCTGCCGCGATGTGATTTCTGTTCTCATCCTGAAGCAAAGTTCTTAACCTGAGGTACTATTTCTGGGTTAGCAGAGTCTGTAACCTGAAGCGTCTGTAACCCAAGGTACCACTGTATTGTGCATTTACGCAACAGCACAACTTAGACCATTTCCCTCCCACCCACAGTTTTACACGTCCCTTTTGAAGCACAGGTAAAATGACTGCTTACTGTGCTGCTGTGTGTTGAACAGGGCTTCCCATAGGTTCTGGGAGCACTGCTGATAAAGTCTCCCCTCCCCCCCTAACCGCTGCCATGTGGTTATAGTTAATTTAGAACCCAACCAGGTGTATGAGTAGCTCCAATTATTTCCCTCCAAGTCCCCCAAAAGAAACACCTTGCATTTGTCAACAGCAAATTTCATGGCTGAATTGTTCTCTGTGCATAATTTACGTGAGAAGTTAGCACTCGCCATGAATTGAACAACACACCTATTTGGGGCTTTTTATGAATGCATTTGTCATTGGGTAATTGTTTGACTGATAGTTTATGCAAACAAATTCCAGCCCGCGGACGCCTTCCTTCCAAACAGTGTGTGTGTGCGCACCAGCAATTCGCTATTCATCCTCCATTATTTATAGCACGGGATTGGTTGGCAGTGGGGAGAATTCGCCAGGTATCATTTTTCCTTCCGGATGGGCAACGAAGCAAATAATAGCAGCTTTTGAATGGTAAATAGCAAAACAAAACAGGAAAAAGTGCCCTTGCTCATAACTCTTTGTGAATAAGGGGGATCGTGTGAAATAACGGAGCTCGCCAGACATTCCTGTGAACAAAACCCCAGTGTAAGCATTGTGAAGGGCGGTAAAACAATTTGGGATGGTAATTCATGTAGCGAGAATCAGCTGATGGCCTTATTTGCATAAGAATGGGAAAATCACTATATTTCAAGCTCCCTGGTAGGCGCTTCTTGCTTCTAATAACTTTGGGCCCCAAGACAATGGCAGACAATAATTTGCACTGAAGTGGAGGAAAGTCAGACTCATAGCAATGGGTGGCTAGGAGGCAGAGCCATGTTGGCTCAGGACATCTAATTACTGGCCAGCTCAGGGGAGGAAACTCATGTTTATCTGCTCTGAGCAGCAGACTTCATATCTCCCTGACCTTGTGGGAGGAACTACTGCACTTTTTCCTCTTATGGTGCTGCACCAAATCCTATGGAAATTTTACAAATGAAGAGGTGGGAAGGTTGCAAAATATCCCCTGAAAAATAACCACCCAAATATATATATATATATATATATATATATATATATATATATATATATATATATTTGCTTTCGTAGATTTTCACGGGTACAGGAATGCAGGTTTTGGTGTCCTCGGGTGTCTTCCCGTGTAAAAGTTGGGGTGTCTAGGCGACGTTTCGACGAGGTCTCACTCGTCATCTTCAGGCTGGTGCTTTCGGCTTCTTGTTACTGGAACAGAGCAGGATCTCAGTGTTTGAGTTCCTATAAATACTGTTGAGGAGGTGTGGTGTATAGCCTCCAATGTTCTGGGCAGAGAGGAAGTTCCCAGGCTAGTGTGCCTTTTCTTCTTTTGTTCCTTAATTGCTTGAGGGATATCTTGAGTGATTTCTTGAGTGATATCCTGAGTACCACTTAGGTGGGTCATTAGGTGTGGATTAGTTGCTAAAGCCTTTGTGTCTTGACCTCTTGAACTTTGTACAGAGTTTTTCTGAGAAGATGGCTGTACTGCACTTAGTTGTGCTCTGGCTTGGCTTCGTGTATAGGGGCGAGCTGTGGTTTTGTGGCCTGTGCCAGCCAGATCTGTGTAGGGATTGCAGGGGGGTGCAGCATCCGGAGGTGCCACCATGGTTTGGCTACTGGATGGTATCTGTAATTTATCTGTGGAGAGGGTCTGGGTTTGGGTTTGGTGTGGTTGATTGGTGATGGCGTTCTGTGTGCCTCTGGATCTGGTGTCAGTTTTTGTGGGGAGGGCTAATTTCCAGATGTCTGGCAAGCGGGATGTGTCGTCACGCTTGTTCATGTTGTGAGGGTGTTTCTCTATCTCGATGGCTTCCATGATTATTCTCTTGTGGTGATGTTCCATGTTAGAGAGCAATTTGGAATCTGCAAAATTAATTTCGTGTCCTGTTTCTTTCGTGTGTTGGAAAAGAGAGGAAGTTTTTTCTTCTTTTTTGACGGCATTCTTGTGTTCTGCGATACGTGCATTTATTCGTCTGTTTGTTTGTCCAATGTACGTGGCTGGGCAGACTTTGCAGGGTATTTCATAGACCCCTTGGTTTTCCAACTGGATTTTATCCTTGGGGTTTCTGAGGATATTGGCTATCTTTTGGTTGGCGCAAAAGGCTGTTTTGATATTGTGTTTATGGAGGATTTTGCTAATTTTATCTGTAGTGCCCTTGATATAAGGAAGGAGGGCCACACACTATCTACCGGAAAAAAACACACACCAACCGCTACTTACATGCACAATCACACCACCACCCTGCACAAATAAACTCCGTAGCCAAGACTCTCATCTCCAGAACCAAACGCCTAGCTGACAAAGACCACTTGACAACTGAGTTACAGAATCTCTCAAATGTGTTAATTGCCAATGGATACCAGCAAAACAGGGTTACGAAGCTAATCCAAAAAGAAACACCCCCCAAAAACCAAGACACAGAAGAAAACAATGGCATGGCCCTCCTTCCTTATATCAAGGGCACTACAGATAAAATTAGCAAAATCCTCCATAAACACAATATCAAAACAGCCTTTTGCGCCAACCAAAAGATAGCCAATATCCTCAGAAACCCCAAGGATAAAATCCAGTTGGAAAACCAAGGGGTCTATGAAATACCCTGCAAAGTCTGCCCAGCCACGTACATTGGACAAACAAACAGACGAATAAATGCACGTATCGCAGAACACAAGAATGCCGTCAAAAAAGAAGAAAAAACTTCCTCTCTTTTCCAACACACGAAAGAAACAGGACACGAAATTAATTTTGCAGATTCCAAATTGCTCTCTAACATGGAACATCACCACAAGAGAATAATCATGGAAGCCATCGAGATAGAGAAACACCCTCACAACATGAACAAGCGTGACGACACATCCCGCTTGCCAGACATCTGGAAATTAGCCCTCCCCACAAAAACTGACACCAGATCCAGAGGCACACAGAACGCCATCACCAATCAACCACACCAAACCCAAACCCAGACCCTCTCCACAGATAAATTACAGATACCATCCAGTAGCCAAACCATGGTGGCACCTCCGGATGCTGCACCCCCCTGCAATCCCTACACAGATCTGGCTGGCACAGGCCACAAAACCACAGCTCGCCCCTATACACGAAGCCAAGCCAGAGCACAACTAAGTGCAGTACAGCCATCTTCTCAGAAAAACTCTGTACAAAGTTCAAGAGGTCAAGACACAAAGGCTTTAGCAACTAATCCACACCTAATGACCCACCTAAGTGGTACTCAGGATATCACTCAAGAAATCACTCAAGATATCCCTCAAGCAATTAAGGAACAAAAGAAGAAAAGGCACACTAGCCTGGGAACTTCCTCTCTGCCCAGAACATTGGAGGCTATACACCACACCTCCTCAACAGTATTTATAGGAACTCAAACACTGAGATCCTGCTCTGTTCCAGTAACAAGAAGCCGAAAGCACCAGCCTGAAGATGACGAGTGAGACCTCGTCGAAACGTCGCCTAGACACCCCAACTTTTACACGGGAAGACACCCGAGGACACCAAAACCTGCATATATATATATATATATATATATATATATATAAAGTTCTTGTTTATGCCTGTGGAACCACAACTGTTTCCCTTTTCTGGGCTGTTCTTTTAGAATCAACTTGGTCCTAGCCAGTCAGGGATCATGTTGAGATGCGGCTAACCTCATGGCACCACAGAAGGTCTATGTGTCAGCTTCAGTAAGAGCAAGCAAAACCAATGCATTTGTCGACACCTAGAAAGAGAGCAGGGAAGAAAGATACCAGGACATCTTCCTATTTTAGCGTGCTGAGATGGGCTGATTTGTTTCACATATTACGGTGCCAAAGTGAGTATGAGGTGTGGCATATTCAGGAGAACACCAAATCCTCTACTTACTTTTTAGCTGGCAAGACTATACCTTGGTGCCGGTTACAGAACCTGGATGGTTTAAGGGAGATTTACAGAATCCTGACCCTCCAGGTGCATAACTCCCTCTCCAGATTTGTAAAACCAGCCCTGTTACGAGTGATTTTTGGATTGGTGGTAAATACCTTCTGATTCCATCAAACCATTGACATTATATTGCACACCTGCTTGTTGTTTTGTTTTAATGGCTGTTTTAATGTCCCCTGCATTGGCAATATGGTTATTTTAATGCTGTGAGCCACTTTGGGGAAGCTTTTGAGGACCACAACACAGCATGATTGATTGATGTGCTTACCACATGCACTGGCCCATTCTTGGATAACTTGCACTAGGCGTGCTATTTGCAGGCATTGCTAAAGTTAAATGCAGCGGAGTCAGCCTTGGCAGGGTATGTAGGCAGGGTGAAACACTTACTTCAAGTACTTTTAGCTCATGAGTTGTCTATGTTGTGGGTAAGCCAGTAGTAACAGATTCTGAACTAAAGTTGGATTCAGCACCACGTGTTGACCCATTGAACCCAATAGCCATAGTTAACTTTGGTTGATTAATTTCAGTAGATCTACTCTGAGCAAAACTTAGTTGGCTACAGTCCAATTTACTTGTTTTGCAACTGTGAACTGACAGTTGAACTGATATGCCAGTACAATATATGAGGATTATGATACGATATAGGAGGGAGCTTCCTGGTCATGTGGCCAGCATGACTAAGCCGCTTCTGGTGAACCAGAGCAGCGCATGGAAAGGCTGTTTACCTTCCCACCGGAGCGGTATCTATTTATCTACTTGCACTTTGACGTGCTTTTGAACTGCTAGGTTGGCAGGAGCAGGAACCGAACAACGGGAGCTCACCCCGTCGCGGGGATTCAAACCACCAACCTTTTGATCGGCAAGCCCTAGGCTCTGTGGTTTAACCCACAGCACCACCCGCGTCCCAGAGTGTAAACCTAGACAGCTGTTAAAAGGGGGTTGGGGTGATCTGGAAGAATTAGAAGCAATTGTATAAGCACAGAGGGAAATAGGCTCGTGAGTTTCAGTATAAAGGTTTTAAATTAAAGATTAAACCAAAGCAACTGGCAATGGACTAAGAGAGTGCCAATCATTTACTGCATCTTCAAAGGGATGAATAAAATGATATCTGCAGATACTTAGAAACGAATCCTTAGCTGGGTAGCACTGGAGGTTAAAGAAGAATCAAGGGCAAATGTGTCATTTAGGATCCATTAGGGACAGCTAGGGAAGTCCATGCATGCAAATAAGTGCTCTAGCAAAATTGGCTGGTAATACCTCATGGGCAGGAAACATTGCTTAGCTGCTCAGTTGACCAATGGATGGTGGAAACTCATTCCTGTGGTCACTCATGTGGAGGCAATGGGCTCCACGGTTTTTATCCTTCATAAAGTATTGCAATTTGCTGCATCTTAAAATTCCGCTGCCAACAAGTTCAATGAACCCCTCACAGTGTGTGGCAGGATGATTCTTTTAAAAAAGAACTCTACCCTCAAATTTCTTGGAATGTAAATTCAGAAAGTCCATTCGAGTCATCAGGTTTGGAACGGGGTGCTGTGAAGGGGATTCTACCTCAACCCCCCAAATAAACCATGAGGGTTTGTTTTGTTTTGAAGAAGGACAGTGAGTCTAGGCAAGACCAGGGGCAGCTTGCCAGCTGGGGTGCTCCGCTGCTGTGCTATTTTCTCTGTAGGAGAGTTGCAGTTCCTTCTTGGGAGGGAAAGGCGGTGGGGAGGTTGGTGTGGCATTAACTGCACCACCAGAGCCAACCCAGCACTTCTACTCATACATTTAGATACCTCCCAGCTCCCCCTCTTCCTCCTGTTGTAAACAAAATCTGCCCTTCTTCCCTTATGGGGTATACAAGAGCCCGTATAGAGTCCTTAAGTGGGTTCCCTATAGATAGGAGAAAATAACAGAGGCCAACCAGAGAATATTGAGAAGCAAAGCAGCTAGTAAGCCTGATCTTTGAAGGGAGCAACAGGGTGCTCCCTTCAACACAGGAGGACAGAGGAGGACCCAGAACGGAGGTGTGCCTGCCCTTATATAGACATTTTAAAATACCTGCCCTGGAGCTCAGAACCACCCCATCATACATACATCACAGAAGGGGTGTAACCCAAGACCACCCCCCACAAACATCATACCTACATCACAGAAAAGGCGGTCCACAACAGAAATTTGAATGTTGTTGTTTTTCCTGTCTGCCAGGTTATCTGATAATGCCTTATCTGATTGCCTTTCCTGGTAGTCTGCTCATTCCTTTGAAAGTGTGATTACCCAAATTGCTGAGACAATGGGAAGGTTCCCTCACCCCCTCCCTCCTTGCAGAGAAAACATTTGGTCAGTTTGGGAGTCAAAATGGTTTCAGGTCGGTCTTCCTGTGCTGCTCCAGACATGTGGTCAACACATCAATGTGTGTGCTTGGCTGGTACACCTATGAACATTTATTATATATCTATATTGTTGTTTAGTCGTTTAGTCGTGTCCGACTCTTCGTACCCCATGAACCAGAGCACACCATCCCCTTCATGGATGCCGTGGTGAAGGGGCTTGAATAACTCAGAGAAGCTATGAACTATGCCGAGCAGGGCACCCAAGATGGACAGGTCATCGTGGAGAGTTTTGACCAAACGTGATCCACCTGGAGGAGGAACTGGCAAGCCACTCCAGTATCCCTGCCAAGAAAACTCCATGGACAAAGACAACAGGCATATATAAGACTTTAATTTTTTTATTACACTCCCAATCTGCAGTAAGGAGAACCAGTCAATAGAATATCCCTACCCTGGAGCTTCCTGGTCTACTGCCCGGTGTTGAGATGCTCCTAGCGAAGAAGATGGCATGTGGAAGAAACCAGCCTTGTGACTGAAGTCTGCTTCCTTTTTCTCGGAGAACTATCTAGGGAGCACCGGGTTGGCAAAGGCTGACTTGGAGCAGAGATGTAATTAAAATTCACCAACCTCTCTTGACCTGGCAAAGGAAATAAACATTCTTCCCAGGTGGTTTAGCTGTGAAATATCTGCTGACACTCATCCCTGAAGTTTATAGAGATTCCCCTAAATGCCAAGGACAGGAGTTGGCAATTAATTCACAGATAACGGGCTGACGTTTATCTCCTTGGTAAATTAAAGAAAATTATGCATTTTCCTCTTGCAAGTCAAAGCGCTTTTATTAAACAGCGATGTGGGAAATGCTTGGCATTATCTTTGGAGGGAGGGAGGATGCCTTGCAAAAAGCAAAAAAAAGAACAAAAAACAACCTCTCTAACAAAGCGTGTTGCAAAGAAAATGAAGTTGACCATTAGCACAGGTTGTAGTGGGGCTTTGTGGTTTCAGAAGCAATTTAGTTGCTAACAGCGAAGCCCACAGAGCGGGCAGGGAGAGCTACACAGAGTCTGCAGAGCTTATCAGACAGAACTTAAGTTTGCACAACAGGAAGAATTCCACCAGAGCGGCTGGATCAAAGGCTGAAGTTAAAAGGGGGAGGGGGGGAATCGTCTTCAGAAGAAGGAAGAGAAGGAAAGAGAAGCCACTCTGAAGTGTGTGGGGGCGAGGGGGGGCATAGGAAGGCAGCAATTACAGGAAAGGGGGTGGGTTTGTAGGGGCAGGCTTTGAAACAAAAAAGAAGAGAGTGATTGTGATGCAGTGATGTGCAAATTATTATTATTATTATTATTATTATTATTATTATTATTATTATTATTATTTATTAATTATCACCTTCCATACACATTTCTCGTGGCAGCTAAAAAAACCCCAGTTAACAACACAGAAAGTGGCAGCTGATAATTTTTAAAAAACAAAAAAATTATGAAGTTGAAACCCTTTGCGGAGAGACCTATTCAAATGCTTAATTTTTTTATTTATTAATTATTAAATCCATATACTTCTGGCTCTGAAGCTTAAACATCACAATGTTGTAAAGATTAGAAGTACTTTAAAAAAACAACCCAAAACTTTACTATAGGAATGATAGTATATTAATTATAAATAATTATAAATCCAAAGAATAGATAAATCCATTTCTGCCTGGCTTGTTTATCTTGTTTTGTTCATCTTGTCTCTCACCCCCCACAACTTTGCAGTCTAGTCTATTGGCTACTAGAGAATGCTTCTTTCTAATCTAATTTCAGCAGTGAGAGGGGCATGGGGACTCAAAGTGACTCACAGCCAGTGCCGGATTTATGTATAAACTAAACAAGCTATTGCTTAGGGCCCCACTCTCTTGCCCCCCCCTACATTCACTATTAATATACTTCTTAATTGTATTTCAGTTCAACAATTACTTGGATAAAATACATACAGTATTTTGTTATGTGCAAATGGCTTTAGATACTTATTAGATCCATAAATTACCATATAGCATATATTCAACACAAAAAACAGCGACAATTTGTTGTTGACAAAGGACAGCTGGACATATAAAGGGCCCCATTACCTTCAGTAGCTTAGGGCCTCATCAAACCTAAATTGGGCCCTGCTCACAGCCAATATAAAAGTAAACCAAAATAAAAGCTAAGTACATTGCTATAAATAGGTGGACTAACACATTCTACCCACTAAAAGAGGCCACAGTACAGTGGTGCCCCGCAAGACGAATGCCTCGCAAGACGAAAAACCCGCTAGACGAAAGGGTTTTCCGTTTTTGAGTTGCTTCGCAAGACAATTTTCCCTATGGGCTTGCTTCGCAAGACGAAAATGTCTTGCGAGTCTTGCGATTTTTCCCCCGCCCCTCCTTTTTCTAAGCCGCTAAGCTGCTAATAGCCTTTTAGCCGCTAAGCCGCTAAGCCTTTAATAGCCACTAAGCTGCTAAGCCGCTAATAGCGCTAATCCGCTAAACTGCTAATAATAATAATAATAATAATAATAATTTATTATTTATACCCCGCCCATCTGGCTGGGTTTCCCCAGCCACTCTGGGCGGCTTCCAACTGAATATTAAAAACAGTACAGCATCAAACATTAAAAACTTCCCTAAAGAGGGCTGCCTTCAGATGACTTCTAAAAGTAAAATAGTTGTTTATTGCTTTGACATCTGCTGGGAGGGCGTTCCACAGGGCAGGAGCCACTACCGAGAAGGTAGTTTGCTTCGCAAGACGAAAAAACCGCTAGACGAAGAGACTTGCGGAACGGATTATTTTCGTCTTGCGAGGCACCACTGTATCTAAAACTCTTCAAGTCAAAGGCCCCAAACCTGGCTGAAAAGAAACATTTTTGCCTGGAGCCTAAAAGTAGTCAGTGATAGCACTCAGTATGCCACCCTGGGGAGAACATTTAATTTAAGATTGGGGGGGAATCAGAAATGGATAGAACTAAAATTGACAGATTCATCCATCACTCAACAAGGAGCTTGCTTCAGCTAAAGCTGGCTCTCCCCCAAACAATGTAGAGCCCTGATTTCATATGGAAGCACTTCTCACGCTTCTTCGCTTCAAACAGTCACTCAAGCTCATGTAGGGAGGCAGAGCTAGCACACACTTCCCCACATACCCTAAACTGCAGATATGCCCCTAGTTAGCAGAGCACTGTTTATGAAATTCCTTAGGTTCCTCAAAAGCTAATTTCCCCTTCTAAACAATACTTTGCATGCTATTACCCACAATACTTTGCATTCCATAGCCATCATTTTTCTTCTTTTTTTGCAGGAAATTGATTCTGATTAGATCGGAACTCATGCTTGGGTCTGTCATTCAAGTGCATTTAAGGAATTTTAAGCAGGCAAAATAAAGTATCAAGTGTCCATCTTAAAATCTGAGTGATGGTGCTTTGGGTTATCATTAAGTATAATTCAGGAAATGCCAAAATTAGAACAAATACCACCAGATTCATTTTCTCCTCATCTCTCAATATGACAGCACCTATGTCAAGAATGTCTACAGAGGGTTATATAAATAAGGTCATTCTCCTCCCCCTTTCAAACATTTTGCAGGCATTTCTGCTGGAGATATGTCTATTCCTTTGGACTCAGAAGCCTAATTATAGAACTGGAGATTCAAATGAATCATCGTGAAATTCAAAATTCGTGCCCCCCGCCCAAAAGTTATGAAAATGTAGTTGGGCAAATTATTCCCAAGGACCTATTTATTAAACAAAATTTGCTTTTCATTTGTTAACTGTGCTTAAAGTGTTGTTTTTCCTCTGGCTCGTCTCAGACAATGATCGTTTGGCCCAACCCAGAGAAAAGTGGGATATTCGATTCCATATAACTCACTTGCCTTTATCAATAAACTATGCTAACATGGGCTGGGGAAAATATGTGGAGGGAGTCTAGCCCCACCAATTGCCATGATGGTCCACACATTCAATGGATGTGGGAAGAAATTCCACATGTATATGGATGGATTTCCACAAAAGGAGGGACTCCAACTGGAAGACCTTTCTCAGTATACAAATTCTGGCCTAGGGCAGAAGTTGGAAACCTTTGGCCCTCCAGAAGTCACTAGACTATAAATCCCATTAACCTTGACCACTGACCATGTGTCAGGAATGAGCCAGCTCCAAGCGAAAGTTTGCAGCCAATGGCAGACAGCAGCCAGAAACAGAGAGGCTTAGATATTAGTCAGACAGGGGAGAGCCGGCAGCTGCAGAATTTGGCTCTTTCTGACCTTGACACGGAAGCTGATAAGGCAGTAATTGAAGGCAGGCTAGAACACAGCCAAAGCATGCCAGAAGCACTAACATGAGCAAATAGACTCAGAGACAGCTCAGAACAGGAAGAGGTTGGAGCTGATCCAATAAGTCCACACAGTCGGTGAATGGGAGGGTTGTTAGACAGGAAGCAAAACAAGAGACGTAAGGTGAGAAAGTTCAATATATTCTGTAGACACGGGAAGGACTCTTCAGAAGGGTCATCTTGAGTAATGATGCCAGAGGCTTTGTTAGAGCTGTCCGGAGCTATCTGTTTTTGCAATAAATAAATCCTCATTTTTAATTACCTACACTTACTATGTTATCAAGCAGGGAACCTGGACTCCTGACACCATGATGGCCGGAACTGACGGGAGTTGTATTTCAGCAACATCAGGCGGGCCAAGGTTCCTCACCCCTGGCCTAGGGGAAATGGGAATGTCTTAGAGAGAGTTTCAGGGGCCAAATAAAGAAGACTGCTGGATTAGATTTGGCCTACAGGCCACAGATATCTCAAACCAGGTGTAAAGATTATAAATATGTCGTGCACACAAAGCATACCCCACAAGAGTCCTGGGGGGGAAACGGGAATTCTGTTTTTTCTCATGCAAGAGCATGGCAAACATTTTCAGGGCAAGATTTCAATGTGAAATCACGCAAGATCATGATCTTGCATGATTTCACATTGAGATCTTGCCCTGAAAAAGTGCTTCCCCCCCTGAATAAAATGCTTGGGGGTGCCACGATCACCCCAAAATGTGCATTTATGGGCACTGTGTAAACACAGCCCAGAAAATGTGTGTAAAGCTAGGTATCTAGCAGGCCACTGTGGGAGACTGAATGCTTATGTCTATCCAAAACTAACAATTATGGTTGCACTAACAGCATTAACACAACAAAATGTACTGCTAAGAGACTCCATTAACTCCTCCAGTGGGGGAATGTGCTGTTTTTGCCTCCTTGCGCAGCTTCCCTTAAAGGAGGGGCTCTCCCTTTGGTTAATTACAATGTTTACAGAATCTTAACATGCAAAACCATAGACATATGATGTTGCTTCAGGGTAAGTCTCCCTATAGTACACAGCATTTCAAGTCACCGCAGAAGGGAAACAGTGAGCCCAGCTTCAGAAGAGAGTTCTCTCCAGTCCCCCTGTGCAGCATTCAAACATTACAGGACTCAAAACACCATCAGAACTCGAGCTGAGCCTTGGCTAGACAATTCCATGTGTGTACATTTAACAGCCATTAGGTAGAAAGTGGCTTTGTGGTATACCGACAGACTGGATTTCTCCTAGGGCTGTTAGGCGGCTGTTGGAGAATGAAGGCTTTCAGCTGCAATGCATTAAAACACAGCAGATTGTTTACCCTAGGCTAGGAGGAACAGGACAAACCCTCCATTTTCTCCTCCTTTCTATGATACTTACTCTCCCAGAGGAGGAAGGCCTGGCAGATGTCTCCAGTCCTCAACCCCCACTACAGATTTTGGTCACAGAAAGAGGACCAAAGCTAATTAGCAAGGGTCAAATCCCATCACCGACCTACCATATGGGATTGTTCTTAGGAATGTTGAACTAATAATGCCTGTGAACACACTAAAAGCTCTGCATTGGATTATGACCTCTGTTTCTCAGCCCAGTCTTCCTGAAAACTTATCCAATTCCTGATTCAGTGTGATGCTTGGGATTACTTTGGGACATGTGTTGGCCACGATTGTTGGGGAAAGGCCGTGGCTTAGTAGTAGAGCATGCAGAGGATCCCAGGTTCAATCCCTGATGTCTCTAGATAGGACTGGGAGAGAGACTGCCTGAAATCCTGGAAATCTTCCACCAGTCACTGAAGGAGAATACTGAGACTTGTAGCTGAGATCTGTATAAGGCTGCTACCTATGCTCCTGTATCCTCTTGGCCCTTCCCAATTCTGTTTCACACCCCAATGGAAAACCCCCAGTTCTTCAGCTGCATATACTAAGTTGTCCCTAAGTGCGTTCAGAAGAGTGCTTAAGCAGATTGTCAGCCAGTTCTGCAAGGCAGATCAAAAGTCCATTTTGTGGGAGCCAGTTATGAATTGCTGCAAAAAGAAGGGGATTTGTATCACATACAAAAAGGATCCAAATATGCCTAAATATCGCACACGGCAATTTATATGTGCAGATTCACATTCTGAAATCACAACCATCATTTTAAACAAAATGCAAGAGATCTTACCACAATGGGGAAGACAACCTGAGTGCTTGCTGAGTCTGCATGTTACTAACTGCTGACGGACAACCTCCGGGCTCTTCCTATCCCTTTTGATGGCACCTTATCTTTAAACCGAAGGAAAGCAGAGCAATACATTTGGCACCAGCTTGGGCTGCAGGAGTTGCCAGAAGGAGGCGTACAAGGTGCCATCCAACTGCCTTGGGAACTCCAGATTTGTGTAGGGTTCATTTCCCTCTACAGCATTTGCAGAAACTGCCTTCTTGACCATTGGACCTACTATTGGTCTCTTCTGCTAAATCTACCGAATCCTGTCTTCACATGTGGGGACAGTCCCTAACTCACTGAGGGTTTAAAACCCATTGGCTACCCTCACCTGATTTAGCTGGACAGTCAAGGCCATTTCCTGCAGTGTGGCCACTGTCACATGGTGGCAGCTTCTAGGAGCCACAGATGAGTTGAGTGCAGGACAGGGACCAGAAAAGCAAGAAACTGAAACGGACAGATTCACCCATTCCTAGTTTTGGAAGCGGACGCATGTCTCTGTTTTGCATATTCATAGGTGTTCCCCTTTAAAATGTGTGTTGCTGCTCACTTAAAAGATCCATTGCTTTTTCCTCTTTGTACAGATCAGCAGAGAGGCGTCTTGTTTCATTTAAAGTCAGAATCAAAGCGGCAACCTCTCTTTGGTGCTTGGTGGCTTTTAGAAAAAGGAACGGGGGAGGGTGGGTGGGATCCACACAAGGCCAAGGTTACCTTATCACGCTCTGTAGGGATGATCAAAGAAGGAAAGCTCTGGTGTGTTGCCTCTTCAGCAATTTTCTATCCTGCTGTCTGGAGGGAAGAAGGCCAGAATGGAACGGCATGCCACCTTGGGAGACGACAAAGCAAAGGACCTTAATCTTATTAAGGGGACACTTGCTAGAAAATTCTGCAGCTGAGGCTCAGTCATGACAAATTCTCCTCTGACTGCATGTATCTCTTTCAAGGTCCCCCCCCCTCACCCGCCAAGTAATCCCCGGAATGTGACCTGCAGAGTAATAGGGAAGAAGAGGAAGTTGGTGGATGCTAGTAAAAGCTCGGCGCATTTGCATCAGTTCATTGTTTGGTCTCTCTGCCAAAGCTAGGCTTGAGGATTTCTCAAAATAAAGTGATCAGATGGTATTGTAGCTCCTCAATCTCCCTGGTTTACCTCCTGCCACTAAAAGCTGATGAAGAAAAAGTTTCAAAAGCATCTCCAGAAGAAACTTGGGAGTTTGGTAGAGGAAGGAGAAGGTGTTGTTTTGGAATGTAGCCGGCCATGAGGTTTTGGTCATAAACACCAGCACTGGTCCACCTCTAAGAGGCACTCCTAACTAGGATGTCCGCTTTGAGTTGTCCCAAAAGAGGAAGGAGCACCACCAAAAATGACAGCATATATTTGCATAATGAAACTTATTTGCATTATATGTTTTAATGGGAATTTAGAAATACTTGCTGCTGTATAAATGGGAATGCAATACAAACATCTCCTCCACTTGCGCACGATCAGCTCACATGCAACCGCGCATATGTGTGGCACTGGGAAATAATTAAATAACTAGATTCATACCAAGAGATGGAGAGTCCTCTGGCTCACGAGGAGACCCTGCCCGGAGCCTGGAGCCCTACTTGCTTTCCCCTTTTAAGGTTCTTTAATTTTAAACCAGTCAGGGACTGGGCATCCCTTCAAAAAGAGGGCCTCTTGAATAGAGGACATCTTCAAATAGAAGAGTATCCTCTGTAATTTAGGACTCATGGCCATCTTACTCATGATCGGGCATTATCAGGATTTCTGATAGTGATGAGGCTTCCAACCACACTCAGCTGAATGTCTGTAGTAGACCTTCATGATCAAGAAGCCAAGGTCAGCACAAACAGGTATATTCGGGGTCATGGGCAAACCCCACTGTCTCTCCACTGAAGGCCACATGCATTCACCGAAATGCATGAACACAGCTCTTAACAGTACAATGGTACTTTGGTTCCCGAACGGCTTAGTTGTCAAACAAATTGGCTCCTGAACGCCGAAAACCCGGAAGTGTTACCGGTTTGCCAACGTTTTCCGTAAGCCAAATGTCTGATGTGTCTTCTGCAGCTTCTGATTGAGTGCAGGAAGCTCCTGCAGCCAATTAGAAGCTGTGCCTTGGTTTTCGAACCATTTTGGGAGTCGAATGGACTCCTGGAATGGATTAAGTTCGAGAACTAAGCTTCCACTTTGAACCAATACAGTGGTACCTCTGGATGCGAACAGGATCCGTTCTGGAGCCCCATTCACATCCAGAAGCGAATGCAACCCGTGTCTGTGCATGCGTGGGTTGCGATTCGGCGCTTCCACGCATGCACGTTACATCATTTTGAGTGTCTGCGCATGCACGAGCGGCAAAACCCAGAAGTAATGCGCTCCGTTACTTCTGGGTTTCCGCGGAGCACAACCCAAAAATATTCATCTTGAAACTATTTCAACCTGAGATATGACTGTATGGTGTAGTGAATAGAATGTAGGACTTCAACCAGGAAATCCCATCTCTGCTTGAAAGATAACTGGGTGACCTTGGACATGTCTCTCAGTATAGCTTATCTTACAGAGGTGGTTGTCAGGATAAAATGGGACAACTCCTTTTACGCTGCTCTCATTTCCTACCTGGAATAGTGAGATATAATTATAAAATAATATATACAGATATCTTCAGTACAGTGGTAGCCAATGTGGTAGCCTCTAGATGTTGTTGGACTCCCATCAGCCCCAGCCAGCACTGCAAATAGTAAGGGGTGATGGGAGTTGTAGTCCAACAACATCTGGAAGGCAGTACATTGGCTGTCCCAATGGCTGTATCGACATGTATGTATGTATGTATATTTGATGGGGTAGGAAAGACACATTGCCATGAAAGTTCACTCAGAGGGTGGTGTCCACAATGCTTTATCAGAAGATACATTAGAATTAATGAACATGACTAAGTTAGGTTCATTAGTTTCAATGGGTCTACTCTGAGTAAAACTTAGTTGAACCCAGAGAGATTTCATTTTGGAAAATCATTTTTCATTTTAATTTTTTTTTAAGCTCTCTCTCTCTCTCTCTCTCTCTCTCTAATACTGCACACATTTCATCTCGTTTAAATGTTGGCTCCTTATCGGTGTGCTGATTTTATTGGCATGTTCCTTTTTTCTCATTTCTCTCCCTGCCCCCCTTCCAACCGATCTCGCCTTTTGCCATAACCATGTATGCACATTAATCTGCTTACTGATTGAACTGTCACTGGCAAGATAAACTTGTTTACCTCCTTGCACCTGTGTTGTAATTAATGGATTTATGTACAAGAGATAGCAAAAGCTGGGAGCTACTAGTCCCCAAATTCCAGAGAAGACTTGCAGTGTTCTAGAAGGCTTCCTCATTGTTTCACCTCCATTTATTACAGGTTTAAGCATCTTGTTGAAAAGGCTCCTTTGTCCTGTTTCAATAGACAGCAGCTGCTCAAGCTAATGTCAGTCTGAAACCGCCAACATGTCCCATAAAAGAAGTTGGTGGAATAGTCATAAATCATCCTCCGAACCAAGCTAACAAAGTAATCATTGTGTGACAGAAATATAGGGGGAAAATATTATTAATAAAAAGATGGAGTCCCTCCCCCGGCAATCTTCCCACAAACATTTGCATCCCAGCCGAAGGAGTATGAAGACGTTTGAAGTAGGTGTGTATAGAATTGGAAGAAAATCCATTTGGGCAGAGGTGGGGTACCTCAGACCTAGCAGCCAAATACAGTATATATGATTAGGCACTGGGGGGGGGGGCAGATTGCACACTTTCAGATTAGAGATAGAAAACAAAGGCATGTTTCTCACAGAATATGCATACTGACTGGAGAACGTGCACAGTGCCTGGAGAACGTGCAAAATGAAACCAAGATATGCATGCTGTATATATCGCCTGGCAAATGTGGGCGGTTTCCTCTTCATGGACAGATTATGTGCACATTCTCTGTGAGGCCTGGTGGTAAATGTGCACAATGAATGGCTCTATTTATTTAATAATAACTTGTTGCTATATTGCTATACAGTCATACCTAGGGTTACAGATGCTTCAAGTTGCGGTTTTTTTGGGTTACGGACCGCCGAAACCTGGAAGTACCGGAACGGGTTGCTTCTGGGTTTTGGCAGTTGCGCATGCGCAGAAGCGCCGAATTGCAACCCGCACGTGCACAGACATGCAGCTGCGGGTTGCGAACATGCATCCCGCATGGATTACGTTTGCAACCTGAGCATCCACTGTACACATTAACAGCTGAACTTACATTAATCTCTCTCTCAAACACATGCACAGGTGCACACACATTAATAATAATAATATTTATTTATTTATTTATTTATACCCCGCTCATCTGGCTGGGTTTCCCCAGCCACTTCCAACAGAATATTAAAAACACAATAAAACATCAGACATTAGAAACTTCCCTGTACAGGGATCACTTCAGTTGTCTTCTAAAAGTTGAATAGGTATTTATCTCCTTGACATCTGATGGGAGGGTGTTCCACAGGGCAGGCACCACTACCGAGAAGGCCCTCTGCCTGGTTTCCTGTAAGCTCACTTCTTGCAGGAAGGCCCTTGGAGCTGGACCTCAGTATACACACCCACACCCACACACCTCTAGTCACCTGATCATAAATTGTTTTAATTTATTTTAAATTAATTTTAATAGTGTACCTTGCATTGGAACCAGAGGAGCCAGCTTGGGGGTTTATTGGGGATGGGGCTGATATCACGTGTGCAAAGTCAGGACAACAAGAGGAGCCAGGGCAGAGCCAAACATGGCAGCAGAGCAGCTTCAACTCTCCTTCCCCTCCACAGCAGCAGCAGCAGCAGCAGGAGGAGGAGGAGGAGAGGAAGAGAAGGAGCTGGCCAATGAAGCTATGCTGTGATTGGCTCCATGCTCATCTTCCTCCTTCGCTTGACTTTTTTGGACCTTGTGGGACCCCGACCCCCTCTCAAAAAATATGGCAGACCAGTCAGGACCCCCAACTGCTATGTGGGTGACTCAGCCAGAAGGACGAGGAATAAATAATGACATCATCATCATCATCATCATCATCATCATCATCATCATCATTATTATTATTATTATTATTTCCGTGCCAATGCCTGTTTGTAAAAAAAAAGAGAGGGGAGAGTTAAATGCAAAATCAGCCTAGCTCTCAACCATTCAGGCATTCTTCTCCAAACCTTCTGTTTTCTAATTGTGTTCTCTGGAGTTGCTTATTAATTGGAGGATGATGCAATTTTGCAGTAGTGCAGAGGCTTCCTTGAGTTCCTTCAAAAGTCGATTTTATGGGGGAAAGAATTACTTAAGCTGATAGTCTTTCAGGGGAAGGGCAGAAGTGTGTGTGTGTGTGTGTGTAAGTGTGTGTGTGTGTGTGTGTGTGTGTGTGTGTGTGTGGAAGCCAGCCGCAGTAATTATTGCAAGCAGCAGAATCATGTCTTTACCTTCCGAAGAATTCTGATTAATGGGAAGAAGAGACAGGGTGGCATCAGAATAATGACACGGTCCACACGGAGGCCACAGATATTCATTGAGCCGCAATAGCAAAACAGCCTAATCTTTCTGTTTATAGAGAGGCTCTAATGAAGTCGTGGGGGGCTCTCGGGCTATTTTTGTGTTTTGCTTCATTTTGTTTGCCTAGCGGGTTATCTGCTCGGCTTGATTAAGAGCTGGGACAAGGTTGGTTTACATATATTTCTATGCTATTATAGTCTGTCATTTATATAGCACTGTAATGCCACTGCCTTAACGTGCCCATAAATCCTATTGAAGTCAATAACGTTGAGCAATCTACATGGTCCAATTCTAAAGAGGCGTCAGACTGGTGATTTGTGAAACCTGCAAGTGGAATTCCATTTTCCAAGTCCGTGTCCATGGAATATTCAGCCAGCCTTTATGGATTGCTTGAATGGGTCACTATGCCTTCCAGCTCTTAGATGATGTTGTTGTTGTTTAGCCATTTAGTCGTGTCCAACTTCATGACCCCATGGACCAGAGCACGCCAGGCACTTCTGTCTTCCACTTCCTCCCACAGTTTAGTCAAACTCATGTTGGTAGCTTCGAGAACACTATCCAACCATCTCGTCCTCTGTCGTCCCCTTCTCCTTGTGCCCTCCATCTTTCAAAGCATCAGGGTCTTTTCCATGGAGTCTTCTCTTCTCATGAGGTGGCCAAAGTATTGGAGCCTCAGCTTCATGATCTGTCCTTCCAGTGAGCACTCAGGACTGATTTCCTTAAGAGTGTCAGGCTTTTCACTCAGGTGCCCAGAGGGGTATGCCAGCTGATCTACTGATTTGACATGTGTTCTATATTTGTTTCATAGAATCATAGAATTGTAGAGTTGGAAGGGAACCTGAGTTTCATCAAGTCCACCCCCTGCCACCTCAACAAGATCATCCATGACAAGACGGCCATCCAGTCCCTGCTTAAAAATCTCCAATGAAGAAGAGTCCACAACCTCCTGATGTCATGGGCTAGGAGTCAGCTTTAGCTGCTGAACGGCAGCCTGAAGGGCTAGAAGGCAGAGTGACTCCACCTGCAGCTGATCAGCCTTCACGGACACAGAGGAGAAGGCATGGATGAGAACCAGCTGGCTCCAGCCTTCTTAAACAGAGCTCTCAGCAGCAGTCAGATGCTGGAAATAATGCTGGTGGTTCCCAGCCATACTTTGCTGCTTCCTCTCCATCTGGACCCTTGGCTCTCTAATCATCTGGATTCTCTGACCTCTGGACTTCATATGTGGATTCTGCTCTCAGGCAAGTGTGCTAAAGCCCAGATCACCCTTAATAAGCCTGCTTCAGTTCAGGATTCAGCCCCATCCCTCATTTTTATTCCCAGTGCTCCCCACAGTCCACATCATAGTAAGTGTATGGCATTCTTCCTGGAATACCTCAAGCTGTATTGTGAGTCGCACCTCTTGGGTGTGAGATTACAGAGCTTGATTTCCCCCTCTCACGTGTCCCCCTGCTCAAAAATAGGGCTGACCCTACCAGGAAGCAGTGGTGAGACATTAGAGGACAGAGGTGTGTGTGTGTATGGCATGAGTCCTGGCAATGTCCCCTAGCTAGCTTGCTGACATACAATGGTGTTCTCCATTGCCAATATTGAACAAAGATTTAACACACAGTCCATTCAGCTTCTGAACGGCTTAACAGTGAATTCTTTTCCCCAGGGAACTGTAGTTCCATGAGGAGAATCGGCATCTCCTAACAGTCTTAACAACACTCTTAACAAATTACATTTGCATACCCTCCAACATTTCTCTGATGAAGATAGGGACATCCTATGATGATGAAGCCTCTCCCATTGACGCCCACTCTGGGCAGCTTCCAAACATATATAAAAACATTAAAAAAACATAAAAACATTTTTAAACTTCCTTATACAGGGCTGCCCTCAGATATCTTCTAAAGTTGTATAGTTACATTTCTCCTTGGCTTAAGGTAAAGGTAAAGGGACCCCTGACCATTAGGTCCAGTCGTGACCGACTCTGGGGTTGCGGCGCTCATCTCGCTTTATTGGCCAAGGGAGCCGGCGTACAGCTTCCGGGTCATGTGGCCAGCATGACTAAGCCGCTTCTGGCGAACCAGAGCAGCGCACAGAAACGCCTTTACCTTCCCGCCAGAGCAGTACCTATTTATCTACTTGCACTTTGACGGGCTTTCTAACTGCTAGGTTGGCAGGAGCAGGGACCGAGCAATGGGAGCTCATCCCATCGTGGGGATTCAAACCACTGACCTTCTGATTGGCAAATCCTAGGCTCTGTGGTTTAACCCACAGCGCCACCCGCGTCCCTCTCCTTGGCTTGGGGAGTCGCATATCTTGGTATCCTCCAACATTTCTCCGATGAAAATAGGGATGTCCTAAGGAAAAGTGGGACAATCCAGGATTAAATCAGAAACTTGGGATGGCTTCAGTAAATCCGGGTCAGTCCCTGGAAAATAGGGACACTTGGAGGGTCTGTACTTTCCATGGTTCTTTGGAAACACCATGGCACTTCAAAGTGGAATGATACTGCTTTAAATGCATATGGGGCCATAGCTGAAGCTGGTCCTCCTCAAAAGTATGATGTTTGCTCAGGAAAAAACAACAACATGGAAAAGAAGCACTGTAGGAAAGTTACTGAAATAAGAATTCTCCAGATGTAAACATTAACATGCAACAAGTCTGTTTCCATTTAAATGCAGAATGGGCACCAGTTCTTTGATAACTGAGACATGACTACTTTTCTTTGGGAGGGGAGATCAAGATTCAGGATTAAACAGCAAAACTGTCATCTCCACAAGACCATGAATTCTAACACTTTGTTAAATTTTTAAAACCCCCCAAAAAACAACAACTCCAGGATTCTGTAGCTCAGCCTGTCTCCCATTTGCAATATTCTTTCCAATCCATCACAAAGTCAACATTTAATTCTCACTCGTTGCAACTCCAAAATGATGGAAGTGGCATGCTTGCCTTCATTAGGAACCACAACGGCAGCCAGTCAAAGGGCAGCTGGGAGGCGACTCAGTCATGCACCACCAAAGCTCTTCAGAAAGCAAATACCAGCCCTGCTAAATTAACAGCTTCTTGTATCTACGCGATGGATGTGCTCCTTTAATCAAATGGCAACTCCCCCCCCCCCCACTTAGAGTCGAGGGCTATCAAAGAAGCTTTACGAACTGAGGAGAAGGATAAGATGCTCCCCTGCAGGAATGCCCTTCCAGATGAAAAGAATGTGTTAAGCAGGGTTGCCAGATTTCAAAAAGTGAAAATCTGGACAAGAAAGTTATTGGAAAAACCCCACTTACAACATGGGTTGCCATAAGTTCCAGTTTTCCCAGATGCCATTTTCGGAATCAATATCTCGGCGATGTCCATGGTTTTCTGAATTCATGGCAGCCCTGTGTTAACACTGGGGAAGCATGAAGGAAGACTCAATAAAGTAGAATGCTGTGCAGATGGTCCAGTATAGATCCACCATTGATGCATTATTATTGCATCAATGGCATGTTGCAGAAAACACCTTCTGCAAACCCAAACATACCAGTCTGGAGGGGCCCCTAAATCTGTAGTACTTGGTGTAGAAGTGGAAATCTGAAGCTGGTTCGCTCCCCTTATCCTGTGTCCTGCCAGACTTGAACAGAGAGAATGAAAATGAAGGCCGAGGAAGACTCCACAACATTCCATTTGTTCCTGTGTTGCTAATTCCCTCCTATTTTTTTTTAGAAAAATATTCTTATCTTTATATATACCTACATAACAGCATAACAAACCATCAGCTAAAATGACAATCATTGGAGAATATAACTTCATATGTATATTTCATATTTATTCAACTTTTCAAAACATTATTCCTCCCATTGAAAACAATGGAAGAGAAAGGGGAGATTGAGAATTAAGATGCAGACCTGATCCCACCCCCCTTGTTTTTGAAGGTGTGCCAGGGGACTTGGATAGGTCTGGAGCCTTTTACATTTCACTTACTACTACTACAACAACAACAACAACAACAACAAAATACTGCCTTTAACGACCCACCCCTGCGAAAACGTTCTTAAGCAATTGAACATGGGACACAGGTGTGGATAATAAACCTGCAAAATGAGCATCACAGTGTCTTAAAATACATGTCTTAAATAAGGAACAGTTCCATAGAAACTAAAATATCAGAAAAAGAATTGCAAATGTATTTATAAAAGTTTTTCTTCCTGCTCCTCTCTCTTTGTGGCATCTGTTGAACAATTTAAAATGGTTAAAAGAAGTTTGGTTGGGATGGAACGGGGAGTGAGAGAACATGGATTGCTGATTAGTTAATTCAAAGTGGCTTGTTAATGACAGTTTGTTGCAGGTTTTGTATAACTTTACATAGGAAGCTGCCTTCCTCTGAGTGAGAATATTGATCAATCTAGCTCCATGCTGGGATTCGGGTGGCGCTGTGGTTTAAACCACTGAGCCTAGGACTTGCCGATCAGAAGGTCAGCGGTTTGAATCCCTGCAATGGGGTGAGTTCCCATTGCTCGGTCCCTGCTCCTGCCAACCTAGCAGTTTGAAAGCACGCCAAAGTGCAAGTAGATAAATAGGTACCGCTCCAGCGAGAAGGTAAACGGCATTTCCGAGTGCTGCTCTGGTTTGCCAGAAGCGGCTTAGTCATGCTGGCCACATGACCCGGAAGCTGTACACTGGCTCCCTCGGCCAATAAAGCAAGATGAGCACCGCAACCCCAGAGTCAGCCATGACTGGACCTGATGGTCAGGGGTCCCTTTACCTTTACCTCTAGCTCCATGCTGTCTATACAGTGGTACCTCTGGTTACCAGTGCTTCTGGTTATGAATCCTTCAGGATACAAGCTCCGTTAACTCAGAGGTAGCTGCTCCTGGTTGCAAACTTTGCCCCAGGATGTGAATGGGAGGCCCCATTAGCGAAAGCACACCCCAGGATCATAACGGTTTCAGCTTAAGAACGGACCTCCAGAATGAATTAAGTTCGTAACCAGAGGTACCACTGTATTGACTTTGAGTGACACTCCAGGATTGCAGACAGGGGACATTCCCAGCCCTATCTGGAGATGCCAGGATTTGAACCTGGGACCTTGTGCACACAAAGCAGATACCCCACTACTGAACTACGGCCCTTTTCATAAATGAATCCTCAACTACAACAACAGAACTGAAGAGCCTGGGGTGAGGGGGGAGTCATATTGCTTCACTTTACAGTTTCAATAAAAAAAAAAGGCTTGTGATAACACAGTTTATTCCAATCATGGTTTCTTCAACAAACCACATGCCATCTCACAGAAAAGCAAGCTATGGTTTGTTTCTCCACTGCTTGGATCCCGCCCCCAATTGCTCTTGCAAGTCTTGGCAAGCATCTGGGATGGGGTTGTGAAACAAACCATGGCTAAGAAAGGTTGTTGGGTTCAGACATAACACCAAACCATAGTTAGTACAAGTCATGGTTCATAAGCTAGCAACAAGCCATAGCTTCACTTTGTTGCCACTTGCCAGGAAACAGACCTTGGTCAGTCTACTGGGTTCAGTTCTGATATTCAAGCAAACCAGATACAGTGGAACCTTGGTTCTCAAATGGCTTAGTTGATGAACAAATCAGCTCCTGAACACTGAAAACCCGGAAGTAAGTGTTCTGGTTTTTGAATGTTTTTTGGAAGCTGAACGTCCAACGTGGCTTACGCTTGAGTGCAGGAAGCTCCTGCAGCCAATCAGAAGCTGCACCTTGCTTTTCAAACATTTCGAGAGTCGAACGGACTTCCGGAATGAATTAAGTTCGAGAACCAAGGTACCACTGTACTTGCTAACCAAACTATGGTTTAATGTTATATGTGAAGTAGACCAGGGGGAATCCAGCCTTCTCCTGTCTGCATAGCCTAAGTCTGCTACTGCTATCTATGTATCTTTACTTGTGGTAAAAAAATAAAATGAGGTGCCAGTAATTGTATATTGATAGAAGTGCATGGGTGTCAGAACATGTGGATGCTATGGGTAAAAAACAGAGGTGCTGGTACTCTGTGCTAGTGAGTGCCAGAGAGAGAGAGAGAACACTTATTTAAAAATGCAGCAAATATATTCTGACATGTGAACAATAGAAGGTTGAAATCATCAGTTATATTCAGTACATTTGAAGAAGGTGTTTTCAGAAAGCCAATAACACATTTTAGGGTAGCTGATGTACTGGGAAGGAGTTTCAGGAGAATATATTAACTTAGTAATGTCCTATTTTTTACTTTATTTTTGCTCCTTCCATATTTTTATTTTAAAAGGGGGGCATTGAAGAGCTTTAATGAATTCTTTCCCCTGATGCTTTGAAATGTATACCATATTCTCCTCTCCTTTTTAAAAAAGCAGTTATTTTGCAAAAACACATTAACCACTGAGCGTGTTATTATATTACATTAACATGAAAACCCATAATGAAAGTTGGTCTTTACACTGGAACGCGTGATCACATAAAGTACTTGATTTTGTATCGCATCAGCCTCTTAATCCTATTATACATACCATAGCAAATGGAGAGTGTAAATGTTCACGACGTTCCCTGGTATTAAAATCTAATGGGGATTTTCGATGAACATCACTTGGCAAGCTTGTCTCTTTGCAAAGGCTGCACTTACATTTCCTACAGTGGCTTCCTTCTTCTTTTCTTTTGAATTAAAATAAAATAAAATAAACCCAATCCTGGAATCCTGTGCCAGTAACAAATGCCCAAGAGGTTTAAAGACATCAGTTTATGTTCAAATGGCAGGTAATGTGGCGACAAAGGATGAAACTATTCATCAGCGAAGGAGAATGAGCCCCTCCAGAATTGGAGTTCCATCACATCTGGAGGGCCAGTTTCCTCCATCCCTGGATTATTAGGTCAGACTAGAAGCAGGAAGTCCTACTAAGCCCGTGATGGGTAGCCTATGTATCTCCAGCTGTTTTTAGATAACAGTTCTCATCAACCCCATGGACAATGGGCAGGGACGAGTAATGGGAATTCAGAAACATCTGGAGTACCACAGGTTCTCCACATCGGCATTATGCAAAAAAGCTCATTGTGTGACCTTGGGGCCAGTTGCAATCTCCCTCTTTAAGCCTACCCTAAAAAGCAGAGACATCACCTTGCCAACAAAGGCCCATATAGTTAAAGCTATGGTTTTCCCAGTAGCGATGTATGGAAGTGAGAGCTGGACCATAAAGAAGGCTCATCGCCGAAGAATTGATGCTTTTGAATTATGGTGCTGGAGGAGACTCTTGAGAGTCCCAAGAAGATCAAACCTATCCATTCTTAAGGAAATCAGCCCTGAGTGCTCACTGGAAGGACAGATCCTGAAGATGAGACTCCAATATTTTGGCCACCTCATGAGAAGAGAAGACTCCCTGGAAAAGACCCTGATGTTGGGAAAGATGGAGGGCACAAGGAGAAAGGGACAACAGAGGACGAGATGGTTGGACAGTGTTCTCGAAGCTACCAGAATGAGTTTGACCAAACTGCGGGAGGCAGTGGAAGACAGGAGTGCCTGGCGTGCTCTGGTCCATGGGGTCACGAAGAGTCAGACACAGCTAAACAACAACAACAACAACCTCACAGGATTGTTGTGAAGAAAAAAGGGCAAGTATGAAAAAGGCCATGTATGACACCCTGATTTCCTTGAAAGAAGAGAAGATGAATGATAATGCAGGCTGCAGGCATAATAGGAAGTGGGTCAGTGTTTGCATCCTTTCACTCTCTCTATTATTCTGTATTCTACTTTATAATCCACCCCGTGCCATAATCCCCTGAGGAAATTGCCTGCCCGCACCTCCAGCTATGTATATCTGAGCTAATGTTGAGCAGATGCTTGAAACTCTCCTTCGTGGGAATTGCAGTTGACAGCCAGCATAACAACATCTGTTTGATAGTCCTCAGAAATAGCAGGCTATGGACCTGGACTTAATGGCAACGAATGAATTCTGCAGCTCCCATGATTTAAGTTGCACAATAGTATTCACTTGTAAGCCTAGAGTAAAAGCCGAGTCCTCGGCTTTACATAAGGTTGGGTGATAGTGCATCATGCTTGGCCAGCTCCTGTGTGCATCTGCATAACAACAACAACAACAACAACAACAACAACAACAACAACAACAACAACAACTAATTAGTAGTCTGTCCATCTGACTGGGTCGTCCCAGCCACTCTGGCCTCATTATTTTCCATCTTTAGAAAAAGGAGGAAGGCAAACTTCAGGAACATAAGGAGAGGGCATGTCCAATCTAATCTGACAGCAATTAGCAAAGCATTCGTTTCAGCTAGTTTATAACAATATATAAGCACCATATAATTATGAAGTGTAAATGAATTATTCTAGTACTAGGGGTGGAAGGATCCATCAATTTTGGTCATCTCAGTTTATTATTTTCCAATCTGAAATTCAGTTCTCCACATTTTTCAGCAATTTCCAATTTATTTATTTTTAAACCCTAAGGAAAATTCATCAGCGTTTTAGTGTGAATTTCTCCTAATCAGCACATTTTCTTTGCAGTTTTGACTAATGCACACATTTTTTGCCAGCAATTTCCCCGAATAAAATGTATTTCATATGTCATTTTTACTAATATCTTTATTTTTATCCACATTTTCCCGTTATATATGCATTTTTGTAAACACTGATTGGAGAACTACACCTGAAAGTTCACATAAATATGACCTTTGGTTCACATGTTGTTTTGGAAAAATGTGAGTTTTCTAGATTTGGCTTTGAATGCATACCTACCCAGAACTGAGCCATCAAGCGATATCAGAGCTGAAAAGGCAAAATAGGTAGCCTGAACAGGAAGTGTTTATAGCCCTTTTGCCAGTGGAGGCCGGTGCCCCTTGGGACTGGTAAGGTACAAAACAGGGAGATCAACAGGAGGGAGAATGACTTCCTGACTGGTTGTAACTAGAGAAGCAGGCAGGTGGGGGCTAGCCGAGGGCAGGCTGTGGTTGGCGGGGAAGTGCGCCATTTCCCTTCATTGCCTTCTGCATGAAGTGAACCAGGGGCCTTCCTGGATGGTGGAGCCATTCCTATATCTGGGGTGCCTTTCCTGCCAATAGTAGAGGTGGGGAACCTTTTTCAGACCCAGGGCCATATTCCCTAATGGAGAAATCTGGGGACTTCATGCCAATGGCAGGTGAATGCCAGGTGGAGTGGAACAATGGGTGTGACTCGTTATAATGTAGACCAGGTATTCTCTAACCATGGTCCATGGATCACCAGTGGTCCATAAATTTCATTCAGGTGGTCCCTGGCATGTCTGTAAATGTAAATCCATTCAGGATGGAGCACAGTGCCTTGCAATTGGTGCAACAGATAGAAAAATCAGTCAGCGGTCCACCAAGACACTCAGAAATGTTCAAGTGGTCGCTGGGGAAGAACCACTGGTAGAAGTTGCATTCCAGGCATGCAAGAGGTGTAGGTCTACACACACACACACACACACACACACACACACACACACCTCTATTCTACATCCAAGAAATGAATTATTATGAGGGTATTAGGTATGTTTAGCCTGGAGAAGAGAAGACCGAGAAAGTAGCCATCTTCAAATATCTGAAGAGCTGCTACACAGATGACAGATTAAACTTGTTCTTTGCTGCCCCAGAGGGCCCAAACTAATGTATTCAAATTACAAGAAAGGAGAGTCTCACTAAATATGAGGAAGAACTTTCTGATGATAAGAGCTGTGTGACAGTGGAATGGACTCCCTTGGAAAGTGGTGGACTCACCTTGACTGGAGGCTTTTGGACAGCTGTCTCTCAGAGGTTTTTTAGCTGTGATTTCTGCATTGCAGGAGGTTGGATTAGATCAGTGTTTCCCAACCTTGTGCCTCCAGCTGTTTTTGAACTACAACTCCCATCATCCCTGACTAGCAAGACCAGTGGCAAGGGATGATGGGAATTGTAGTCCAAAAACAGCTGGAGGCACAAGGTTGGGAAACACTGGATTAGATGACCAATGGTGTTTCTTCCAACCTTATGATTCTATAAACACAGCTGAAAGGCACATTCCAATCTCAAGTAAAAGCTCCATGACTTTGGGAGGGGTGTGGCCTGAGAAGAGTCCTGAGGGCTAGACAGAGAGGCCTGGAGGGGTGATGTCTCCCATTGAGGTCCCCCACCCATGTAAATATTGACAACATTGGAAACAAGGTGGGCCCTTAAAACTCCTCATAATCTAACTCCTGCAAGATGGAACAGCAGTTTTCCAGCACTATCTCTTGGGGTCTGTCCTCTAGGAATGGATGAATCCACCTAAACAGTGTGTAACGCCCCTAGATCCTGAAAAGTACACCTTGCTCCTTCCTGAATTGGCTCTCTATCCACTTCGAATTGGCTCCAACCTTTCCAACAGCTACTTTCCTGTATGCTGCTTTTGAAGATATCTTTACTCTGGGACTGGGTGGGTTTATTTATTTTTGGGCTAGAGAGAGACACAGAGCAGAGAGAAAAGGTGGCGCCGAAATAAATGGGCACCGTCTTTCTCTTTGACCCATGTAATCCTGAAACGACACTTGTGCGCAAGATGCTACATTGTTGGGCAATCATCTCATGCCTGATAAGTGGGTAGAAATGATACAGCCCTAATGTGCTACATATCCTAAGGGAGGATCTGTCAGAAAAGCCATTCAGGGAGAAGTTGCGTGGTGGAGGTAGAACTAGAGATGGAATTGAGCCTGGCATGAATATGTTTATGACCTTACTGTACAAATCTGCGTCAATGGCTACCCTCGCAGTTTGTCAAAGAGCCTCTTTCTAATGCTCTTGTCAGCTCTGGTTACAGAAAGCCGGTCCGTATTATCAAAATACTTTGTTCAGCCAGGAGCACAGTGTCAGGATCAATCAGTCCATCTTGTCTTGCTTACTTTATCAATATATTTTGAAGAAAAGAACAACAGCAAAACCCTTTTCTGCTTGCAGCACGTGAAGATTGAAGATTGCTTTGTACTTAATTATTCCCTTGACAGCAAAAAGCTCATGCAGTGTTAACAAATCAGATTACAAATGGAAGACTAGTGGTGGTTGGTTCATGAGGGCAAATGGGGCACTGCACTGCCATCCTCAGCCTGCCCTTAGGCAGAACACCCAAGTGTCTGCTTCATTAATTTATTCCAGTTCTGGGGATGGTACAGGCTATCAGCTTCTTCTTCCTCCATCTCATTGTTGCCCTTGTAGAACTCAGTCGGGAGGAAGATGGGGACAAAACTGGAATTAGTTGGTCGTGCCTGTCATTGGCTCTGGTTCCACCTAGTGTTGGGCTCCCTGACTTCTGCCCTACCAGTCTCGATGCACACCAACCTCCACAGCAGAGAATGTTAACAGTGTAGGAAGTGTGAGATAGCCAGCGTCATATAGCCAGCCTGCTTAAGTCTAATCAATTCATGAAGGGGTTAAAACCATAGAGTAAGCTGCCCTGCCAGGCTTAGCTATGTCCACTTCCCCTTACCTTGGGAGGAAAAAGGTAATCAAGCATATTGTTCCAATCTGAGAAACTTGGTGTGTGAAGAGGTTGGAGTTGGTTGCTCTCAGCAGCCATTCTTGAATTCCCACAGAATTAACTTTGCTGTGCAACACTATCCTCTTCATGTTTGTTTGACAGAAGGGTCACAGCAACACTACACATTTCAAGAACAGCCCTTTCCCCCAAAGGATCCTGGGAACTGGAGTTTACCCCCACAGAACTACAATTCCCAACACCCTTAACAAACTACATTTCCCAGAATTCTTGGGGGGAAGCCATGTGCTTTAAATGTATGCTGTAGATGTGACCTAAGACCCACTAAGTTCAATGGAGCTTACTCTTAGGTAACAATGCATAGGATTACACTCATGTGATCAGACCCTATGAATGTTTTCAGCGGGTCTGACCCTGTTATAAGGTCCTGCCTGACGGTTTTCCAGAAGCACCTGGGTGGCCACTGTGTGAGCAGGGTGCTGTACTAGATGGGTCACTGGCCTGATCCAGCAAGCTCTTCTTATGTTACTATAGAAAGTGTGTTCAGGATTGCAGCATTAGCATTAGCAGCATTAGCCTTTTCCTGCTCTCAGCTAAGCCCTGCCATTACCAAATGTAATGGCACAGATTTCAAGAGAAGAAATAAGAGTTGATAACTGGGGATAATAACTGGAAAAACAGCAATTCCCACTTTGGTCCCTGGCCTCGGAGAAGGACTTTAAAGTAGTCTTTCATTCTGCATCCGTCTTCCTTTCCAAACACAGGCTTGAAGAATCCTGAGCCAAGCATGACTGATCCAGAACAGACACTGGAAGGTAAGCTTAGAAACCCAGAGGTGGTGGAACATACTGATGAACACTGTGGCTGGCACGGTTTCTTCTGCCTCCTCCTTGTACCTAGTGCCCTGAATTGGCTGCAGGAGCCCAAGGGGAGAGGTGGGGAAAATTCTACATCTGGTTTTCTACATTGAACAGTCAGCTGATGCCTGGGAAGATTATCGCAGTGCAAATCCAAAGCCGATGTTTAACCAGTTGGAGGTTTGATCCTGTTTTACTGGAAGAAATCAATGGGGGCAGCAACGTGTTGACTTGCCAGCATCCATTGAAACCCATGCCAGGTTAGAACCATCTATGCCAGGGCTTATCTCCAAGTACTTTGAGTCCTGCCTTCCCTGCAAGCTCTTCCCCAATCTGTGCCAGCCTTATCTCTTATCTCTTGTGCCAGTGATTGGATGAAACCCATGGCCTGATTTCTGACCACCGCCATCATCTCGGCTGCTGTCAGAGGGACGCCTTGCTCATCCTGTGGATGTTTTGCATCTCCAAGGCCATTCTGTAGCAAGAGTGCAG
Source organism: Podarcis muralis (assembly GCF_964188315.1). NCBI lineage: Eukaryota > Metazoa > Chordata > Lepidosauria > Squamata > Lacertidae > Podarcis > Podarcis muralis. The sequence goes on along the minus strand of NC_135664.1, from coordinate 56,090,460 downwards.
AGGTTGGGTAACATTCTCATGCCAGGGGCCATATTCCCTTCTGGGGAACCTCCTGAGAGCCACATGCTAGGGCTGAGTAGGACCATAGGGGAAAGTAGCCAGAGAAACAAAGGCAAATTTAACTTCTGCAGTCGGCTAGTTTCTACTCATACATCCCTCTCTATGTTCCATCCATCCAAGCAAGAGACATAGTCAGAGTTCAAGGACAAATCCCAAATCCAGGAGCATTGAGGGATGGGCCAGACCAGTCTTTCCCAAACTTGGGTCTCCAGCTACTTTTGGACTACAGTTCCCACAATCCCTGGTCCTGCTAGCTACGGATGATGGGAGTTGTAGTCCAAAAAGTCCTACGTTCTTATGTCCTCAGTGTTTTTTTTCTGGGAGGAGGATGCAGGGGTACACATATCCCTGAACATTTTGTGAATCTAAGTTTGGCCTCATTGAAGGGCAGTATTTCAATATGAGTAGGAAAATGAGAGTACCCCTAAACATTTTTTTTAAGGGGAAAAAAAGCACTGTATGTCCTTATACTATTTTCTGCTCTCCGGGTGGCTCCCTTGTAGGCAAGAAGTCCTTAAGAGGAAGAGTCCTTTGGCTCTGTAGTAACTTACTCCGGGGGAGAAAAGAAAAGAAAAAATGCTTGGAAATTGGATGACAGGAAAGACAAGGTAATTTGTCTCGGCGTTTTGACAGGCTCTGATATTCCATCACAGGCAGAAGCAAAGGGAAGCCCCATTTAATTTGCATGATGAGCGACAACGTTTCGGAGGCTAAAAATGCATTTGAATGGAAATGCTCAGAAGTGAACAATGCATTTATTAAAGCAGTTTCCTGATTAGGCACTGGAGGAAATAGCTCTTCACACGCACCCCATCCCATTTCACCATCGGAACTGCTTTACATAAGCAATAAGCCAGGGAAGGCTGCCTATTTATACCGCCGCTTCATAGGCATGCTGTGGGTATATTATGAAATTTAAAAGGTAGATGAGCTCCAGCACTCAAGTACACTGGACTTTATTGGCATCAATCCCATCTTGGTTCAGGATCATTAGATATGCAATACATTTCTCCCCCTGCATTCAATACTCACAGGAACATTGGAAGCTGTCTTATCCTGAGTCATTGGTCCATCCAGTTCGGGATTTTCTACATTCACTGGCTCTCCAAGGTCTCAGGCATAGGACCTTCTGCATACCAGAAAGATGTCCTCATCTTGTATATAGTTAATAAAGTTTATCATATGTTTATGGACATCCTGTATTCTGCAAGTTACTAATAAGAATAACACACTGACTGGCACCCATTCTCTGGGGTTTCATATAGGGGACATTTCCCACTCTACCGGGAAATACAAAGGATCCAGCCTGGTGCCTTCTGAATGCAAAGCAGATGCTCTACCACTAAGTTACAGCCATTTCCCAGCAAAGGGTAGGATGGTGGAGTGGTCTGACATGGCTCATCCTCAGTTCAACACATTCACATCAAAAGAGCAATTCAATATAAATTGATTTTGCAATGGATGCATATTTTTTAATCTCCACAATTCTTACTCTTTTATCGACTATTTTGCAATACACATGCATTTAAATGGTTCTGGTCTACCTGCTAACTTTTGGGTCCATGAAAGCTATATATGGAGGCTCTGGGCATAAATAGAAATGGATATTCTCCTGTCATTCTATTGCTGCATAGCGGTCTTCTCTGTCCTTTTTTTCTTTCTTTTTTGGTACTGTATCCTTATAGACCTTATGGATTCCATGTAAATAGCTGCTTTTGTGTGTTGGCAGCTTTTCTTTTTCTCCTACTGACAGCAGCAAGCCTTGCTTTGTTATTTATACCTTTACAACAGCCTGTGGTGTTGTATTTCGGAAGGTACCTGTCTCTTTTACAGAAAAGTATTGTTTTGTTCTGTACGCTGAGGCTTGCTGTAGTGTGGCACCATTTCAAGGGCTACAGAAGGGATTCAGGATGACTGGCTGGTAAAAACATGTTGTTATAAAAGTGTGCGTGTGTGTATGATCATGTGTTCTGTGTCTGATCTATTTCTGTGATTTTTATTCCCCCCCCCCCTTGGGATGGGGTGGGGGACCCTGCATTCATTTGCAGGTTTCCTGCTTCATTTGGTGAAAGCTCTTGCAGAAGGGTAGCGTCATTATTTTGCTGCAGCAAAAACACCTGATGAACCTGAGAAAGGCTAACAAATATATTGTTACATGTCACCCCCAATCTCCACAGTAGTGCAAGTTTCCAGGAAGTTCCAGGCGCTTACGCAAGGTTCGTGTTTCCTTTGGAAATTAGGCATGGCAGAGTCTGACTTCCAGTTTAAACCTCCAAGCATTGATTAAATTCTAACACTTACTAAATCCATGAATTATGGGTACCGTGCACCCACAAACACCCAAACTCATAAAAATATCACAGCGCTAGTTTTTGTGGCCTAGTGTCCACTTAATCCATTCTGTTGGCAGGAATTTTACAAGAACATGAGAAGCACCAGATTCCCTCCTGATGGAAGATCAGACCTAGAGACAGAGGGTTCTTGAGATACTATAAGTAAACTGGGTTATTTTATTCAGAAGACTTTTTTTCAGAGAATAGAAATGAAGAAAATATTAGATATCCCCTCCTCTCTCTCACAAACATTCTTACACTTATAGACACACACACACACCATCCCAAAATAGAAAAAAAATCACACAAGTCAGCTTTTCAGTGGTTTTGCTTCATGGCTCATAAAATGTGTAACACCTCCCTTTTGGTCTATAGGCCAAAAATGTGTTACACCACTTGATCACCCGGGGCCACTTTTCCACAGCATGTGCTGTGACTCTTAACGCCAAATTCAGGATTTCTCATTTCTTACTGAGTAGTCTGAAAGTTCACTGGCCTAAAGTTGTAAAAGTGGAAGAAGACTCCTGCTGGGTCAGACCAAAGATCCATGCAGCCCAGCATCATTTTCTCCACATTGACCAACCAGATGCCTCCAAGGATGAGTGAGAATTGCCATCATGAGATGGCAAAGGGGCCATTCCAGGCCTCTTTGCCATGCCAGCCTGGGAACCATTACAGCAAAAAGACATTTCGGACCCCCTACACTTTCTCTCCTAGCTGGCACGAGGGCCAAATCTGTGGATGTGCTGTGAGCAGCCCCATTTCATTAAGCTGTGCTACTGCTGGCTATGAGTTAAGATTGCAGCCTAAGTTAGCTATAGGTTATCTTCAACTAAGGCCAGGCTGGCGACAGGTCAGCTAACTAATATTGAAACACACAGCTATATATAACATGGATTGGTTTTCATTATGGATTTGTAAGGCGCCTCAAGATTCTTCCCCCCCCCCCCCTTCTTCCCATAAATGCAATGCAAGAAGTAAATAACACAAGGGTAAATTCTATTAGGAAGAAGCTGCTAGACGCCATCAGGTTTTTTCTACGAGTGAATCAGGGGGCTGTCAATATAAATCTCAAACTATAAAGAACGAATCTGGAAATCATTCCAAGTTGGTGCTTGAAGAAAGTGTCATCAGGTTGATCATAAGATCTATAAATAATCTGTTCAAATGCTGCCACCTCATCCATGTACAGATATCATAACAATAGGATGTGGGAGAACTTCTCCCCACCACAGTTATAATAATTCCCCCCCCACACACACGCACAATACTGCAATTATGAAACCCTTTTGAAGGGGTTCTAACTTAGTGGATGGTCATTATTTTAAAGTGCGAGAACAAAATGACCTCCTTTTGCCTACAAAGTCTTTATCACCATCTGAGGTATCGTTAGACTAGAACCTGAGATCCTTTGTGAACAGTGTCAGATTGGTGAACACTGCTGAATTTGAAACCCCAATTTTGTGGAATATACTGTGGATGAAAGAGAATTTTGTTGAGTCCACATTTTTAAGCGAAAGGGCCTAACTCACACCTCTTGGACTAATACAAGGATGTGACTATAACGATCTTTAGTGGTAGCTGAGATCCACTGGATCCAGAGCTGGATCCACTGGATCCAGAGCTGTGTTCTCAACCAGCATTGGGTCTGTTCTTGGCCTGATGGCTTTGTCAGTCTGAAGCTGGCACAAGAATCAGGCTCTAATCTACTTGACCTCCCCCACCCTTTTTTTGCTGCTGCCCCTATAAGTAGCTGGGTTGTGCCCGAAGCAGTAGCTCTGCCACTAGGGCCAGCCCACTCATAAGGCAAGGTGAGATGACCACCTTGGGTGGCAGTCTCCCCAGGGGCAACAGATCTTGATGTAGAGTTTTATTCCCCCTCCTTGTTCATGATTTAGAGCTTCACTCGTTACTTCTTCCCCAGTGGGGAGGGAGGCGCCATTTTGCTGTTTGCCTCAAGTGCCCAAATGTATTGAGCTGGCCCTGTCTGCCACTCTTTGGAGCCTTGCTGGCATCAGAGAGCAGCAGGAATTGTCTGCCTGGGTCACAGACAACGTGACCAACCTCAGTGCCACAGAGAAGGCCCTGCTTCCAGCTGAAGATGACTTCCGCTCCCTTAATGAGAGAATACAGAACAGCATGGATCTTGAGAATAAGACCAACAAAATGCCAAGCAAGAAACTTGCCTTACCATGCGGTGCAAAAACAGTGCCCCGTTCCACAGCCAGCAGGGCCCAGGACTCTGACACTGAGGTGTCTGGCTTTACTTTTAACCCAGCCAGATAATGAAAAGAGCTGTTTGAGACATTATCTCTTCCACCCTAGAAAGCCCTCCCTTTTCCTGAATCCCTAATTGCCATGTACTTTACCTGGCTTACTGGCTCTGCCTGGATCTTCTAATTACAAGAAACATCTTAATCACTGTGCAGCAGCAAAGCGAGTGTAATATTGTGACAACACCTACCAGTACAATGAATTGCAGATGAACAGCATAACTGTTACTCGGGAACAAACTTTGCTCCTTCTGCTCTTTCTCTCTCTCACACACTCTCTTTCTCTCCCTCTCTCTCCTTTTAAAACATCACTCTCCTGCAGTCCCGTCTTGTCTGTTATAAAGCAATCCTATTGTGGGCCTTGAGGACATTCAAAGCACTCAAAGAGCTCATTAATTTCCGTCTGATGTGGTTTCAGGCCACATGCAAGGAGGAAGCGAGAGGTCTTGGTGGTATTGACACATGGTAATTTGGACCGGATTTCCTCTCTCCCAATGTGTGTGCAAATATCCTTACATAAATCCTTAGATAAATAAATCAAGGCATGGCCAGAAGGGCTTTCAGGAGAAATAAAGCAAAACAAACAATTTATAACGTGGAGGGAGAAATACTGCATTCCAAGTGAGAGGAAGCCGATTGCCCCATATCTTGTGCTCAGTAAGTTCAGCCCTGTGATCTGGCCTCATAGACTAGAGCACCAAGCCCCCTAAAATTCATATTTGCAGTTTTCATTGTAGTTGTATAGTTGGGGCTGATAGCAGGCATTGCCTGACGAGGCTGCTTTCCAGTCTAGGAGAGTTGTGTCCCTGCTGTAACTGCTGACCTTTACTTCAGCAGCTCAGTTTATATGTAATGCAAAGCCATGGTTTGGAACTATATGAGGTAGCCTCAGATGCTCTCCTCACTGAGATCAGTTCCTTCCCAGTGAATTAGCTCCTTCCTGGTTTGTGGCAAGTCAATGTGAAGTTACATCCACACCAACAAACTATAGTATTCGCTAGAACCGTGAAGCGGATCTGGACAAATCTCAGATCTCAAATCACACTTTCCAGAACAATATGCAAACTGAAACAAAGCCATCCCTCAAAATTTGCACTTTTCTGAATTTTGCATTGCAGTTCTTCGCTCAGGTCAGCTCACAAGACTAAAGATGCAGTTCATTTGTTCGCCACCTGGGGTTGCTGTGCACAGATGCAGAAACTCACGGCACATTTTCCACTTAGGAAGCATGCCAAACTCTAACCCTGGTGGGCTCACCACAAGAAAGCCGGCTGAGGCTCTGTGGTTTCCTGGTTCTAGCCACAACAGCTTCTGTTGGCAAGCCTTCTGCATCTATTATGGTGTGAAAGAGGCAGGCCCAGTTTGCCAAGCCGCAGTGAGGAAGGTGGCTCCACTCTAAGGAGTCAGAGCTGTCCAGCTGCAACTCTCTGAAGCTGTTTATGAGAAGGTCTGAGCTTGGAAACCAACAAAGCTGAGCAGATCCCCCTGTGGTCCCATGCAGGACACTTACCTAACTTCCAGCACTGTGCAGCAGCCTGCAGCCCAGTGCCGGAAGGCAGTTATGGGCACAGAAAGTTGCCTGACAGCCAGCTGACACTCTTTTGTATACTCTTGTCTACACTGACAGGCAGTTGTGTCTCTCCAGAGGTCTTTCCTGTCACTTGCCCCCTGGGATCCTTGAACTGCCAGTACCGGAGATTGACCCTGCTGCCTTCTGCATCCAAACCACATGTTCTTCCATTGAGATACAGCTTTGTAGGATCTTGCAGAAACATAGGAAGCTTCCTTAACAACGGACCAATATTTCAATATTGTTGCACTTCGAGGCCCCCAAGCCCTTCCCCTGAAAACATCTTCACACTGACACGTAATTTTAGTTTAAGTTATTGGGCAAAATTTAGGCCACAACTTTATTGATTACAGCAAGGTGAGCGGTGTTGGCTTAGGCATTGGCAACAGACTATAACTGACTCCTGTCGCTCTGGTAAACACCAAATGAGGGAGCAACATCAATGAAATCCAACCAAAGCTCACCCCGGGGTTCCTGTGGTCCTGGCATGGCCCTAGCCCCTCAAGCGGACTTTGGACGAGATCCAGGACCCCCAGATTCCTTTACCGGAATACCTTTATTCATGGAAGGGCAGGTGATGGCCGCACCTCCCCTCCCACACACTTCAATAAGCCAAACCTTACAAAGTTGTGATGATTGCTAAGGGGGTAGGCGAAAACCAGGTGGCTACATCCAATCTGCCAAATGGAAAAAAATCCTACCCAGCCCCTGCTCCAAAGCAGGCGACCCAATCTAAAGCAAGGCCAAAGCACCACCACCTAAAATTAGGGAGGGAGGGTGGGTGTTCGGCAGCGTGATGCAAGTTCCCCCAGTTACGTCACGCTGCCACTTTTATAGGCCCCAGGAATTGCGCCAACCGCCCTGATTGGCCAAAACAGCCTGGCACGGCCCTGGGGCCCAATGGTTAAGGCTTGGGCCACGCCCAGCAACAACTCTCCCAGCAGGCGTGCCTTAGGGGCCAATGTGCAACCAGGACCCTCAGTAAGGAGGATCCCATTTGTCATAGACTGGCAAGTTCTATGTGGAAATGGTGAAAATCAAACCTGGGACCTTCTGCATGCAAACAAATGCTCTGCCACTGAGCTGGAATGGTTAACTCAAAAGTCTTGCAGTTGCTGGAGTTTTCCTGCCTATGCTTACTAGTTCATCACTGGAAACGTCTTCCCACATTCCTGCACAGTGCTGTGTCATCCACTGACTTGCTTCTTCTGTGACTGCAGGCTTTGAGGAAGGCTTGGGGGCATTTTGAGCCCCGCAACCCCTCAAATTCATCATTGGCAGTCTCCCCCCCCCCTTTTACAGGCACACAGAAATAGTTCTGGCCTCCACTAGATGGCGCTAACCTTGTGCAACGCTCCTTTTGCAGCAATCGCTATCAATAAAGCACAGCTTTGCTACACTGGAGATAATTATTTTTCAAATCTGGCAGAACTAGCCGCTGCTCCATAATTCATGCTCTGCACACTGCATGACAGCATTAAAGGCATACTGGCTTAGATTCTCCCCACCCCTTAATTAGGGGCTCGGAGAATTTAGTCATAGATAATCTGCATTCCGTCAGTCACCCATGGGCACAACAACAGGGTAGTCCACGCATTTTATAGAACACTGATCTCTTAATTAGATACAAAGTGGGATGACTTCTTACAACCGGGGAATTGGAAGCGTTTGGTCTAATAAACGCTTCCTTCCAAATAGGAGATCCATACATGGATCTCTGGCTGTAAACAGAATGGCAGCGTTTACCGCAAGCAATCCAAATGCTGCTCTGCCTTCAGGTTGGTTCGCCTTGGAGGGAATTGGCAGTGCAAAGTTGTTTGTGCGCTCATTTATTTTTATAAATACATCCGTGGCATTCAGTCGTTAGCATAACGAGTGCCTAAAGTGCATCAGCAGCAGCAACAAAAGTGTAAAAACGGTGTTGTGACTTGGGTTGGCCCTTAAGGAAATAAGAAGAGCCTGCTGGGTCAGGCTAGGGGTGCACCTAGTCCAGCATCCAGTGTGGTGTAGTGGTTAAGAGCGGTGGACTCGTAATCTGGTGAACCGGGTTTGATTCCCTGCTCCTCTACATGCAGCTGCTGGGTGACCTTGGGCTAGTCACACTTCTTTGAAGTCTCTCAGCCCCACTCACCTCACAGAGTGTTTGTTGTGGGGGAGGAAGGGAAAGGAGAATGTTAGCCGCTTTGAGACTCCTTTGGGTAGTGATAAAGCAGGATATGAAATCCAAACTCCTCCTCCTACTCCTCCTCCTCCTCTTCTTCTTCTCCTCACAGTGACCATCAGTTGCCCATGGAAACCCACAAGCAGGACTCAAGCACAAGAGCATTCTGCACTCCTGTGGTTTTCAGCAACTGGAATTCTGCTGCATTACTGCCTCTGACCATGGAGGCAAAGTTGCCATTGGCTAGTTGCCGCTGAGAGCCTTCTCCTCTGCGAATTTGCCCAAACCTCTTTTTAAACCATCCAAGTTGGTGGTCATCACTGCCTGAATAAATATTGCCCTTTGCCTCTCCTGAAGCTTCCAGCATTCAGCTTCACTGGATCTCCATGAGTTCTGGTGCCATGACGGAGGGAGGAAAATCTTTCCTCTATCTGCTCCCTCCATCATTTTAGAAACTTCTATCATGTCACATCTTACTCTCCTCTTCTCTAAGCTAAAAGTCCCAAATGCTGCAACCTTCCCTCATTTTTGTAAGGGGGGCAGGATTTGTGTATGTCAATTCTTCACATGCCAACATCAGTTTACATTTAAAAAGGAAGTCCTCATTAAAATTCACAATTATTTTTATGAATTTCCCTTGAAATACGTACATGTTTTTGTATGCTTTGGGGGGGGGTGTACCAATTTTTGGTTCATTTTTTGCAATTTTATCTAATACAATGCATTTTTTTGTATGTTATTTTCACTAACAGGCATTTTTATGCATACTTTTACCCTGATATATGCATTCTAATTAGTTGACTTGACCAGGGAACTGCATTGCAAAATTCAGAAAAGTGCAAATTTCAAAGGATGGCTGTGTCTTTGTTTCGGAATGCATGGAATAGGAAGCTTTAGATGTGAACTTGATCAAATTTCTCCCCATCCCTAGGCAGCAGCCAACAGGCTCCATGTCTGAATCTGAGCTGGTGTCCCAGGGAGTTCTATGTCTGGTACGACTGCACTGGTCATGCTCCTCCAGATCTGCCTTTGAAGGAACTATGAGGGCCATCTTGTCCAACTCCCTGCAAAGCACAAAAATTTTGCCCAACATGATCCTTGAACCCATGACTCTGATCTTAAGAGTCTTGTGCTCTACCGACTGAGCTATTCCAGCTCAGCTGTGCATCTTTTCTCTCTTCCTATTTTAAATTGCATTTTATATTCAGGGGGCAGCTGTCCAAGCATGAACATGGTTACAGATATACATTTTATTATTTCTACTTTAAAATACATCTTATCCCTTTCTACAAGAGAATTGTGAATAAGATGTTGTGTTTTCCATCCAAGCAGCAGAAGTAAATTCCATTTGATTCCTGCAGTCCTGGTGGCAGTATGATTTTCAGGTGAGTTTAAAATTCAAAGCTATAGAAGCTGAGGATATTTTGTGTGTGTGTGTTCTGGGCTGGCAAACTACCTTTTGCTGCAAAGTATCTGAGAAGCAGAAGCGGCTATAAAGAATGGAATGGCAGTGTAAGGGAGAGAAGAGAAATGTTTACTGTGTGCTTCACTGCTGAAGCAAAACACAAGGATGTCTAACGGGGGGGGGGGGGGATAGGATCAATGCCTAGCTGAACCGATGCATGGAAATCACATAATAAATTATAACACAAATCATAAATATACCATCAAACATATCATAAAGTGGACAGGGTATATTCTGAAATGACAAGCCCATTCCTAGACTCACAAGACCGCAGCGGGGAAGTAGTAAAACATCAGCCAGAGAATGCTATTAAATATATATAAATATATATATATATATATATTTACTTGCCAGCAAAACGAAAATGGGATAAATTGATGAGTGTCTTTTGAGAGGGCTCAGATTAATTGCAAATTCATTTTTCACTCAAACGTGCAACAGATTTTAAGCCATTTGAGTGACATCTTCAAGTGTGCTGCAACAGCCAGTGGCCCTTGACATGTTTTCCACTAGCAATAACCTCACTTTGATTTAACCTTATAGGTTATGACACTGTCACTATGCAGTGAAAGTAGAAAGTCGCTCTGCAGTGAAAGCAAAGGCATTAGTGGTGGAAACTAATTTTTTTAAAGAGACCATTCCTATCAGGGGTTTGCAGAGATGAGAGGGTTTCTCCCATTGGATTGCCCTTGTTTCTCCTGCCTTATGTTTTATTCTAGAACAGAGCCAAAATGCATTACCACCAACTTTACCACTTGTCTCATATGTGGAGAAATTGGGGTTCGAGGAGGCATAGTGGCAAGTGTGTGGGTGTCAAGAGTGGCTTGAGCGAATCAATAACACTGTAAAAAAGGGCAGGACTTTGAACGATTAGTTATATATTTAGTTCCATAGCCAGGAAACAAGTGTTTTTCTCTCATTCTGTCTTCTAATTACACTGTAAAAATACCCCCCGCCCCGTATCATCCCTGTAGGCTGCTTCCTGCTGTGTTTACTTCTGAATCTGTTTACAGCTCTTTACAAGTCTTTAAAATAAGCTCCCATTAAGTCCTTTGCCAGTTTCCTTTCTTTGGCTTTTCAAGCAGTTTCATAAAACTTGTTTAAAAGCATCATCAAGCAAATTAATCAAAACGGGAAGTAAAACTCCCTAGTAAACAAAGGACTGCAGAGTCGGAAGTACTGTTATTTTCACCGCCAACGCCACTTGCTTCAACACGTCACTGTTCTGCTGACTTGTGGAAGTAGCTCCCAGAGAATCCGACTGATTTGATATCAGATTCAGGTACACCAAGATTAGCCCAATCTGTGCTATCAAACCCAGATATCAAACCCAGACTGGAGATCATAGAATTATGGAATTGGAAGGGATTCATGGTCACCTAGCCCAACTCCTTTAAATGCAGGAATCTCAACTAAAGCATCCATGATGGATGTTCATCCAAGTTCTACTCAAAAACCGCCAATGAAGGAGAGTCCACCAGCTCCCAAGGGAGACCATTCCCCTGTCAAACAACTCTTACCATCAGAAAGTTATTCTTGATGTTTAGTTGGAATCTCCATTCTTGTAACTTGAAACTACTGGTTCAGGTACTACCTTCTGGAACAGGAGAAAAGGAGCTCACTCCATCTTAAATATGAGAGCCCTTAAGACATGGGTAGGCAAACTAAGACCTGGGGGCTGGATCCGGCCCAATCGCCTTCTCAGTCCAGCCCATGGACGGTCCAAGAATCAGCGTGTTTTTACATGACTAGAATGTGTCCTTTTATTTAAAATGCATCTCTGGGTTATTGTGGGGCATAGGAATTCGTTCTTTTTTTTTTCCTTCCCAAAAATATAGTCCAGCTCCCCACAAGGTCTGAGGGACAGTGGACCGGCCCCCTGCTGAAAACATTTGCTGACCCCTGTCTTAAGATGTTTGAAGATGCCTATCATATCTCCTCTCAGTCTTCTCTTCTCCAGACTAAACATAGTCTGCTCCCTCAACTATTCCTCATAACGTTTGGTTTCCAGACCCTTGATCATCTTGGTTGCCCTCCTCTGCACACACTCTAGCTTGTCAATATCCTTCTTAAATTGCGCTCTGAGATTGATGCAGAAAAACCTGCTCATGAATCAGGTATGGCCCATGGGGCAGTGGTCTGAAACAGGGCCTTCTTGGTGGCAGCACCCCAGTTGTGGAACTCCTCCCCAGGTAAGTGCAGTTATGTCCAACAGTCTTAATATATAGATGCCAATTTAAAACCCTATTTTATTACTTTGGTATTTGGAGCAGAATCTGGCTCTGTGATTCAACAGTTTTGTTATTATCCTGCTTTCTTACACAAGTTTTATTTTAGTGTTGCAAGTTTTAGATATTTTTATTATATACTCTAATTTTTGTGTTGTGCTCCTATAAAGGGGAGAGCAGTATGAAAATGAAATACTGTATTTTTCGCTCTATAAGACGCACCAGACCACAAGACGCACCTAGTTTTTGGAGGAGGAAAACAAGAAGAAAAAAAATTCTGGATCTCAGAAGCCAGAACAGCAAGAGGGATCGCTGCGCAGTGAAAGCAGCAATCCGTCTTGGTGTTCTGGCTTCTGGGATAGCTGCGCACCCTGCATTCGCTCCATAACACACACACACATTCCCCCTTACTTTTTAGGAGGGAAAAAGTGAGTCTTATAGAGCAAAAAATACGGTAATCAATACATAAATATGGTGATGATGCTACTACTAGCTAAGAATGCAGTTGGACAAATAAAAAAAAAATAGAGGCTGCAATCCAGTGCTCTTGTTGTCAAGGAGAAAGTCCTGTTGAACTCAATGTGAGCAGACACATATAGGACCAAGATGTAAGTTGTTACAATGCTAAAGGCTTTCTGCCTTTAGGTAGACTGCCTTAATCTCAACTAAATATCCATTTCATTAGGCCCAGCTGTATATCTAACTAACTTGGATTCAAATCTTGTGTTACTTGCTTAATTATCCTGCGCTGTCTTTGCTCATCAGTGCCTATTATGGGAACGCATTTACCTGTGTATAAATAGCTCCACGTTCCCCCTTTTAATCAGCACATCTCCTGATTAATCCATTGATGTCATCATAGTCCAGCGGGTGACATCACAGCTTATCATTATCACCCCTGGTGCACTGATTCTTTCAGGAAGTAGGAGGGAGGTGATGAGAAAGGGAAGTGAGTTTTTGTCTTGCACAAATATCCTGCTAATGACGGGGAGGGGAAAAGCAGCTCTAAGGGAAGGCTGTACTTTAACTACCAGGTTGTTCTTTGGAAATGTGATGTACCACAAGAGCTTTGCTCTTTACTTGTGCAGATTGAAGCTTGGCTTTAAAAAGAACATCTAACTACTAGAGGTGGAAAAAATGGAAGGAACTCAAAGATAATCTTCTCAGCTTCCTGCCCAAAGAAGGAGACCCACAGCAATGGAGAACAGTTTTAATCAGCACAGATCGTTCTTCCTTCTCTAGGACAGATCCACCCAGTGAGGGACATCAGTGGCCACTAATAGCCATGGCTTCATCTCTGCAAATAAGCCTCACACAGGGGTGGAAGGATTTATTTTAGTAAACCACTTAGGAGGTTTATTTGGTTATGTTTTGAGGTCAGGCAATATGCACAATTTGTTTAATAAAATAAATAAGGAGTTGTCAGTTTTGTATTTCTCCATTTCTCATTTTCCCCCCAGTCTTTCTTCTTCCTCCTCAAACTTCTATACCAGCCTTCATCCAAAGATCACAGGGCAGTTTGAAATATAACCCCAAAATACAAAAATTCTTAAATCAGCAATTGCATTTTTTTAAAAAAAAATCCTCATGAAAATTCATCGGCAATTTAATGCAAATTTCTACTAATAGGTTTTTTTTGGATGCAGTTTGTACCATTATTTTTTGCAAGCAGTTTCCCCTAATACAACGCATTTGTGTACGTTATTTTCACTAATAAATACTCATTCTCATGCACACATCCCCCTGATATACACATTTTTATAACCATTACTTCATTGGAGAACTGAATCACAAAATTTGAATAGCAGCAGCTTGTGAAGGATGGCTATGGTTTGAGTCACAATCCCATATGGATAAAAGAAGCTTCCATATCTTGAATTAAATTGTTTTTGAGCTAGATTGGCCAATCTGCTCTTGCTACCTAAGATCCTGGATATATCAGGGATTGAATCTGTGACTTCAAGTATACAGAAGATGTGCTCTACCCATTGACCTATGGACCCTTTCCAGCTGTTTTGATTTCTAGGCAATGTATTCAATGTAGTTTTCATTACAACTCAAATTAATTTCACCCCAACAGTTCTTCTCTACAAATGTTGACTTTCCATATCCTTTGAATAGTCAAATATTTGCCAAGGATTCACCAAATATTCAATATCAGTATTTGCCATTGGTATTCATTTCATTTACTCAGTATTCATCATATCAGGATTTGTTATAATTTGTTCTTATAATTGATTTCAGTACTTGATAGTAGACTAGGAACAGAGTTTCTTACGTTGACATTATTGGATTGCATCTGTACAGGTGAAACAATCTCAAAATAATAGCAATTCAATAACAAATACAAGAAAGGTAGCCCCTCTAAAAATAATAAAACAAAAACTAGTGTTGCTGCTGCTACTCTAAATCTGTCATTTGGTAAACCACCATTGCATAGGTTCTCTCACTGGTCATCAACTCCCTGCCTTTAAAGACACTTTGCAAGGAGATTCCAGCACAGAACTATTGAATTACAACATATCAAGTAATTCAGTTGTATTACTTGTTGCCTGAATTGAGATCATTCCACTTCAGTTGTTAATTAACTAAATGATCCCAAGATATTTATGTTATTATCAACATTGCTTTGTGGATGGTCACTGTAATTATTTTACATATATTAAGCTTTAGTGCAATTTTCACAGTCTATACTATTTTCATGCCATTTCCCTATGAATTCACTCCAACAGTCTTCCCATGTGTAATATACTATATGTGTAACATGCAATATGCAGGATAACATTCCATGCATCTAATGAAGTAGATTCTGGTCCACAAAAGCTTATGCCATCATAAATTTGTCAGTCTTTAAGATGCTACAATAATCTTTGTTGTTTTCTTTCTCATGACTCTGCATTGTTGTCCTCTATTCGTTACTGTCTTAATAAACTGACGACCTTAGCTGTAGTTTTAAGGAGGCTACAGGAGGCATGATTTGGCTAAAATTGGTGGTAGTGAGTTGGTGGGTCTTGGCGATTTCATATAGAGCCTCCTGGTGTGTGCATGATACAAGATACTTCTCATTCCTGCTCCAGTGAAATGGAGAACTTTTTTCAGCCTGAGGACCACATTCCGTTGTGGGCAGCCATCTAGGGGCTACATGCAAAAGTGGACAGGGCCCACGCTATCCTCCATCCAGGCAAGGAAGAGGCACATTCAAACCTCACAAAATGCAAGTGCACTATAGGCCCAGTGAGCATATAGAATCCCAAGGGCCAGACCTTAAGCTTGAGTTCTGGCTGATCACAACATGGGCTGCATTCAGATGGGAGGGGGGGTTCATCAAGGAGAGAAGGTGACACGTTTCGAAGGCCTGTTTTCAGATCTCACCACAGAGGCGGACTTGGGAATGCCCTTAACACTGAGGGGATCAAGCCTCCCTGATCAGAACCTTCAAATGGGATACTTGAGATTAAATGAAGCTTTCACAGAACGTCGAGTTTTCGTTTCCCTGGGCTACAGCACCGAGCAGCGCTAATCACCATAATATGCTAATTTGTTAATATGAATAAAATGTTATGAGCTTGGATGTTACTACATAAGTGATAAAAATAAGTTCTACAAAAGAAAGTGAGATTAATCTCTGAGAAATTGATGGTAATTCAGGCAGCCGGCAAAGGAAGGATGAGAATTCTCAATCGGCGTTGCCCTTGCTCTTCTCTAGGGTTCTTGGACTTTAACCAAGTGATTATGATATATAATTAATGGGGTTGGGGAAATGGGGGGGGGATTTCACTTACAGAATATCCAGGCTCCTTATTTTCACTGGAGATGCAATTCCTCCCCAGACACAGAGAGAGAGAGAGGCAAAGAAGTAATTTCAAGTTTAACGTTTTCTTTTGATATGTATATCACTCCCCCCCCCCCATCTCAACTTAATTGGCTTAAAGGGTAGTTCTTCCCAGAAAATTGAATCTGGCTTCACAGGGCACCATGTTTATTGTCTCTCCATGACTTCCGGAACAAATTGGATGCCTTTACAAGCTAGCAGAAGATTACAGATATTTCACACACACCCCTGCCCCTGTGTGTCAGCATCACAAACTCACCCTGGGATCATCAAATCAAGCTGTGTTCTTTCCTGCTAATTCTTCTCCTTGTTATTCTTCTTTCTTTCTCTTTCTTTCTTTCTTTCTTTCTTTCTTTTCTTCCTTCTTTTGTTCTTTTAGCTTTCTTTGTTGTTATTTTTGTTAAATGCCAACACTGCATGCAAGCTTAGTGTGGCAGACAAAGGGAAAGGCAGGGCACAATCTTCAAACTGCTTACTTTGAAAGACAGGCTTGGAAGTTAATTCTGCTTTTCAGTTCCATTAATCACATTTCGGGATGGTAGACCTTGGCATCATAGCTGTTTGTCTCAAGGTTTGGGGGCTGATTCATGCAGCCATTTGCATGATTGATAACAGCACCGTCAGCTGATGGACTTGCATGTGTGAATGGTCAGCCACTAACACAGTTTGGTCCAGTGTTCCTCTTGAAGGGCTTGAGTGTTCATATTGCGTCTTGGTTTCCTTCCTTGAAGCTTGCGTTGAGGTGTAATCTTGATAGCCATCATGGAGCATATTAGTCAGTTATCTGTCCAGCAGTTGTCAGTGCTCGTCATAACTCTGGTAAGGAGCACATCATGGCGATCTTTAGCACAGACAATAACATAGTCTAAGAGGTGCCAGTGGTTTGACCGAAGATGCCTCCATGAAGTTTTAAATTTATTTTTCTGTCGAATGAGTGTATTGGTAATAACAAGGTTGTGCGCTGCACATATTGTCAAAAGTAACAGCCTTTACCAAAGGTGTCATGGGCTTTGAAGACACTCAAACTTAGGATGCAAGGGAGAAACATGCTAAGAGGACAGCACGCCTGGCAAATCCACACCGTGATCAACTCCCACCCAGAAACCAATGTCCCCACTGTGGAAGGACATGTGGATCCAGAATTGGCCTCCACAGTCACTTATGGACTCATTGTTAAAACTGTGTTTATGGAAGACAATCTTACTTGGCTATGAGTGATCGCCAAAGAAGAAGAAGACTAACACAGTGATCTCCTTGCAACACCTCAAAGCCAGTGGCTTTCAGTAGAGAGAAAGTCACAGCAAGGTGTTAGGAGTTGTGTACAGCACACAGGAGCCCTGCACTGCCTAAGCTAGCCTGATGGCATAAAGTGTGGTGGAAGATAGTTTTCCATCACCAGTCCCATTGTCTTCTGTACATGGAATGTAGAGAGGGCACCATTTTGCTTCCTCAGGCAGAAAAATGCCTGGGGTCAGCCCTGTATTACAAATATGTACCTTTCTGAACAGGAGACTTGCCTAAAGGCTTTGAACTCTTGATACAGTACCAAAGTAGATATAAATACTGTATTCTCATACTGGGTTTCTTTTTTTGGGGGGTGGGGCAGTTTGTGTAATGGACATGTAGAAGAGCATATTTAAAGCCAGAGTCAACATTTCAGCACAAATCAAAGCCTCTCACTAGTGACTTCATCAAGTGAATTGAATGGCCAAGAACTGAGAATTACTGGATTTTCAGGAGTGCAAGTCCTGTAATCTCCCAAGATGAAAGATGCATCAAACGATTCTACATACAGCAAGGTAGAAGCAAGCAAAGGCCCAGGAAGCTTTTAGATTGTGGCTGTGAACCTTTTTTTTCAGTCACAGCTACCAAGAATTGATAGCCAGGTTTTTTTGATCTGAAATTCTTTTTGAACTGGAAGTTTGCAAAGAGCAGAATTTCCCCATCTTCATGTGCTTTAAGGGTAGGAAATAGAAAATGGAGCCAAGATGATAGGACCATTCAAAGCTAGGTCACTAGCTGTTGTTTGTCATCGTTACAACTACAGCAACATGCCCACTACAGGAACATCCTTCCTTAGGCCACATCCATGCCATACATTTTAAAAACATGTAAAGCACATGCCTCCCCGCCCGCCTCCACAAGACTCCTGGAAACTTCAATTTTATTAAGGGTGCTGGAAGTTGTAGCTCTATAAAATAGTTCCCATGATTCTTTGGGGGAAGGCACATGCTATAAATACGCTTACTCTCAGTATAACAATGCAGCATACAGCTATGAAATTCATAGTATGTATGTTGGGAAGGATGACTTCAAGTTTCTATGAAACTTTTGCATTCCCATTTCTTTCACAGAAAGAGCTGAAAAGGTAGCAATTCTGAAGAACTCGACAAGACCAAAGACCCATCTAGGCCACATTCGCACCATACATTTAAAGCACTATGATATCACTTTAAACAGTCATGGCTTCCCCCCAAAGACTCATAGGAGCTGTAGTTTGTTGTTAGGAGACTCCCTTTCCCCCTTACAGAGTTACAATTTTCAGAGTGGTCTAACAATTTCTCTCTCTTCACTGGGAACTCTGTGCAGGGAGGATGGGGCACAACCTTAGTTGTGGTAGCATATCCCAGTGCTGGCCAAGTTTTTTCTCCACGATGTCTCAGAAGTTGAGTTGACTTCTTGGGCATTGTGTGGGTGGAAAAATATGGTTGCCACCATAAAAACATGACAGCTGCCATATTCCACTCAACCAATGCCTGACAAGTCAGCTCAGTTTTTGAGGAATCATTGGAGCTGGAAAGGGAAAGGGAAAGAGTGAGTGAACACATTCAGGGCAGGCATCCACAGTGAGTCTGCCTGATTCTTCAGCATGGTGGCTCCATATTTGTGCCCTTCTGCTTTCTTTTCCCACCAAACACATCTTTCAATTTTGCTAAATGAGGAGTAATAGTCCTTGCACATGGGATGCTTAATACAACTCTGCTTGGCCTGCGGACACTTTCTCAGACTAGGAAGTTGTCTTCCTAGAGTCCTCTAGCGAGACCAACCCTACAAAATCTCACAGCAGCAGGAGATTCTGACATCTATTTATTTTATTTATTTATCAAATTGATATTCCGCCCTATACCCAGGGGGTCTCACAGAATAAAATGTAGGAATTTATTTAAGGTAGGAATCTGGTGGTGCAGTTCTCTTAGTAATACTTGATGGATATGAACTTATAAATGGGGAAAAGTTACAAATTCAAATCTTGCTGCAAATAGCCCAAAGACTAAAGCTATAAATGTGACTGGAAGTAGTGCTGTCCTGGAAAAGTGATCACGGAGATTAAACCTTGAATCCAAGACTAATTTCTTGACCATGTTGAAGTGAGTAGCCATTTATACCCCTTCCACAGGGCACCAACAGTTGGCATATGCCACTACAGCTTCACTGTCAATTGAGTTAAGCTGAAATTGCACCATTTAAGGATGTGGTCCTAAAAATCTCTCAGTGGGTAGGATATAAGGTTATTTTGCAATCTATAATAAAATATTATGATGTATTTTCCATAGATTTTTTTAAGCCTGGAAGGGACATTGAGCTCCTAAATCATGGAAAGTGGAAAGATCAGTATTTTAGAAGACTTCCCAACTCCACCAGCGCCCAATGGCTAAAAAGGCATTAGACAGACTCCATCTGACCTACTAAACCGCACCAGAGAGTATGCCTGTAGCATAAACTATAAGGCTAGACCTTTCATTATTCTCATTAAAATTGCTCATGTTGCAGCCTGGTTATAGAAATAATAAGATTTACTGATGTGTGTTTATTTCCCACTGGTCCTGCATTATGATAGCTTTGCCGTCTCAATGCTCCAGTTATGGATGAAGAGACGATGCACTTTCATTATGAGCCCTCGTTTCAGAAAGGCTTATAACTTTCTGGAAGAAGTAATAATCCCTTGGTATATCACTTCTTTGGTTCATAATGGTCAAAAAGGTGTTGATTTTCCTTTGCACCATGTTCACAACTTACTTTTTTATATATAAAAAAAATAATGGTTCAGGATTTCAAGCTTTCTTCAGAGGCAAATGCATTTGCCTCCTAACTTCTGGAGTTTAGAATTACATAACAGGTGGGGGAGTAGGGGAGGAACATTGAACTTCTTCAGCAAATAAAATCTCCCTCTCCTCCTTCTGTCCTTCTGTTAAACACATCCAGCTTTAAAATTTACTGTTACAAAAAAGGGGCATAGCTCAGCACTAGAGCATCTCCTTTGCATGCATAAGGCCCCAGGTTCAAGCCTCAACATCTCCAGGTCTGGCTAGGAGAGACCTCTGCTTAAAATCCCTGGAGAGCTGCTGCCAATCAATGTAGGCTGGGTGGATCAATGGCCTCACTCAGTACAAGGCGGCTTCCTCTGTTTCGTTATTAAAATTATTTATCCCACCTTTCAACCATACACTGCTCAAGTCGCTCACATAAGTTAAAAAGTTAAAGCAATACAACGAGCACAAAATTCAAGCGGGAAGTCCAATATCATAGAGTTGGAAGGGGCCTTGGAGGCTGCCAGTCTAACTTTCTGCTGACTCCAGAAAATGTGAAGTTTGGAACTTAACTGGTTAAGAAGTTCCCATGATGCCTCAACATTCTGACGTCAGCTTTTAGAAGCTGGGAGGAGCTGGGAGGAGTTTCTGTCTCTTCCCCTCTGGTCTTTGAGGGAGAAAGACGCAGCTTTGTGTAATGGCTGCAAGGAGCCCAGGAGATCCCTGGGGGAATGTCGGAATAAAGAACTGAAATGGACAAACCTGGACTCTGTATGTGTTTGTCAAAGGCCGTGACAGTTTCTTTCACCGCTGTGTTTATCTCTGCTAAGGTGTGACTGAGGGCTACCGGACGACGGAGCTGAGTGGCGCAGCTGAGGGAAGCGCGCCGGACCGGGCTGCCATAAATAGCTAATTGAGGACCAATAAATCAATTAGCGGGGTCCCAATATAACTATTGCCACAGGTTATGGGTACTTAATCACCGCTTGTAAAACTGTCACTGGAAGTGCCGGAATGCGTTTGAAGTTGGCGATCTGAGAATCGGAAGCTGGCCGGAGGTCGGAGGCTGCTTTCAGTGAGTCTCGCCTGATGCTGAGATTTTTTGCCTGGTGTTAAGAGGCAAAGAGAGCTGCGGAGCTAAAAGCGGCTGACTGAAAGACACTCAGCTGGGACCAGCTGAAGCTCTGGGAGCTGAAAGCAGCAAGGAATCGTTTCTCCACGGAAGAAGGGAGAGCCAGAGAAGCTGAAACTGACTGTAAGTACAGCTTGGGGCCCCTTGGGAGAACAGAAGAGGATGGCAGGCTGCCAGGTCTTGGAGGACATTCCATGCTCACTTTAAGAAGTTGGGCAACCTGGCTGCTGATCTGAAGTCTACTGTTCTGGGTGCCAGGAAGCCAGAGGCCGTTTGCCTAGCGCTCCAGGGAGTTTGTGAGGCTGGAGGCGGACAGCAAGGGCCGGGAGATGGCTGCTTCAGAACAGGAAGGCAAGATGGCGCTGACCACCTTCGTGAGAGCCAGTGCACAGCTGGGAAGGGCTGTGGGCCCCAGAGGGGGGGCGAAGGGACTATTGGCACTGCTGCTGTTGCTGCCAGGTTTGCAGAGTCAAAAAGGGCTGTCGGGGAATGTGCTGCATTTGCTGTGAAGCTTCAGCAAAAGGCCAGAGCCCTGGAGAAGGAATACAAAAGCCTAGAGACGGCTGGAGCCCCCTGTCCCTGATGCTTTAGCCACAAGGAGTGCTGCTGAGCAGGTGGGGGGGGGCGGACTTTTCCAAAGGCACGTTCAAAAAGTTTTCCACTGTACGTGCTGGAATGAAGTGGAGGTTCAGAGGGGGCGGAGCTGGCAAGGAGTGCTTTTCCGGAAGAAGGAGAAGGAGGCCAGCTGGGAGGAGCCCAAGGCAGTGTTTTTCCACTGGAGTTCAACATCTGCGTGAGGAGCTTGGAGAGAGGCAAGCTGCTGGGAGCCCTTTACCTACCACTGGGGGTGCATGAAAGCGTCCTGGGAGCCCTGGGAGCAGTGGGGGGGGGCGGTGAGCAGTAAAAGCACAGAAAAGCCTCTTTTTCCAAAGGCTGCCAAGAGATGTTTGCGTCGAAAGTCGAAGCCTGGGAAACAGGACACAGCTACAGGCTTCAAGGCCAGCCATCTGCTGCAGAGGGAGATACGTGCTGCAGAGTTGTCTGGGAACTCTGAGATAAGTCCAGTCTTCAGAGCAACGCAGGATGTTGCGGTTTCGGACGCTGCCAAGGACAGAGGCAGCGGGACGTTTGTTGCTTCTATGGCAACTGTGAAGAACAACTCCAGCCAGGACACGGTGACATGCTGGGTGTTTTGGATTCTACTATCAGGCAGCACCTGATAGGCAAGCCTGCAGGCAAAATGCGGAACTGCAGGGCTGTTTCAACAGGAACAATTGTAATGTTCACAGACGGAGCACAGAAAATCAGTCTGTGGTGTGGCTAACGTGTTTTTCTCTCCTTTACAGGAGGAGCAAGAGGTCTGCGTTGTGCCGGGACTGAATAGTTGTCGGTTATCTGTATCTGCTCTAATGAAGCAGGGGTTCAAAAATGTGCTTTGAAAATGATACCTGTTCCATTTTCAGAGGGGGGCGACAACGGGTCAACATGGCGAAGAGCAAGAATAATTTCTTTGTTCTGGAGTCACCTCTGGAGGGTGGTGGGAATACTGGAGAAGCACAGGTGCAGTGTGCTAAGGTTCCCAGTCATGTGCAAAAGTTGCACAGGTGCAAAGGTACTTGGTTTTCCTGGGTTTGGGAGAGTAGCCAAAGAAGCTTTTGAGCTTGTTCACACAGATCTGTCAGGACCCATGAGGTATGAGAGTCTGGGTGGGGCCAGGTATGTGCTATCGCTGACAGATGGCCACAGCCAGGTTGGCTGGTGTCTCTCTCTCAAATCACAGGGGGAGGCGGCGCAACTGATCAAGGATTGGGTTGCGGAGGTGGAACTAAGGTTTTCCACCAAGGTGCAAGGGTTCAAGAGCGACCAAGGGTCACAGTTTACTGGGTCTGCTCTGGAGGAGTTTTTCAAGGAAAAGGGAATACGTCACCAGGTGACGGGTGCAAAGTCTTCTCAAGGGAGAAGGGAGGCTGTGGCTGAATCCGGTGATGGGGACCAAGTCCAGGATCAGGGTTCAGGGCAGGTTTGGGCATCTCCAAGGGTTGTGAAAGGAGTGTCCAGGTGTGAGGCTTCATCTCCGGTAAACGTAATGGAGAAAGCTCATGGAAGGGTTGTCAAGTCAGAGGGGAAGAGTCTGACGGAGAAGACACAACTGCTGGCCCTAATGGGTCAGTAGGGTATCAGGTCACAGGTGCGTGGAAAAGTGTCGCACAGTGTGATTCTGGGAATGTTGAAGGGGTTCAACAGGTGCCTGGGAAAGATGCCGGGAAGGGGCACAAGGCAAAGGGCAAGGTGTTGAACTCAAAGGGTCTTGTCAGAATGGTTTCAGCAAGAGGGGGTGTGAAGTTTGGAACTTAACTGGTTAAGAAGTTCCCATGATGCCTCAACATTCTGACGTCAGCTTTTAGAAGCTGGGAGGAGCTGGGAGGAGTTTCTGTCTCTTCCCCTCTGGTCTTTGAGGGAGAAAGACGCAGCTTTGTGTAATGGCTGCAAGGAGCCCAGGAGATCCCTGGGGGAATGTCGGAATAAAGAACTGAAATGGACAAACCTGGACTCTGTATGTGTTTGTCAAAGGCCGTGACAGTTTCTTTCACCGCTGTGTTTATCTCTGCTAAGGTGTGACTGAGAGCTACCGGACGACGGAGCTGAGTGGCGCAGCTGAGGGAAGCGCGCCGGACCGGGCTGCCATAAATAGCTAATTGAGGACCAATAAATCAATTAGCGGGGTCCCAATATAACTATTGCCACAGAAAATTCATAGCAGGAGCACCCCTAGGAGATTAACAGCCAGCCTCTCCTCGAAAGATCTCTAAGAAGGGGTAAACAGTAAAGGTAAAGGGACCCCTGACCATTAGGTCCAGTCGTGACCGACTCTGGGGTTGCAGTGCTCATCTTGCTTTATTGGCCAAGGGAGCCGGCGTACAACTTCCAGGTCATGTGGCCAGCAGAACTAAGCCACTTCTGGCGAACCAAAGAAGCACGGAAACACCGTTTACCTTCCCACCAGAGTGGTACCTATTTATCTACTTGCACTTTGACGTGCTTTCGAACTGCTAGGTTGACAGGAGCAGGGACCGAGCAACGGGAGCTCACTCCGTCGTGGGGATTCGAATCGCCGACCGCCAAACCTTCCGGGCTATTGGTTCCATGGTCAAACTGCTCTTACCGCCAAGACAACTGACATGGCAAGTAAAGGATTGTAGCCAACAAAGTCCTACTCAGAGTAAACCAACTAAATTAATGAAACAAGTTAGCCTTGCCCTTTCGTTTCAAAGGCACAGCGATAAGAAAGACTAGCATTAGCTACAACCCAATGGATTTGTCACCAAGATTGAAATGATGTTTATTCTTCTTTGCAGTATGATCTAGGAATTGTTTGAATCATCAGATCCTCCATTGCCCCCTGTAAGATCATATCCAGACATCCAAAAAAGACCCTTTTCTTATTTTTACTAGTCCTATTTTCAATACACATTACAGTGTGAAAAACCTCAAAGGAACTTAGAATACCAGTGGATGCAACATGTAATAAATAGCCGATTAAGGAGAAGCGGGTGAGAGAAGTCTGTTATCCTAAGCCATGACAAACTGATTCTTGCCAAGATGGCCTGTTGAACTGGATCTGTAGCAGAGTTGCAAGCAGAGTTTTTGACACCAAGCCAGTTGTCATTCCCCAGTCCCAGATGATTATCTAAGCATGCTAATGCCTTTCATGTCCTCTTTTGGTCTGATGGCCGTAGAAGTTGCTCTACAATGCTTTGTGGTTTTGTTAATGCACCTATGCACTCTATAGTGGTGGGAAATGTAACCTGCTTATTGGGGCTTATACCCTGCCCTATTCCAGGAGCCCTTGACAGGTAATGATTCAGTGAATTAAAAACAAAGAAGAAGAAGAAGAAGAAGAAGAAGAAGAAGAAGAAGAAGAGGAGTAGTAGTAGTAGTTTGGATTTGATATCCCGCCTTTCACTCCCCTTAAGGAGTCTCAAAGCGGCTAACATTCTCCTTTTCCCTTCCTCCCCCACAACAAACACTCTGTGAGGTGAGTGGGGCTGAGAGACTTCAAAGAAGCGTGACTGGCCCAAGGTCACCCAGCAGCTGCATGTGGAGGAGCGGAGATGCGAACCCGGTTCCCCAGATTACGAGACTACTGCTCTTAACCACTACACCACACTGGCTCTCCAGTGTGCACATAGATGCCAGTGAGGTATAGCGATTAGACTGAGTATTGGACTGCGGAGATCTGGGTAGGAATCCTCATTTGATGCAGTACTCACTGGCTGGTCTTGAGTCAGTTACTTTCTCTCTGTTTAACGTACCTCACAGGGGCTATGTACAAGTCTGGAATACAAAATGACAAAAGGGGGAGAAGCACCACGCAATGATGACCAGAATGGTATGTGTCTAGGGATGCACACTTATAATTTATTTCTTGAACCCAGTTTGGCTCAAGAATTATGGAGACCCATAGTCAAGGCACCAGCAGAGAGGCCTGCATAACCCGGAATAGCCTCATCAAGAATATTATTACACTAACTCTGACTTTCTCCAGAGCCTCATACAGTGTTAGAATGGTTGCGCGGTTGGAGAGGTGGGGCCTTTGCTGACTCCTGTCATATTCTTGTTCAAACCTGAATTTCTATACGCTGTACACAGTTTATTCTCACTGTTAGCGTCAGTTTTTCCAAGATGGAAATATCAGCACATAATGGTTCTGGGGTAAAAATTGTGTTGGTTTTATTAGTGTTGCTATTGTTAAATGATTGCCCAAGTACGTATTGATTTCTGATCTTCTTGACTTACGTATCGAGACTGTGAGGCAAGGCTCAGTATAAATAAATTGATTTCTGTAGTGAGGCATGCACCTACCTTGTAATTGTATCCAATTACTACTGCTCTTGTCTGTCCATTCTTCATGCTTTAGTCTCATTCTGTGTTTTTCCTCTAAATTCTGTATTCTTTACAGTTAGCCCGCCATATTATACTTCTGGAACCTTCTGTAGCTGTTAATATGAACGTAACAGATTAGATTTAATTGTAGAGAAGGCTCTAAACCAAGGGTGGAGAATCCAGCCCCCTATGCCTCTCTAGGTGGCCCCTTTGCATGTTCCTGAGACCACACCCACTTTTCTCAGGCCACACCTCTCTCTGGCTCAGCTTTTTAACCTACTAGTTCCAATGGTCACCAGCCACCTCTGCTGCCCCTTTCAGCCCAACAACAGGGCTGCCCATGTCCCTAAGCCTAGGATTGCATTTTTACACTCTAGCATCCTGCAGTTCTAGCCAATCCATGGGATCAGGAAAGCAAAATAAATGGAAAAAACATATTGCTCTAGGTTGTCTCCAAAGAGACTTAACGTTATTTATGCACTAGTTTGACTTTAGGCAACAATCAGAATGCCAAACAGAATATTATACCAGCAATCCATCTGAGTGATAATTATCCTTTAATCTCATCCTCCCCTAATACTTTAAACCCACAATTTAGTTCTGAAGGCTTATTTAGAAGTTTGCCAGTCTTCTGAGGCTGAAATTGGACGAGGGGAAAATCAATATGTAGCTTTTCCACAATACGCTTGTTGCACTCCTTCTTTTTAAACAACTCGATGATAAGATCTCCATGTCTGAGAGATTGTGGTAGATGAAAATCTTACTGTAATCTAATAAACAGTTTAAGATTGTATTTCACCTGTAGCAGCTTCCACACAGCAGCCTCTGGGCGAAAAAAGGAAGTGGTAGCCAAAACTGAACTGGAAGTTGAGGCCAGAGAATGAGAGAGAAGACCAGCAGCTAGAGGAGCAAACTTTTGCATGGCAGTGGCACCTGTGCATTGGGAGTCAGATCTACTCCTCTGTGGATCAGGCAGATCCTGCTGCCCTAGGTGGCTGCCTAACATGGCCTCATGGGCAGGCTGCCCTGATGCTAAGAAGGAGGAACCATCCCCTGCTTGTTCATGGTTGGACTCCAGCTCCCATTATGCCCAGCTACCTTAGCCAAGAGGGCTGATGGGACCCGTAGTCCAGTAACATCTGAGGGACACTTTCTGCAGACCTTTCCCCTGAAACAGAGCACCCTTCAGTATCAATATGCTCTGATGGTGTTACGTGCTTGGCAGGGGGTTGGACTCGATGGCCCTTGTGGTCTATTCCAACTCTATGATTCTATGATTCTATGGATATATGACATCTCAACATTCTCCACCCTATATGTACCCAATGAAATTTGGTATGCAAGCCAAATACTCCCCATAGTGGAGCAGAATTAATTCCACAACAGTTCTCAGAGGGTCAAACAAAAACCCTCCGAAAAATTATTTGGAAAATGTGTTTTGAGAAATTTCAGCTCAGTTAATGCTGAATGAAAATGTATTGTAAGTTTATATTGGCATTGAAGTAAGCAATGGATTAAGAAAGGAAGATGGAAGGAGTAGGGGTCAAGTCATTGCCTCCTTCAGCACAGATATACAATCCATATGAAACTGGACCCACAGTGCTAAAAATTCTCATCCTTTATGATGAGCAGGCCAATTCGATGAATATTCAATAGTTCAAGCAGAGCTTGGAGAAAGAAAATTACTAGAAAATTTATCAAATTATTTTTGGGGGTGGGTGTGAGAGAGAAATGTCAGCCTAACTCTGCTGAATGTATTGTCTGCCAAGTTGTTGTAGGCATTCGAAAAATCCATGGGAGTTTTCATTTCATTTAGAAACACTACCGATCTTGTCTTTTCCCAGCATCAAATGGCTCACAAAACTCCCAACACCTAATTAATTCAGACATGCAAAGACACTCTATTTTTAACCAAAATATTTAATATTTCTGCTTCATAAAATGTCTACTACCATTTTGCCAGCATCATGATTAAACCTTGATTAAACTTCTTTCTACACAGAGGGAGAAAAATATTGTTGTAATGTGTCACTTGTATGAGTACTGATGGCTATAATCTCAATGATGGCAGGAGCTTCACAGCATAACTAAATATTTGGGACAAGGTTGGAGTGCAACATGTGTCTAGAATAATGCTAAATTTGGAAAAAAGTAATTTGAAAACAAGAATGGAGAACCCGCAGCTCTCTAAAATGCATTGGACATCCCTGTCAACAATAATGGAAGCTGTGGTCTAACAATGTTATGAGGGCCATGGGTTCATCAACCTTACTTTAAAAGATGGAGGCACTACTAAAAGCAAAGGGTCTGGCTTCCCTCCTCACCTGGGACAGAACAAGTATGGAGGGTGGAAGCCAGAGTCCAAATTGCATCCCTCTTTCCTGATGCTACTGTGTCTGTAGCCTCACAGGCAGCAATCTTTTTTTAAATAAAAAAATCCCTGCTATTACCTGTTGACTGTGTGCCCACTGCAAAGTCATGCCCTAACAGATTAGGGAACAGATTATATTTGCTCAGTTGCAATGGCTGGTTCATCATAGAGCATCACTGTTGAAAAAAGGGGTAATTGCCGGGAAGCACAGAGAAATGCTCTCAAATGCCCTTTCAAATGACTGTTCACTCAAGTAGTCACAGACAGATCAAATCGTAGCATTTCTTCAATGGTGCTTATGTCCCAATACACCATTAAATATAATGGGAACATTCTTTCTACTGAAAGGCTTAATTGTGGACACCATTAAAGCACCACGCACCAAATTAAAGAGCTTTCCAGGTGCATCTGCTGAAAACCTTTAAGGTTATAAATTTGCCTTGAGCCGACACTGAATGACTGATATATCAATTAAATGGCAGAACACCTGAGCTTTCTGTCAGTATCTTTCCACCTCTTGCTGGTCAATTTGTTTATGAGGGGCTTCATAAACCAACAGGATTTAGAGCCAAGCTGAGCATTCTGAAAAGATTTTTTTCTGCAAAATTTCTGAGCATTGACCTTGATAAAGAAAGCAATTTTGCAAAACTGTCTCCTGATGTTTTCTAGGGATGGGGGAGAAATTCAGTTTTGTTGCATTTCAGTCGCAAACTACCAAATTTGCACTTCTCTAACCAATATGCAAAGTGAAACACAGTCTTCTTGCCAAATTCGCACTTCTGTGAATATTGTAATGCAGTTCTCCAACAAAATAATGTGTGCAAGAATACATCTGTTAGATGAAAGTGTGCATATGTTAGTGAAAATAGCATTACACTGCTATTCACACACTATCATACAAAAATATAAGCATAATGGGTAATATATGTAAAAATGTATCTGTTCAGAAAAGTTAATACTAAAAGGCTGCTGAATTTTCCTGAGCATTTTTAAAAAATGCAAACTGCTTCAGAAATATGGCAATATAATTTAAGACTGGAAAAATGAGAAACTGAAATTGGCAGATTCATCCTTAACATCAACCAAGGAGTTTGCTATATTAACCAAAGGTCACAACAATTCCATCACCATTTGCCAAACCACAAACCATAATATACAGCATACAGCAATTACATAATACAAGGCATCAATGACTTAAAGAAAGGGAGTCATCATTTATAAGTATCATTTGTGAGCTCATACCTAGCTTAACTTCTGTTACACCTCCGAATCTTCAGCACAATTTGTTGCAATATTGTCTAGCTCCCTCTTTCTAATTCTTCTTGAGATCAGAGCATAAAGCACCTCTTTATGTGTCACAAATCTGTTAGCATCACACAAAAGAAAGCGAACTGTTTCTGTCATAGTAAGCCTGCTTCCAGGAGTTAGCAAAGGTTTCAGGAATCAATCTCTTAGCTCCCCATATAAATAGCAGATTAGCAAGTAATGTATGATGTCATCCACCTGAGGTTGGTCACATATGCAGAGTCTGTTATCATATGGAACCTTCTTGTAGTGGCCAGCCAAGAATGTTGTGGGCATCTGAGCTCCGTATAGGCATTTCTTAAGGCAGCAAGCATAAGTTTGGTCAAATAACATGCCCTGAAATGCTCTGTTTTTAGAAATGGGAACAAAGGCAAGACTCCAGAATTAAAGGCAGATCCCTTCTGTATTCAACCCAGAAGAGCCAATCCCAAAGTTGTCTCTTATTCAGGGGCAAAAAAGGATTCAGTTCTGAGAAGTAAGGACTATCCATAAGGTTCTGACATATAGTCCTCCAATGTTCCTCTCAGCTGGGGTGATAGTAAGTTCACCTTTTTTTGATAGTTGGTCACTTTTTGACCAAAAAGAGAGAGGTGCTGGTACTCACCATGAAGTTGTCACATGGTTCCACACTTCTTAACACCAACAAAAAGAGGTGTCAGTACTGTTTACCCTTGAGTTGCCCCTGAAAAACAGCTCTGGTCTGACTACATTCAGATTCATTGGATGGGCCTGAATTCTAGTATTATAAGAGGGGGAGAAAAACCTCTCCCAATCCACTTTATCCAACACTCCACACATAATTTTATTCACATCTACCACATCACCTGTGCTGGTCCCAGGGGGAAGGTTACTGTTTTCGTAGTCAAAGTTCAGTCCTGAGTCACTAGCCTGGTAATAGTCCACAAGGTGCGAGGCGAGGTCCGAAACAGGGAGCCAGGCGGGGACAGGAACACTCAAAGATCAGAAGCAGGGAGCCGGGTGGGGAACAGGAACGCTGGAAGGTCAGAAGCAGGAAGCCGGGCGGGGAACAGGAACACTGGAGGAACAGGACTGGATGCTGGCCGAAACAGCTCTTCAATAACGACGTTGCTCCCGCAACCTGGGACCGGGCTGACTGGCCTTTATCTTCTCTAAGGCCAGGGGCGGTCCCGGCCCCCAGGAGCCCCGCCTCTCCTGGCCTTAAGGCGAGCACTCCTCCTGGGAGAAACCAGTTCCCTTCGCCTCTCTGCCCTAAGCCTCTGCAGTTCAGGAGAGGCCGAAGGGTTACTGGGTCCCGGGGGAAGCTCACCTGTAGACACTGAGTCCTCAAGCACCTCTGGGGCCAGAATGGATTCACCTGGTGCCTGCTCCTGAGGATCTGGCACAGGTGCAGGCTCCTCAGAATCTAGGCCTTGCCCCAGTTCAGCCGGCCCTGGAGGCGGGGACTCCTGTGCCGGCTGGGATTCCTCCGGTTCGCTCTCAGAATCGGAATCCCAGGCCATCACATCACCTTTTCACTTTCTTCTGAACACAAAAGCCCCCAAAGCCCCTAGCTGGACTACTTTGCATTACAGACCCGAGTATCCAAATTTAAAACAGGAGATATATAAAACTGGTCATTCCCCTCCTGGTCACTTTCCACCTTTCTTGCCTTCCAAGGCCTTCTCCTCTTGCTCAACGCATGACCTTGGGGTGGTCTATTAACTTCTCTGTTCCTTTTAAAAATGTGGACACAATCACACTTGCTTTGTTTGCAGCGATGGCAGAGGCTTAATTAACATTTGCACAGTACTTTCAGATGAGATCCAAGGATGAAAGGCACCATGCAAGTGTGGATCATTGCTACTATTTTTTATTATAGCTTACAGCTATATCGTTGATAAAATGTTCCCGGCTTAATCCCACACAGGCTCTCTCATCTGCTATAAAGCCATGGTCATCTTCATGTAAGAGCTGTAAATGCATTCAAACAACCTAGAAGACTATAGAGGAAGGAAATGCCCAGAGAGCTGGAATCAGCTCCTTCAATTGGTGGTTCACTCCAAGCTTGAGAAACTGACCTTTGTGCCCATTATCTGGTTAGGCTTAGAAATTCCTTGGAGGGTTTTGATGGAAGTAAAACATGAATCTGCTGGTTTGATTTAGGTGTAGGATACCCTGTTTTAAGGGAGGTTGCCCTATTGATCCTTCAGTGCATCTAGAATGTATCCCACCAGAAATAAGGGACAAGGAGTCGTTGGTTCAATGTGGCTTAGTGACAGTGACATGTCACCTGTGTGTCACTGGAAATATAGCTTGCTTTAATATCACCAAAGTTTGTCCTTAATGGCTGCCTCATTGTGCCTCAACCCTAATGAATCCCAGCATTTGTTATTAAAAGTTAACTACTACAGCAAAGTGGTCAAATAACTGATGTCTGTTACTGTCACCAAATGTTGTTATATAAATGCACATGGGGTTTTTCAGCTCAATATTAAGTGAATATTCACAGGTCTGGAGATTAACCATCATGCAAATCCACAAATGTTTCGGGAGAAAATGTATTCTAAGAATTCTAATTATTGCTGTTACTGATTTATTTTTCCAATCTTAACTTCAGTTCCCCACATCACTTTGTGATTGTTATTTTTTTTAAGGGTCCTCATGTAAATTCATCAGCATCTAATGACAAAGGCCTCCCAATATACACACTTCAAATATTGCACTTTTGTCAAACATACAATTTCCTCTGGCAAAATGCATTTGGGTGTGCTATTTTTAAAATGTTATTTGCATAATTATGCACACTTAACCCTAGCATATGCATTTTTGTACACATTGCCTGGCTGGAGAAATTCAGAGAAGTGTGACTTTTGAAGGGTGGCTGTGTTTCAGTTCATGTATTGTTTCAGAAAATGCACATTAGCTTTAAATGTGAAATTGGTTTTAAATGCAAACTTATATTAACACACCCACCCAATCCCCCATTAAGACATTAGCACAACATAACACTATGATTCACCCGTAGAACATCAAACCCCAAAGGAGCAAATGAGAGAACCTCAACAATGAAATGTCTGGGAGTTAAAATAAAAAATAAAAAAATCTTTGTCTGGTGCTGAACTTCCTTGCACTCCCTTCTGGAGAGATTTACTGAACTAATAACAGAAATAGTGTGATTAATGTCTGAGTGGGTTCTGTAGAACAACCCGTACCATGTAAATATGAAGCGACATGGTTTCCTTTGTTGTGTGGCTCTTGTTTTGCGCAAAAATATATATAAATCTATAAAGTTTTGGTGCCTCTTTAAGTGCTATGTCTCATTACATAGCACCCCTCCTATTGGGGCAACATTTCTTTATTTCTTTTTCCAATTTGTATTTATAGAGTAATAGTTTATAAGAACCTTCATGGGAATAATAAGTTACAATAATATCCTCATGACGAAAGTTGACTTAAAAGTATGTAATCATTTGTATGACCACCCTGTATCTTCACAGCAGCAAGAACCCTCATCGCAAAGTACTGGAAGACACAAGATTTACCCACGCTGGAGGAATGGCAGACGCAGTTGATGGACTACATGGAATTGGCTGAAATGACTGGCAGAATCCGAGATTTGGGAGAGGAAATAATGGAGGAGGACTGGAAAAAATTTAAGGACTATTTGCAAAAACATTATAAGCTGTATGAATGTTAAGAATGTGTACGATTAGGAAACTTTTGCTTCAGCAACTCGATTAGGCGAATTGGAAACTAAGTTATAAAAAAGGAGAGGCGAAAACACGAAACAACTTTATTATGTTTATTCTGAATATATAAGAATTGGGATATAACATTGTGAACTTAGAAACATGATAATCGAAAGATACAGTAAGTCATGAAATAAGGTAACAAATTGCTGACGCTGTTATTGCAAAGAACGCAGGGTTTGGAGGATGTGGGGAAGTCCAGTTGGATTGTTAAAAACATTATGGAAAGTTGGATTGTTATATATTTCTTTTTCTCTTTGTTCTTTTTCTTTTTTCTCTACACTTTACATTTCTGACTGTAAGAAAAGAAACTTAATAAAAATATTTATTTAAAAAAAATAGAAAATATTTCTTAAAAAAAAAGAGAGAGAAAGGAAGAACAGCAAGCAGCACTCTAGATAATGGCTGGATGCAACCTCATTAAAATACTATGTCATTACACTGAAATAAAGGAACTGACTAGGGATCGTGAGGAAATTGCTGGGACATAATTTCTAAGGAATGCTGTTGTTCTGCTGAGAGACTTCAAATCACCAGTAGAAGTGGCAGCAGGAAGAGATTCTTCCCCACCTCCGACTACCTCCTAGAGGCGAGGCTTACCTCACATTTTAATGCAAACCTACCTGATTTGCACGCCCCCTGTGAAATGCAGCTGTCCTTCAAAATTCACATTTCTATGAATCTTGCAATGCAGTTCCTTCAACCGAGTCATGTGTAAAAAAGAAAAGAAAAAGTGAATATCAGGACGAAAAAAGACACTAAAATGCTGGTGAATTTTCACAGGGATGTTTTCCCCTAGAACTGATGCAAACTGGGAACTGGAGAGAAACAGAAATGTATAGATTTCTCTATCGCTACAGTTTCAACACTGGTTGAATCGTTAAGGAAAGCCTGGGAATATGCTCTAATGATCAAAACAACTTAGCAAAAAAAGAGTGTGTTAAGTAGCTAACAAAATGAGCAATTAATAATAAAAAATACCCCCTTTTAATGCTTTATTATCCATAATTGCATCCATACATCCAAGACATATCATTATCTATATATCAAAATTATCTAAATAAAATTCAAGCAGAAAAATAAAAGTCTTCAGATCATAAGTTTGGTACATAGTTTTGACTTCCCGTCCTTTTCAACATCTTCTCACTCTAGTAAACCTATTGCTTTAAGTTATCAACTTATTGATAACAAACTAATAAAATACATGTCTATTTTTACCCTTATATCCTTAATTATTTACAGAGATTACTCAAACGCTGCAACTGAATTCAAATTGCAACACTTATTTTTTAAATAGCTCTTTAGAGGTTCCCAGTTACCAGTGAACTCATGTTTTGGCTTATCTTTGATATTTTCCGATAGACTACCTAATTCAGCATATTCTAGCAACTTTAATAACCATTAGATGTGGAGGGGATTTTGTCACTCTTCAATGTTTTGCTGTAAGTACTCTCACAGCAGTGGTGGCATACAGAAATAGTTTTCTTATGTTCCTGGCTATATCTGATACCCAATAAAAAAGATTTTGGTTTGTTTGTTTGTTTTTTGAAAAGAGGCATTTAGCATTATTTGAAGCTGGGTATAAATGTCATTCCAAAAGGTTTTAATTTTTTTACATGCCCACCACATACTTACCTGACAGGTGAGATACCATGATCACAATATGGGTCCTTTTTATTGACCCATATTTTTGATTAATTGGTCCCTAATAACTTGTAGTCTTCACCCAAAAGCATGCTTATTGCCTCTGAATCGAAAAGACTCATTGAATTTAGCAGAGCACCATCATATTTGAACATATATTAATATAACCTGTTCTTATGTCTATATAGGTATCTAAATGATACTGTCAGTTGAAATGTTACTGGACCTGAATACCTCAGACCAGCACTAGCTGGGATATGGCATAAATATTCCATCCAGGCAATTCTTTCTAATGATTGTTTGATCAGCACTTTTCTATTACAGGAAGAAAAAGAAAAGAGCATGCTGGACGGAAGTGAAAAAAGATTTAGAAATTTGGTCAAATTTGAAGCTTTCACTGCTAGGCCGCATTGCTGTGATAAAGATGAATGTATTGCCAAGAATGTTATTTCTGCTTCAAACATTGCAAATTTTGGATAAAATGGATTGTTTCAAGAAGTGGCAGAGAGACGTCTCTAGATTTGTCTGGCAGGGCAAGAAGCCTAGAATAAAATTTAAAATACTAACAGATGCAAAGGAAAGAGGTGGATTTGCCCTGCCAGACCTTAAACTTTATTATGAATCAGCAGCTTTCTGCTGGTTGAAAGATTGGCTACTTCTTGAAAACACAGACATCTTGGACTTAGAAGGTTTTAATAATGTATTTGGATGTCATGCATATTTATGGTATGATAAGGTCAAAGCACATAAAGCATTTAAGAATCATATTGTCAGGAAAGCACTGTTTAATGTCTGGATAAGATATAAGGACTTGCTTGAAAACAAAACCCCAAGGTGGTTGTCACCGATGGAAGCAAAGGCTCAGAAAAAACTCAATATGGAGGCCAAATGGCCGAAATATTGGGAAATTTTGGAACAAGAGGGAGATAAATTGAAATTGCAGAGTTTCGAAAAACTAAAAAATAAAGTGCGAGATTGGCTTCATTATTATCAAATAATGGAGGCATACAATTTGGACAAGAAAATTGGATTCCAGGTGGAAAAATCAAAATTGGAAACAGAACTGTTAGATTCCAAAACTAAGACTTTGTCAAGGATGTATAACTTGCTGTTGAAATGGAATACTCAGGATGAAACGGTGAAATATGTTATGATTAAATGGGCACAATATGTTGGACATAACATTATGATGGCTGACTGGGAACAGTTATGGACCACAGGTATGAAGTTTACGGCATGTAATGCCTTAAGAGAGAATATTATGAAAATGATATACAGGTGGTACATGACACCAGTCAAGCTTGCAAAAATCTATCATTTGCCCGATAATAAATGTTGGAAATGCAAAGAAACTGAAGGTACATTCTTTCACCTTTGGTGGACGTGCCCAAGGATTAAGGCTTTCTGGGAGATGATATATAATGAAATGAAAAAGGTATTTAAATATACCTTCTTGAAGAAACCAGAGGCCTTTCTCCTGGGCATCGTCGGCCAATTGGTGCCAAAGAAGGATAGAACTTTCTTTATGTATGCCACAACAGCAGCAAGAATACTTATCGCAAAGTATTGGAAGACACAAGATCTACCCACTCTGGAAGAATGGCAGATGAAGGTGATGGACTACATGGAATTGGCGGAAATGACCGGCAGAATCCTAGACCAGGGAGAAGAGTCGGTGGAAGAAGATTGGAAGAAATTTAAAGACTATTTACAGAAATACTGCAAAATTAATGAATGTTAGAATGATGTTGGATTGAAGAAAAGTAAAGTGGTTTTCAGCAGTAATGTTATAAAGATGTGTAAAAATGGACTGTTAACAGGGGATAATCTAAAGTTATACTATATTAAGATTAAAGATTAGGATAAAAATAAAGAGGGAAAGGATTTGCTGAACCAACTAATTGATCTGGATACAAAAAAGGGAGGTGTGAGGAGGTCCGGGGAACAGGAAAATGAAAAATAAGACATGAAAAGACTGAACTGTTTTTAACTGTTTTTATTTTGTATTTTTTCTTTTTACTTTTTCTTTTTGTAATACTTGGAAAACCTTAATAAAAAATTTAAAAAAAAAGAAAAAAGAAAGAAAAAGAAAATAGCAGAAAAGTTTAGAAAAGAGCTCATTCTGGTATATTGTCCATTCAAATAAATTTTCCAATGTTTGTGGGTTCATTTTTTTAAAGAAAAAAATTACCCACATTTCAAGAGAATACAAGAAACATTAACTAAAGAATATACAGAGTCTGTACCTAGAAGGATGCTTCTCCTTATATCTAAATATCTATATATCTCTATCATCCATATATCTATCATCTATCTATCGTCTATCTATATCTATCTATCATCTATCATCTATCTATCTATCTATCTATCTATCTATATCTATCTATATCTATCTATCTATCTATCTATCTATCTATCTATCATCTATTTATCTATCATCTATCTATCATCTATCTATCTATCTATCATCTATCTATCATCTATCTATCATCTATCTATCATCTATCTATCATCTATCTATCTATCTATCTATCTATCTATCTATCTATCTATCTATCATCTATCTATATCTATCATCTATCTATCTATATCTATATCATCTATCTATATCTATCTATCATCCATCTATCTATCTATCTATCTATCTATCTATCTATCTATCTATCTATCTATCATCTATCTATCTATCATCTATCTATCTATCTATCTATCTATCATCTATCTATCTATCTATCTATATCTATCATCTATCTATCTATCATCTATCTATCATCTATCTATCTATCTATCTATCTATCTATCTATCTATCATCTATCTATCTATATCTATCATCTATCTATCTATCTATCATCTATCTATCATCTATCTATCATCTATCTATCATCTATCTATCTATCTATCTATCATCTATCTATCTATCTATCTATCTATCTATCTATCTATCTATCATCTATCTATCTATCATCTATCTATCATCTATCTATCTATCTATCTATTGGAAGGTCATGGGAATAAGGGAGGGTAATGAACCATTGGTTTCCACAGCAACGTATTTGGAGATCTATATCTCGCCGACACCCTTGTTAAGAACAGTGCATTAATAAGGCAATACACCAAGTTTAAGGTAATGGCTCTTGAAGCAATCCAGCCTGAGGAGATTGTCTCCTCTTTCCCCACCCGCTCTGAGTCTCCTTTCTCGCTTTAGAAAGCGCTGATCCCCTGCCAATCTCACAGAGGCTCAATTATTTCAAAGTTAACAAGATGCTGGAAAGGCCACAAATGAGGACGGGATATCTTCCAGTCAGAAAGCGGGAGGCTTAAGTTGCTCATGATAAATCTTTAGGCACTCCATATCCCCTTCCAGACAATGGGATTTAAAATGGGCTGTGCTGAGCTCCCCCTTTTGTTTCATGAGCA
This sequence comes from Podarcis muralis, assembly GCF_964188315.1. Taxonomy (NCBI): domain Eukaryota; kingdom Metazoa; phylum Chordata; class Lepidosauria; order Squamata; family Lacertidae; genus Podarcis; species Podarcis muralis. The sequence continues at coordinate 56,052,046 of NC_135664.1, read as the reverse complement.
CGGGGGGGGGGGGATGCCTAATCTTCAGTCCGTAATTATCTCAATATTGCCCCACCCACTCTCACTCAAAGATATCTTGTTCCTCCGAATAGCTGGGGAATGCTTCTGTTCCCCCAATACTCCTTTGTAGGATTTCATTTCATTGATTTATTAAAACATGTGAAGTCCCGCCTTTTCATCAGAGGCCTTCAAGGCAGTTTGCAATTTAAAAGTGAAGAATAGTGCTGGAGCAGAGTGGGAATGCACAACCCCAGGGCTTATTTTCAGAGCAACACTTTACTACATCATGTGCTGGAGCACCAGGGGGACTCTAAAGGTAGAGGGACCCCTGACCATTAGGTCCAGTCACGGACGACTCTGGGGTTGCGACGTTCATCTTGCTTTTTTGGCCGAGGGAGCCGGCGTACAGCTTCTGGGTCATGTGGCCAGCATGACTAAGCAGCTTCTGGCGAACCAGAGCAGCACATGGAAACACTGTTTACCTGCCCGCTGGAGTGGTACCTATTTATCTACTTGCACTTTGACGTGGTTTCAAACTTCTAGGTAGGAAGGAGCAGGGACTGAGCAACAGGAGCTCACCCCGTCGTGGGGGTTCAAACCGCCAACCTTCAGATCAGCAAGCCCTAGGCTCTGTGGTTTAACCCACAGCACCACCCGTGCGAGACTCTACTCGTAAGCAAATGAAGTGATATTGAGACTTCACCATGCAGGCTGGGGCTGATAGGTGTTAATACTTTTATTATTTATACCCCACCCATGTGGCTGGGTTGTCAGTTGTAGTCCAGAGTATCAGGAGACCAGACTGGGAAAAGCTAGCACAGAAGATGAGGGGAAAGAATCAACCAGAGACTAGATTCATCTTTCCTTTCCTTTGCCTATGCCCCTCTAGCAGTTGCCAATGCCACTCTAGCAGTTTTAACACTAACACTTCTTTGCAAGCTTGTTTGGATTTCAGATTAAGAGCTGAAGGTTGCACTTCAGTCGGCTGAAGACCTTTTGTTAAAGCTCAGCGTCTTTTGCATGCTATACCTATTCTGGAAATATTTCTTCCGTGACTGTCAGCTGATCCTCGTAAATTGGGTATTATGCTTCGTCCTGCAGCAATTGGTGGGCTGATGGTGTGTGCACAGGTATCTAGAAATAGATCAACACAGATGTCTGTGTTTTCAAACTCACCTTTAGGCTCACACACCCATCACTTGGCTACCACCCTCAGAAGCCACAAATTCTGGGGTAGTGCATAGTGGGACCACATACATTCAAGTTCACAAACACAGGACTCCCAGAGGTATGGCCACAGTGGGAAGTGTGAGAAGGTATGGTTAGTGGATGTGATCTTGAACCTGCTCCCTGCCCCATGTTTGGTGTGAGTGGGCTGATGTCAGGCTTCAGGGAATCGGCTTCCTCCCTCCATGGCAGTAGATAAGAAGATCAAAGAAATGAACGTCTTACTAGTTAGAAACTTTAATAATCACAGTGAGAGAACAAAGAACACATCTCCTAGAAATGGCAGTGCTCCCAGTTAAGGATCACACCACATTCTGTCCCTATTAATCTACGTCACTCCTACGCCATGTAATCTGAGCTTGTAACCTCTGTGCTTTCTGTTCTGAGACTTTCTGAGCTCTTCTTGACTTTGGGTGGAGTGGAGGAATGCTGTCCAGAGACTGTGAATCTGTTAACCTTCTCTCTTCCAGTGTTTCTTCTCCTAGCTGTTCCCCATCCAGTATTTCCCAGCTTCTGCCTTCTGAACTATGCCCCTCTGCAAACCACTGTTCCAATTCTATGCTGTCCTCCTGCTCCTGGGAAGATTCAGGATCAGGAGGAGGGGGAGGGGTGGCTCCCACCATTCCTCCTCAGTGCATCGCTCCTCAGCATGATCCCTGACATCTGAGGAGAAGGCTCCACCTTTTTCTGAACATGTGGAGGTCAGCAGTGAGACCACTAAATATAATTCTGGTCCCCCACCTAGTTCAGAGCTGGTGAACCTGTGGTGCTGTTGGACTCAAACTCTCATCAGCCCCAGTCCATATGGCCTATGGTCAGGGATGATGGAAGTTCTAGTCCATCAACATATGGAGGACCTGAGGTTTCCCAGCCCTGGTCTAGAATACTTTATGATAGCTACTTTTTTCCGGGCTGCAGATTTAACCCCACCTTTCCTTTTACCTGCCCTGCTATTTCCCCAACATGACAAGAGCTTGTCCTGATACATATTCCAATTGTTTTTTGAACCACTCTGAGATCTTTGGATGAAGGGAGGTCTATACATTTTATTATTAATAATAATAATACTTAGTGCCAACTCTCCTGGAAAATAATAGCGTTTTTTGGTGTTTTTTAAAGGAACCAGTCTCAAGATTCGTTCTGTACACTAATGAACACATAAAGCTTCCCCAGATGGGGAAAAATAAAATCAAGAAAAGAAACAAAAAGACCCATCAAATTACAAATTGGCATATTAAAAGAAAACAAGATCAGAATATATTAGAGGATCAGTTTGACTGTAATAATTTCATTTCTGCTCCTGGTTTCAAAGGTTTTCAGAGACTGGCAAGAGCTCCATCTCTAAAACTGGTACTCATAACCCTGTGTTTTTAAAAATCCAATAATACCTGAGGTTATAGTTTGATAACTGCTATCTAGTTCCCCCTTTAAAAAAAGTCAATAAAGTGATGAAGCATGGGAACTATTGAATTCAGGAACATGAAGAAGAAGTTCAGGCTCCAGCAAACGGATAGAATCTTTAATGCATCTTCAAAACCAAAGCGCTGTACAAAAGCAGAATAAATAATAAATATGCCTTGTGGCTATGCAGAAGATCACTGCTTTCAAGCCTTGTTTGTTTGCATCGGAAACAGATTTCACACTATGTACTTAGGACATTAAAAGAGTTTTAGACAGAGAGATGGCTCTGTTTGTACTTCAAAATGTGACGTCTCCCTTGTAAATAAGTCATAGAAGAATCATGCTCTTCGCACCATCCGGGGAACATGAATTGTTCATTGGATTTCCCCCTCCCTCCTCAACACAAAGGCTTATTATTAGCATGAGTGTCATAGTCACATCTGCTTTTTGACAGCTGTCATCTGAAACTGGCACTGTTCAAAGTCATCTCAAAAGAAAACCCACATCCAGAAGAGTTTAAGGGCTTTTAATATAGCCTTCCCCAACCAGGCTTTCTCCAGATGTGCTGGTACTTCAGCTCCCATCGGGTCCAACCAATGTGGCTAATCGTCAAAGATGATGGGAACTGCAGTCCAGTAACATCAGGAGAGCACCAGTTTGTGGGGAGGGGTGTGTGTTAAGATACCTTGAAGCCAATTACATAACTGCAATCACCTCCGAGGGTTTGAATGCATGCAGAGTTTGGCACCAAATTGCCATACCACTGCTTTGGTGCATGTGTTGGTATGTGCCCAAATCACCTGGAGTTGCTAATCTCTTTTAGGACATGCTAGCTGTTGTCATTTACAAGCAACCTTATGCACAGAGACTAAGAGGTGATCATGCTTATTGTCCTGCTGTGAAAAGCTTTGGCCGCTGAGCTCTGCACAATGAACAGCTCTTGACAACATTCATGAGCCAACTCACATTTGTTAGCCCACCTTCCGAACTATAGGAGGGGACTACTGAGGAGGGTTGCCAGGTTACGGGGCTGACCTAAAACTTCATGGCTTTATCTTTCATTTTTGGGTCTCCAGGGAGAGAAGTTAAGTATCATATTAAAAGTGGGGGGGGGGGAGAGATTTTCCACAGGATACAACCTCAGGCATCTCCTCAATCAGATGTTTAAGCTACCTCACCCATTTCCCACACGTTCCTTCAGTCTCAGAGTCCACCATGTTCTGGTTCTGGAGCCCACAGGCAATGCAGGATATGAGTTGAAGGACCACAGATAGCTTCAGGTAAACAACTTATTCCAGCAATGTTTGAGCACAGACTGAATCTTTAGAAGCCTCTGTCCCCAAGACTACCTCTCCTAAGCTCCATCACTTTGTGGATAACCTAAAGAATGTTAAGGTGCCCTACAAGCCCTGGTGGTGCAGGAAGTTCTTCTGGGAGCTGCTCTCTGTCACTCTCAGTGAATTCCTTGTCTACAGCAGTGGGGGCCAAGCCCCGAACCTAGTTTCTCTTCTTGTTCAGCTACATAAAGGGAGATCCTGTAGCCTCCACTCAAAGGCTTGGACCTCATCAGCATCATCCATTGAAAGCAGTGCCATGCCATTTTAAGTAGTCCTGGTTTCCCCCCCCCAGAATCATGGGAACTGTACAGTGGTACCTTGGGTTAAGTACTTAATTCGTTCCGGAGGTCCGTTCTTAACCTGAAACTGTTCTTAACCTGAAGCACCACTTTAGCTAATGGGGCCTCCCGCTGCCGCCGCACCGCTGGAGCACGATTTCTGTTCTCATCCTGAAGCAAAGTTCTTAACCCGAGGTACTATTTCTGGGTTAGCGGAGTCTGTAACCTGAAGCGTATGTAACCCGAGGTACCACTGTACTTCATTTAAAGGTGCTGAGAGATGTTAGAAGATACTTGCCCCTCTCACAGAGCTACATTTCCAGAGTGGTTTAACAATCCCGCCCTCTGCCCAGAAAAGTCTGAGAATTTTAATAGGGGTCCCCTAAAAACTCTCAGCATTCTTCACAAACTTCCCAGTATTCTCTGGGGGAGCCAAGGTTGGTTATGAGGAGATTTCACCCCTCCCATATCCAAGAATCTGCTGGTGTTCTCTGCTGATTCTCGAGAGAGGAGGGGGCGGTTTCTGCTCTTTACTTATTCCGCTCCAGCCTCACATCAAAGAAAGAGAGTGACTGAGTGTTAGAGAGAGATCGTGTGTATAGATAAGGTTGCTGCTAAGAGCAGCTGCAGACACTCAGTGCAGTTCAGCATTTTCGTTTAGACCTCATTTAGCTCTGTACATAGTTGTGCATTATAGTTGTAGATAGAATAAAGAAGATATTCTACAGAGCTGCTCTCCGAGTCTTTTATGCTCTGCTATACTCTGCTGTGCGACGAGTGTCTTCTTGTTGGAGTGAATCTAGTGCTCACAACTCTAAGCTGTGAGTCCACAGCACTTAGACCTGTTCCTGTGCAGAAGGTGGACTCTGGAAGTGCTACCCAGCTCGCCTGGCCCAGTCGGGGCTGAAGTGGATGAGTCCAGTCGGTGGCACTGGCTCAAGAGCGATGCTGACCGGTTAAAGTAGTATGATACTGCTTTCAATGTGTAGTGTAGATGGGTCCTTGATTGCTGCTAGACTCAGGACATAGCAGGGTCCTCCCCCCACCCCAAAACATCAGTTGGTAGGGCATGGAAAGACATGTTTATCCACTCCAATCCTTTTGTTTTATTTTAAAAGCTCAACACTGAGAAAGAGCAACTGAGATCAGTAATGTGGTGAGTAGGGGTGTTCATCCTTTCCTCCACTGACTGTTTCCTGTTTCTACACACCCAATGACTCTTGGCCCTTCAACTCTCTGAGAAAAAATTGAATGCAGTCCCTTCTGCCTCCTGAATGGGCAGGCCAGGCAAAAGGCCCACCAATGGTTTCTGTACCAGCAGAGCCCATCAGAAAGTCCCAAAATGTTGAAGGTTGGGACTGAACTGACCTAAGATCCATTGGATTGTGAGTCAGTCTCACAGCCAGTATTGGGCCCAATCTGCCTGCCCCTCCCTTTCCACCACTGCTGCCGTGAGTGGCCGGGCAGCAGGGATTTGGGGTGACTTTGTTAGATGTTAATCAACACATCCATCAGAAACATTTCTGTGCTGTGTTGACGAAATACCTGTTGAAGTGCTGGCGCAGCAGCAGTTTATGTAAGCCACTCTAAGTCATCATCTGATGGCAGGTTAGGAGCAGACCATAAACATGTTACCCACTGCAAGGGACAGTTATGAAAGCTGACTGCAATGGGGCAAGAGAGAGGGTGGAGGTGAGAGAAGGTTATTGTTTTTCCTCCCATCTCATCTAGATAGAAACTTTTCTTGCTAAATGTGAAGAAGGGAGCAGGGAGAATTGATCTCCAAGAGGAATTCCAGCACAAAAAATATACCGCTGTACTCTGGAGGTGCGCAGCAATATGTGCAGCCATCCAGTATATGAAAACAGGGGGGTGTTGTATGCTTTTGGAGCTCGGGAAAGATCTATTTAACTGGGGGAAGCTGTGCTCTGCATAAATCAGTCCAATCTGCAAAGTGGCTTCATGCTTTATAAACAAGAGCAGCCCTTGGCAGTCACTCTAACTTTTTTTCCTTAAAACTGTCAGGATACACTGTTTTGTTTCATTCCCCCCTCCCCCCCCCGCAACTGTTCCAACATATACAGTCATTTAATTCTAAGATGCAAACATTCTTGAAGCCTGGGTGGTGTTAAAAGATGTGGTTGGAAGAAATAATAAAAAAATGTGGAGAGCCTTAAATGGGAAAAGTGAACATGACTCTCAAAACTTCATATATTCCAGCGGTGAAAGTGCCTTGGCCAACAAGTTAGCTGCTATTAGTTTACAGTCCAATTAAGTTTTGGCTGAATGTAGGATATTCTCAGGAAGAGTTGTCTCCATCCTTTACTTCCTCACACAGAGCATATGGGATTTGCTCCATTTGATGTTGTGATGGTAGGTGACTTTAAAAGAGGATTAGACAAATCCAGGGAGAACAAGGCTTTCCATGGCTACTGGTAGCACCCTGCAGGATTGCACTCTCGACTCACCAGCTGGGGAGCAGAATGTTCAGTCCTGCTCTCTACAGTGTGGTCAGAGGTGGGAGGATACACAATATCTCCTTCTCCCTCCCTTTCAACACACTAGAGGTTCAATCCCCTAATTATACACTAGACCTTCACCTATTAGGAAAGGAACTTCAAGGACAAATGATGAGCCTGCTGGATCAGATCTATGACCTATCTAGTCTAGCATCCTGTTCTCACAGTGGCCTGTGGGAAATCTGCAAGATTGTGACCCCCCAAACTGGTATTCAAAGGCATAATGCCTCTGACAGTGAAGGTAGAATATAGTCATCATAGCTAGTAGAAGAGGTGCCACCATGGTTTGAAACTCCCATTGTTTTAGAACAGGCATAGGCAAACTCGCCCTCCAGGTGTTTTGAGACTACAAATCCCATCATCCCTAGGACCAGTGTTCAGGGATGATGGGAATTGTAGTCTCAAAACATCTGGAGGGCCAAGTTTGCCTATGCCTGTTCTAGGCACATTTTGCGACAGGGAATTTCATTAGTGCGAGCAGTTTCTGAGCTCTGGGCATAGTACTGCGCCTAAGATTTCAGATTAAAACTGCAGAGTGGAAGGAAAGGACGAGCTTTTTTCCTGCCTCCCCACTTTCAGCTTTCTCTGAAGATTCTCAGGGAAGAGACCCTCTTAAGTATATTACGGGGGTGGGCAGGGGAAGGACTAGACCAAGTAAAAAATGAACATAATATTTTAGCTGCAGTTCATTCATTTTCAGCTTTGTATTCTTGTTATAAAAAAGTGTGCCTAGATATTCCCCTGTTGCACCCATAACCTAGGTATAAGGTGCCATTTAGCTCCCAGCTTTCCTATCTATTTCTAACACTGAGCACCACACTCTACCATTATCTTCAGTTTTTTGTTCCTGTAAGAAGAACTTTCCATGTAAGCTCTCCTTTGTATTGATGCAACACAAGTCAACTGATCATGGCAAATATAAGATTATTTCAAGCTGTCCTGGAAAACGCCTGTTATTTTTACCAGCCATCAGCGCTCGTCACAATAGATAGCGCTGAAACTTCAAATGCACATTAACTCTCATGCAGACATTCTAATCGAAAGGGAATCGAATTGGTGTTAGCGAGACAAAGGGGAGATGTTGCATAGAAGCTGCAGCTGGAATTTCTGACACTACACAGAAGCAGGAGCTTCTTCCCGGAAGGTGGTTTCCAGTAGCTCTGAAACTGAGTGGAGTCTGAATGGTTCTTTCCAGTCAATAACATTAAAAAGAAAATTATATCTGGGCATGTGTTTGTTTGCCCCCCCCCCCCCCCCGTTAATGTGACACAGAATAAAACCTTGATCTTGTCCAGGGAGAACGGAATGAGAGCCAGAATGGCTCCAATGTGGAGGGAGGGAGCAGGGCAAATAAATCTCTCATTCTTTTTTATGATTTGTTTTCAGTACTGTGTGAGCCCAGTTGAGGGTGGGGAAGAAAATCAATTTGCATTTAAAGGCGAATCTACTTAACTGGAGATTGTTTTGCAAAAATGTGCATGTTAAGCAAAATTGCATATAAAAATGCAGACGGTAGGAGAAATTTGCACAAAAGTGCTGACAATTTTCCGTAAGAACTGCTTTAAAAATTGCACACTGTTGAGGAAATGTGGAGGACTGAATAATGGGGGGAAAATGAGAAATGGAGAAAAAACCAAAATTGACATATTTACACATCCCTAGCCAGAATATAAAATAATTAATATAAACAAGCATTAATAGCTACATGCCTAACTTTTCAGTTGAAATCCATGGCACTTAAAAATGCCTTAGCTGGATCCATGGTCTGTAAAGATATTTAGCACGACTGGGTTTATTGAATAAATCATTTTACCGTGGATTATTCTTTTAGATCTTAATAGTTACACACGATAACAGCAGCAACAAAAAGAAGGGCATAATCATAACGGGTTTTAAGAATGACAAAGAAAAGGAAAGGCTTTGTGGCTCTGTATTATCTGGAGTATTATCTCAAAGAAATGTAATAAGCTCATTAGGCAGCAAATTGCTGTGGTTTAAGGATACCATAATGAAAATATTAAAACACAGTAATCAGCCACAGCAATTAAACCTGAACATTTTGCTGCGGCTAACTCAGCAGATGCTTAGCTTTTGTTATGTGTCCTCTGTTTTTGCAGCCCAGTGAAGGTTATCCAGCGGCAATGATGTGCTATAATAGCTACTTGCTTTACTTGTGTTTCTGTCCTGTGGTTCTGATGTGCTCTAATGTGGTGTTTAAGACTGCAGGTGGATCCAGTGTATGCTTGCCTGGGACTTACTACCATGTTAATATGCATGGGGTAGGGTGGTAAGGTTTGTATTCATAGAGAGGCTTTGGAGGGAAAGGACACAGATCATGGCAAATCAGAAACTCTGCATACAGAAGGTCCCAGACTCCAGGATCTGAAACCCTAGAGAGCCATTGCCTGTATGACTTGACACAGTGGCAGACCTGGAGGTCTCAAATTTCTGTGGTGCCCTGTGTGACACCAAAACCCAGCACCCCTGCCTCTCACCTTCCATTCTACAAAATAGTTACGGCGCCCCCGAGGCTCCACATTCAGTGCGACCAAACCAGTCACACTCCCCTAAATCCACCTCTGCTTGACGTATGGCAATTTGCTATATGTTTCCTAGCTTCGAGCAAAGTACAAAATTACTAGCTTGGCCTGCCAGTATCCAGAACATAATGGCTGTGAATCAAAGTGGTAGTGATGAATTTTTAAGCTCAGGAGCTCAACATGACAGCCCCCCATGGGAACATCCCCAAAGACAGTCCACAGCTAAGCCCTCAAGGAAAGTCCAAACATGCAGGAAGCTCCCATGATCCATTATGCTATGCCCCAAACACCCAAAGAGATCCACCCAAGTTTTTAGGATCAACACAATAGCATCCCCATGCAGAGTTTGCCAGCTTTATCTTCAGCCAGCTGAATTGCAACCTTTAGCTTTCAATTAGAAATGCAAACGATCTTGTAAGGAAGTGTTAGTTGAACTGCCAGTGTGAAGAAGTGATCCCATTAAAGAAGGAGAAAGAATTACCTGCCTTCTGCTTCGTTATTTTCTCTGAATTCCTCTATCCCAATCTGTCATGAGCAAACTTGAGAGCCTTGTTATTGCTTCATTCACTTGGCAGGGCATCCATCCATTATCTGGGAGAGAAGGATTCAAATTCCCACTAAGGAATGAAGGGCACCTTGGGCAAGTCACTGTCTCCCAGCCTCACCTACCTCACAAGATTGTTGCGATGATCAGATGTGGAGGAGGAGGGGGAGGACCATGTATGACAAACTGAGCTCCTTGGAAGAAAGATGTGAAATTAATTAATTAAATAAATAAATCTAGCTGGTGACATCATCACTCCTGCTCTGAAAACAACAACAACAACAAAACATCCTGGAGCCACACTCCTCTGAGTTCCCCTAGTACACCCCTGGTAGCAGTATAAGAAACTAGTCAAGGAAAGAAAGGAGAGGCAAGAATAGGATCTATAGAAGCAGATCGCTGACTGCATTGGTATTGTTGTAAGAAAGCCTCTCATTAAAACTCAACATAGGCTAGGAATTCTTGGGGTAGATAACCACATTCCTCTGACAAATCTCAGTTGCTCCTGCAGCAACAAATTTTGGAAATAACACGATTTTATTATTTACCTTGTCCCCCCCTTCTTTGAATACAAAGGCCAATGTTCGAGGGTCACACTCATTAGCACCCTCCCACTTGTAAAACTGTCAAGAAATGAAATATCCTGCATTAAAGGAGTAGCCTTCTTGGCCTGCATTTTTATTATGAAGCATGAATTTAAAAAGAAGTGATTTGGAGCATACTGGAAAGCCAAATCGAGGATGCCCATTATTTAATTTCACAACTGCTTGCCTGCATGGGGGATGTTGTTCGAGGCATTATGAAACAGGACGGCTTGCAATACTCTTAGAATTAAGTCCTTGCCGGGAAGGCTTCATGTGAGGTATGCTGTAAGATAATCCTCTTATTAAATGGATGTAGGAGGACATTTTTACAGCCAAAACAAAAAAGTAAATTAAAACGGAACTCGGAGTCATTTGTTGAAACGGGGCTCTTTCAATAGCTCAGAATGGCCCGTTGCCATCCCATCTCCTAGTCACTTGCTGTCGTTCCCTTTTAACAAATGGGCTGTTTATAAGGGAACCACTTGCGCGTTACCAAAGTGGGCAGAGGAAGGCATAGTTTTGCATAAAAATTGCACCTGCTCATTTACATGTATAGGTGCAAATTTAAAGATGATTACTATGATTTAAATAGAAATAGAATACGTCTCACCACAATGGGGAAGAAGACTGTACAGACGTACCTTGGTTTTCAAACAGCTTAGTTTCCGAACGTTTTGGCTCCCGAACACTGAAAACCAGGAAGTGACTGTTCCGGTTTGCGAACTAGGTTTGGAAACCGAACGTCTGATGGGGCTTCCACAGCTTCTGATTGGCTGCTGGAGCTTCCTGCAGCTAATCAGAAGCCACACTTTGATTTCTGAATGTTTTGGAAGTCAAACGGATTTCCAGAATGGAATAACTGGCCCACTTGATAGCTCCATGTGTGCATGACAGGATTGCCTCAATTTTTTTATTTAATGATATTTTGTCACTACAAAACAAACAAACAAAACAACAACAACAAACACCAAGATTTTAAAAAGTTTAAAAAACAGCATTTGTGTTTTCACTGTGGCATTTTAGGGTATAAATGGTAGAGAATTACTGATTTAATTATTAAAAGAGATGTTGAAACCTGGAGTTGCAAACAATATACAGTGGTACCTCGGGTTACATACGCTTCAGGTTACATACGCTTCAGGTTACATACGCTTCAGGTTACAGACTCCGCTAACCCAGAAATAGTACCTTGGGTAAAGAACTTTGCTTCAGGATGAGAACAGAAATCGTGCTCCAGCGGCAGGGCAGCAGCAGGAGGCCCCATTAGCTAAAGTGATACTTCAGGTTAAGAACAGTTTCAGGTTAAGAATGGACCTCCGGAATGAATTAAGCACTTAATCCAAGGTACCACTGTACATCTTTTCCCCTTGTTCCTTTGTTTCAGCATCAGTTCCTAAGGAGGGCTGTTGTCATGAGAGAATGCATGTTTTCTGGGGCTTTCATATATGTATATGTATATGTATATGTATATGTATATGTATATGTATATGTATATGTGTTTGTGTGTGTGTATACTCTCTCTATCTATCTATCTATCTATCATCTATCTATCTATCATCTATCTATCTATCTATCTATCTATCTATCTATCATCTATCTATCTATCTATCTATCTATCTCTATCTATCTATCTCTGCTGTGCTGGGACAGCTGTCTGTCCCTTACTTTTCCCCTCCTAGATGCTCTCCTATTTATTTATTGATTGATTGATTTAAAAAGGGACATGGTAACGCAACATAAGGCTTGGCATCATCAAAGGAAGAAAAGCCTTTCTCCCCTGGTTTGGACAAATCCACGAGCTCCCTGGCCATTTGATGGAGGATGCATCATTGTGAAAGGTTTTGCAAACATCCACTAATCCTTCCCCAATTCTAGGCCCACTGTAAGGTGGAATGAGAAGGCAGCGAAGCAAAGAGACACCATCTGCAGCTACATGACTGCATAGCAATAATCTCTACACATCAAACGTTCGCTAGGGGAAATTGGAAAGAAATCCAGTTCTCTGAATGAAGCTCTTGACAAAATCTCCATATTTGGCATGGCAATTGGCTCTTGCAGTTTCCCCACCCCCGCCCCTTTGTTCCTGATGAGTGACAATAGCTTGTTCTCCATTCTGTGCAAACAATTGCAAGACTCATCCGCATGGTTAATGTCACTACCAACTTTTCACCTAACTATGTTCTTGGAGTTAATCCCAAGCCAATAGAGATCCAAAAGATCTCTCAGGCCCACTGTTACATTTTGTCTGACTACTATTCATACTTCCTATGCCTCCCTTTACTGCCCTCGCCAAGCAGAATGTAAGGTCTTGCAGACAGGAATCTTCTTGTTGTAAATGTTTCTCTGAGTGACGGCAGCTTATCCCCCCCCCCCCCCGTTACTGCCTAGGAGAGTAACAAGAGGATCCAGCAAATTCCACATCTCAGAAGGGTTTATGACGCACAGCAGTGGTGCAATCGCTCCCAAGTCCAACAAGCTTTGCATGGGAACAGAAGATGGCGCTGCAACTGAGGCTTGTCAAAGTGAGTGTGTCACCAGGAAAGGCAGGTTGTTGCAACATTGGGAAAGGAGTACTACAAGGCTGTATATTGTCTCCCAGCTTATTTAACTTATATGCAGAATTTATCATGTGAAAGGCTGGGCTGGATGAATCCCAAGCCAGAATTAAGATTGCCAGAAGAAATATCAACAACCTCAGATATGCACATGACACAACCTTGATGGCAGAAAGTGAGGAGGAATTAAAGAACCTTTTAATGAGGGTGAAAGAGGAGAGGGCAAAATATGGTCTGAAGCTCAACCTCAAAAAAACGAAGATCATGGCCACTGGTCCCATCACCTCCTGGCAAATAGAAGGGGAAGAAATGGAGACAGTGAGAGATTTTACTTTCTTGGGCTCCATGATCACTGCAGATGGTGACAGCAGCCACGAAATTAAAAGACACCTGCTTCTTGGGAGAAAAGCAATGACAAACTTAGACAGCATCTTAAAAAGCAGAGACATCACCTTGCCAACAAAGGTCCATATAGTTAAAGCTATGGTTTTCCCAGTAGTGATGTATGGACGTGAGAGCTGGACCATAAAGAAGGCTGATCGCCGAAGAATTGATGCTTTTGAATTATGGTGCTGGAGGAGACTCTTGAGAGTCCCATGGACTGCAAGAAGATCAAACCTCTCCATTCTTAAGGAAATCAGCCCTGAGTGCTCACTGGAAGGACAGATCCTGAAGCTGAGGCTCCAGTACTTTGGCCACCTCATGAGAAGAGAAGACTCCCTGGAAAAGACCCTGATGTTGGGAAAGATGGAGGGCACAAGGAGAAGGGGGCGACAGAGGATGAGATGGTTGGACAGTGTTCTCAAAGCTACCAGCACGAGTTTGACCAAACTGTGGGAGGCAGTGGAAGACAGGAGTGCCTGGTGTGCTCTGGTCCATAGGGTCATGAAGAGTCGGACACAACTAAACGACTAAACAACAACAAGTGCAGAGGAGTGTAACTTCAGGGTTCAATAGGGCCAGCTCTGCCTGCTCTGTTGCACTTCCTTCAAGAGTGGTTTTTTGTCTGGATAGAACTTCCACTTATGGGGAATACCAGAGGGGTAATGATATGTGGTACCCTGAAAGGGAACACCCAATGCTGCAACATTTTGCTGCAGCTCCCGCTTGCATTTGTTTGTTTGCTTGCTTGCTTATATGAAAACAAGAGGGTTGTTTGTTACTTCCTATGGAGTCAGAGAGCATGGTAAAGACAAATTGCTTCATCCCATCTCCAATGATGTATCCTCACTAAAGGAAGCCTTGACTTAATTAAAGGCAGCATAAAAGGTAAAGGTAAAGGGACCCCTGACCATTAGGTCCAGTCGTGACCAACTCTGGGGTTGTGGCGCTCATCTCACTTTATTGGCTGAGGGAGCCGGCGTACAGCTTCCAGGCCATATGGCCAGCATGACTAAGCCGCTTCTGGCGAACCAGAGCAGCACACGGAAACACCGTTTACCTTCCCGCCGGAGCGGTACCTATTTATCTACTTGCACATTGACATGCATTCAAACTGCTAGGTTGGCAGGAGCAGGGACCGAGCAACGGGAGCTCACCCTGTCGCGGGGATTCAAACCACCGACCTTCTGATCGGCAAGCTCTAGGCTCTATGGTTTAACCCACAACATCACCCGCGTCCCTAAAGGCAGCATAGTGACTCTCAAAAAGAAACAGGTATCCAGATTGGTTATACTTAGAGAATAGCCATTGAAATCAACAGACACAAGGCAGTTATCTAAGTTCACTCATTTCCATGGGCATACGCTGAGTATGTCTAACATTCTACATCACCCAGTCTGTTCTTGCATCCTTCTATGTAAATTTGCAGCCACAGGGAGGTTATGGAAGTACACAACACTGCTGAGCACAAATAAGGTGGAGGCCGTTTTACATCCCATAATAATCACTCCTAAGGAGGGTAAGATAAGGGTGATCGAGGCACAAGTCTCATGCTGCTCCCTGCAGGAGATTTTAAACATCACATGGCAAGAACTGTGGTTAAGAATTGAGGATGTGCACTTTATTTGTTTTCTTTCCTTTGCTTTCACTTGGAAGTTGAAGCACCACCCACAGTTAGAGACATGACGCCCAGTTTTATCAAGCGGAGGCCTCACTCAGCACAGCAAAGTGTGGAATGTGCTGAGTTTGACCTTTGGAAATGTTTCAGGTAGTGTGCTAAGACATTAAGAACATCAGCATCCCCAGGAAAGGAAGGCTACACAAATGACGGCCATAAAACATTGCCTGTCCACCTTCTGAATTGGAGCCAATCTAGAGGTGATGTTCACAGAGGACTGTTATTTTCTAATAAATATATAGCAGGAACCAGGAGCTGTGTGTATGCCAAACCAGATCATGAAGTATAATGTCAGGATCAAGGGAAGTCATAGTACCACTCTATTCTACCCTGGTTAGACCCCACCTGGAGTACTGTGTCCAGTTCTGGGCACCACAGTTTAGAAAGGATATCGACAAGCTTGAACGTGTGCAAGGGAGAGCAACCAAGATGATAAAGGGTCAGGAACCAAGCCTTGTGAAGAACAGCTGAGGGAGTTGGGTATGTTTAGCCTGGAGAAGAGGAGACTAAGAGGTGATGCGATAGAAATTGGATGGCCATCTGCCAGGGCTTCTTTAGCTGTGATTTCTGCATTGCAGGGATTGGACTAATTGACCCTTGGGGTCCCTTCCAACTTTGTGATTCTATAATTCCCTGAAATCAGGTTTTATTGAGGCTGTTCCTTACTCTGCAAGCTTTAGCGTCTGTGGTTTAGAACATGAGGATGCTTTTTCTGTGCTGTAAATATTGTTTTCTGTCACTAGGTGTCACTATAGTGCTGCTTGCATAGCAAACTGCGCTGTAGCAGCAGCAGGTGGTGAATAAGATTAATAAAAACACATTTCCTTGAAAACAATTGCTCATTTATTCTCTGTGGTTTTAATGAGAACCCACTTTCATTCCATGTTCTCCTCCTCACAAATAACCTCCACAGGTTAAGCTACAGCCAATCAACAACATGACAGAACTCTTAATAAAATGGAATATTTAGTGAGATGGGAAACATTTTTGTCACATATCTTACCTGTGGTATGCAGGTAAGCATACAGACCCACAAACAGGCTTCCGCACTTCTATCACATGTTGGATTGGAACTAGGGGTATAAGGAGGCAGATATTTCTAACCCATCCCGTGCATGTTGCAACCAGAGCAGTTGTCAGAAGCAAGGCAAGTTTTGTAGCTGGAGTCAGTCAGGGCCTTGCCCTCCCAGACCAGGTGGAAAAGGTCTGCAAGGCAGAGAACAGGTCTTCTAGGACTCACAGCCAAGATATACCATGAATCTACATTCAGGAATGGATGTTGTCTACCTAACACCACTGTTTCCAAGGAATGTCCATCCCTTTCCAAACTTTTGCACGAGTCAAGTGTAACACACTGAACACATGATCAGAGCTGGACTGGGTTGCTCACAAGCAAATTCACAAAGGAACCTGTTCCAGGCTAGGAATGTGGTGAAGCTTGGCCAGAAAGTAAACCTAGATGCCAGAAATCAGGACCTTGGTCAGCTCTTTGAGATCAAGGATAGAGCAAGACTCTGTGTTCAACTGAGTGCTTTAATAATTCCACAGGCCGGATGTTCTCACTACCTCTGCCTCCTCAAAGGGAAGCTGTTGGGGTTTCCCCAGATGTGGCTCCAGCAGGGCTGCGGCTCACTTCTGGTGGGTGGTAGTGATAATCTCCTAAACCACAGAAGATTTTGATGTTGAAGAGTTCTCAAGATCAGATGCTGGTAAAGCTGGCTCAATGGGCTCCATTCACAGAGTTTCCAACAAGACAGGTGTTTCTAGAGATTTCTGGCAAGTCTTCCCTGTCTTTTGAGTCAAGAGTAGCCAATATGGTGCCTCTAGATGCTGCTGGTTTCCAACTCCCATCAGCCCCAACTGGCATGGTCAGTGGTCAGTGATGATGGGAGCAATAGTACTGGGGTGGGGAACCTATTAGCCCCAGCAACCATGGCCAATGGTCAGGAATGATGGCAGCTGGAGTCCAGCAACATCTGGAGGAGCAAAGGTTCCCCATGCCTGTTGTAGTCCAACAATTTATGGAGGACACCATACTGGCTACCACTTCTCTGAATCATTATGGCCCAATTCCAGGTCCATAACATTTGGCCCTTGGCTATGTAAATTTTCCTTTACAAAGAACACATGACAAGGCTTTAGCAACAAGAAAATTTGAATTAAATAAAGCCATAGAGGGAGTTGTTCTGAGCATGGTATTTTATCTTTGATCACACAGATCAGAGTGTTCCACTGAATATCTGCAAAGGGCTTGAAATATTTATCTGAAGGACTTTAAGCTTCTTTTAAAACACCCTCTTTTAACAGATATTTTTAACTACACTCCTTTTAAAACAACAGATATTTGCTAAACACTAATGCCAAGCAAATTCTTTAATTCAAACCTAGCCATTCCTTAGAGGAAGAAAATTAGACAAAGCTTCTAAATGGGTTTTTTCAAAGTGGAATTTAAATAAGAAAGATTACTCATAGATCAGAACAGATATAGAGAGAATAATTAAATGGATCCAAGGTCTGTCTTCAACATCTAAAATGGATTTGCTTTTTGTGTGTCTATGTTGTGAGGGGATTCAGTATATGAATCCCATGTGGGTGAGTGTACAGCAAAAGAATTGACTGGGTGCCTAGATTTAAAAGGTGGAGCTACCACACAGAAAGACCCAACAGAGTTTAAACTCACAAAAGTCAAGTGTTAGGAATATATGTTGTTAGACCTTTCTTATCCTGTTTACAACACTCCCCTCTTTCTACCACTTTTGCAAGGAACAGACCACACACTTCTAAGTAAGTTTAAAATGATTTACTTATAGGTTCAAAGGTCTGATACATGCGTTGTCCCATGCAGCTGCAAGGAGAACGCAGGCAAAATACACTTGGGTAGATAATACAGAATATAGTTCCAAGCACATGGTCTAAGCTTGGGAGGAAGCTTACACAAGTCCTCCTATGTCGGTTACATGGTGTATACAGAGTGTGTGAGTGAGGGAAAGGAAGAGAAGGGTTCACTTTCTCCCTCTCCAGATGAGAGAGGGCATGACCTAGCTGAACTTAGGAATCTAACCCTGTGCTCTTAACCCCTTCATGCACTAACTAGTCTTATTATTATTATTATTATTATTATTATTATTATTATTATTATTATTATTATTATTTTATTTATACCCTGCCCATCTGGCTGGGCTTCCCCAGTCACTCTGGGCAGCTACCAACAGAATAGTAAAAACACAATAATTTATGTTATGCTTGATGCAATTTCCCACATATATAACATTATGTATAAGTTTGAATGTGCGTGGGGAGGATTGAGCAAAGAGATGAGGGGTCTGTGAGCATCCATTATCCACATAGTTAGGCATCCCTGCTTAAACTGAATGCTTGCCTTATTCTTAGCACAGAGGTTGCAAGCAGAGCCTGTGGGTGTGATCCTGCTCCACTGCATGCACTCAATCTATTGAAGATCTATAATGACTGCTTAGAGCTGTAGGATACTGATTTAAATGTATATAGTGCAGACAAGACCTCAGTTGCAAATCTTTTTTTGTTTTGTTATTTAAGTAGGTCGTTAATATTTCCCGCCCCCCGCAGCATCTAAGAAGCATCCAGCTGTTTAAAGCCTTTAATTGATTAATCTGTACTTTGCGTACCTCCTGCGGTTGAAAAACAAATAATTGTGATGTTTTCAAAAGCAGAAGATGAGGTCTGAGGAAAGAATCCTCAAGGCAGGCTTTCCCAGCTACAGAGAGTGTTGCACATATGTTGAATGGTTCATCATCTGACTATTAGTCTGGGTTGGGGATAGAAATCTAATGGAGTTTCATGACCCAATGTTCAGATTGAGGTGGTCTTATATTAGTAGGACATGACTAAGCTTTTATATGTATGTATTTTCAGCATTCCCATCCAGCATTTCAATAAAAATGAACCCAACAAACAAAATTATATAGATAACCAAAACCAATCAAATTAAAAGTACAGTAATATAAATATTATAACACAGTCAAAACAAAAACATTATCAGTCAGAATTTAAGAGCCACATTATAATCACATTATAACACATTAAGATGTGTGGAACATCTTTCTATCAGATGTCAAAGAGATAAATAATTGTATGACCTTTTGTAGACATCTGAAGACAGCCCTGTTTCAGGAAGCTTTTAATGTGTGATGTTTTGTTGTGTTTGTGTAAATTCTGTGTGAAGCTGCCCAGAGTGTCTGGGGCAACCCAGTCAGATGGTCAGGTTACAATTATTATTATTATTATTATTATTATTATTATTATTATTATTACTAAAACTACTACTCCTCTACATTTCTATTATTCTATTATTATTATTTTGAGTAGGAGACCACATTGTCCTGCCCTTAAGTATGGATGGTAACCAACATGGTGCCCTCTAAATACTGATGGACTACAAATCCCATCAGCCTCAGTCATCATGGCCAGTGGTCCATAATGGTTGGAGCTGTGGTCCATCAACATCTGGGCATTGCCTCTTGGCTATTCCTCATGTAGCAGAGCCCATAGTGTCCTTCTCCAAACAGCCAGGGGAAGAAGGGCAACTGGACGGTTCTCCATACGCACTCCGTTTCAGGGGTATCAGCTGGGTGCAGTAACAGGCAACAGAAGACTCTCCTGGGGATGATAGATGCTCTGTGAGGCTTCTCATTGCCTGCAGACGAAATGCAAGACTCATGGGGCATGAGGAAATTGACCAGAGAGAATCCAGAAAAGTTTTCTTAAGGAATGATCTTACTACCATCATTTTTAGACTGAATCAGCCTGGGACCATCTTCCTGGCTTAGCCAGCCATCCCCAAGTCACCCATGCAGGTCAAGGGCCATAAACACAATTTCCACCATCCTCAGCTGGGTCTGACAAGAGTTGTAGTCCAAAATATAAGGAAGGAATCCCATTAGCTACCTCTATTTTAGATTATTGTGAGTTCACCCCCTAAGGTTTTGAAACCCTTGCCAATGCAACAATGATTCCATGCCTGAGAGTTAGGGGGAAAGCTTGCATTCCATTCAATGAACTGAAAGCAATTTAGGCACATGAATGAATCTATCCTTCCCATAATCTTGTATGGTAGGATAAATGTCTGTTTTGTGGCCTTTTGAATTACAGAGGCAAACACTTAGGTTTTCAAAGCAGTATGGCGAATTTAGTTAGACATATCTTAAGCTCTTCTAACTAGCATATAGCCTCTAGCTTTGCATTTCCCAGATCTCCACATATCCAAAACACTTCAGCTGTCCTTATCTAGCTTCTATAGGCACTTTCCGCAGCACAGCTTCTGTTCATGCACAGATCAACAGCACATAATTTTAAACAGCACATCACAGGAGCTACAATATATTTTATTATTCATTTTTATTTCCTGTATTTACAGTCAGGTTCATTTTTAATCTTAGCAAGGGGATGGCCACTGCCAATCAATGCCAGCACTCCATCACCGGCAGCGGGTAGAACATAGAGACCACAAAACAGGCAGTGGTACATAGTGACGCAGGAAGCTGCCTTTGTCCTTCCAACTTAGTTTTGTCTACACTGACTGGCAGCGGCTCTCCAGGGTTCCAAGCAGAGGACACTCTCAGCTCTGCCTGGAGATACTGGGGATTAAACCTGGGACCTTCTGCAAGCAAGGCAAATGTTCTACCACTGATCTAAAGCCTTTCCTCAGCAGTTTTAGGAGCCAGTGTGGTGTAGTGGTTAAGAGCGGTAGATTTGTAATCTGGGGAACCAGGTTCATTTCCCCGCTCTTCCACATGCAGCTGCTGGGTGACCTTGGGCTAGTCACACTTCTCTGAAGTCTCTCAGCCCCACTCACCTCACAGAGTGTTTGTTGTGGGGGAGGAAGGGAAAGGAGAATGTTAGCCGCTTTGAGACTCCTTCGGGTAGTGATAAAGCGGGATATCAAATCCAAACTCTTCTCTTCTTCTTCTTTTCGGCCCTCAAACTTCAATGCAAGAGTTCACAACAGAGAACTTTTAGTGCCAATGTTCTCCATTCCCACATTTGACCCTATTTGTGAGTGAGCAGGGGACTTCCGGAGGCGGCGCCATCGGCAATGGCGGATTCCCTCTAGTCTGGAGGGAGAAGCTCCGCGGAAACTGGGTCGTGCTGCTACGGTGAAGTGGGGACCCTATTGAAAACCACAGGCGGGTGAAGCCTGTGACCGTGGGACTCGGTGGGCACCAAAAGCGCCCCCCCAACTTGCAAGGGAAACCCGAGAGGGGCTCCGGAGCGGAACGGGGGATGGCGCGGTGCTGAGAGTAGATCGCTACTTCCGTGGAGTGAAGCCGCGCAGCTGTTGCCAGAGAGCGCTGACCTCTTTTCCTGTGACAATTCGGCTACTAAACAACAACCCGTGAGTAGGGCAAGCTTTAAGATTGGAGGCTAAAGGAAAAATAAGGTGTAATTTGGCACTGAAGCGGGAAGGTGTAAACAGGAAGTCCACCTTCCGTTTTGTATAAAGATCAAAGCAAAGACTGTTTAAGCTAAGACCGGGTGAGGCGCATTAAAAAGACTTAAAATCCAAATGTCAAATCAAAGGAATTCCCTCCCTGAATTGAAGGAGAGGGAGGGAAGAAGGGAAACTATTTTCTGCCCATTAAAAATTGAAAGGAGAAAGAAGAGAAGGACAGAAAAGGGATATAAGACCATCACTCAATTCTTGGGAACGGACTGCCAAGTTTAAATAGAATTGCTGTATTGAGAGTCGCACTATTTATGGACAATGTAACTTTCTGACAGTCAACTCTGCAAGGGAGATATTTTGGACTTGAAACTGTTATTTATTCTGCTGAAGGGGGGCTTTTGAGAAGTTGGTAAGATACTCTGTTCCATTTTTACTGACTGTTACTGTGTCCCCCTAGAGGCTCACTGAAATTGATACAACAGGTTGGGGAATTTTCCATTTCTAACTAGCCTGGGAAACTTCCACTGCAAAACAAGTTTGATCGTGGGATCGACCTTGACTCTCATACAAAGTGTTATGGATGAAAGGACAACAAGATCGGGCAAGGTCAGACAACAACAGACTAGTGCAGTATTGCAGCAACGCAGAGCATCTGCATCCGGCCCTTCTGTATCACAAGGGGAAGACTCAGCACAAGCTGGGGCAAAAGGTATGACATCAGAAGAAGGATTTACTTCAGTTTTAAACAAAATTTATGAATCCTTGGATAAACTAAGCAAACAAGTCACTGAAGCGACAAATAAAATTGACCAAAACACTACAAGTATTAAACCAAATCAAAACAGCAGCAAAATTATTGTTCACTTTGCATACGTTCCTTTAGGAAACACTGTTCAATTTGGAGCTGCCATTTCTGCAATTTTGCTTCTCCGATTTTGGAATATCAAGCTGCATTCTTTCTACATCAACTTTTCATCATGAAGATCCTGCGTTCAAAACTGGCCTGACAAATTAATTAGCAATGTGCAGAATAAAATCGAAGCCATCTTAGTCATCCATAAATCTTCTGGTCCTGAAGTAGCATACACACACTCTCTATCACACACAAACACTTTCTCTCCAACCGACACTGTGTACATTTTGTAAGCATAGATATTATGCTCCTAAAGACTACTGGAATCCTTCCAAGGCTGATTCAAAGGTGTGAAGGGCAAGAGATCCATCATAGCTCAATGTACTTTTCTGTGTGTGCTTTGCTCTTCCCTGTGTGTAGAATGCTACTTTATGCTGAGGGTATATGCTTCTGAAATTCCCCACAAGCACCTTACAAATTTTTGGGGATATTCTGACTATTGCTTGCAGTTTGACACCAATGTGGACCGATTCAGCTTGGGCTTTGGCTATGTCTGGTGGACAGCTCTAGCAGACATTCATTATTACTATTTTCCATCCTATTTCCACCTTTGATGCATAACAAATCTTCCTTTCCAATATCCACACCAGTCATGAAGTTAGGCATGGACTTTATTGTCTCTCTCCAACAGGAAGAGGACAGACAGAAGAAACTTCTGACTCCACCCAGATACAACTAAGTCTACTACCATCTAGTGATAAAACAAGGTAATAATGCTGTTCACAGAGGCACAGAATTGGGGAAACAGTGATCTCAGCAATGACTATTCAGATACAAATGCTTAAAAATTCACCTATAGACTCCTGCACTCAGATTTGCCATGTGGTGAGAAGAGCAGCAGCTGTTAAATGACTGGTTTTAATCTCAAAAAAAGCATGTAGCCACAAGGTAGTTCTGAGGTTCAATGGAAAAAAGAGATTTCTCCTGCAGTTGTTCTAAGTATGGAGTGGGCCTTTCAGGCTAGCATTAGGTGGCTGTTCATGCATTCCATTCCCCTCTGAAGAAAATGTGTGCAGTAAAAGAAATTGAAGTGCACGCTTTGATGACAGCGGGCCCCAACAGTTGCAAGATATCGTTCGGAAAGGAACGGTTGTGAGATAGGTGAACGGAATTTCACAAAGCTCATTTTGCAGATCCTTAATACTGACTTACCAAGTCTACTACTACTACTCCATGTTCCCTCTATTAATGAAAAGATTCATTTGTAGCTTGCAAAATGTGGCAAGTTTTGGGTATTTTTTGAATAGCAGCGCACAGTATATTTCCTCTGTGGATACATGGGCTGAGAAATACAGAGATTGTACCAAGGTTGCCTAGTTCACTCATTCTATAATTTATGCTTTAGTCCAGGGACTAAAAAACTCTCCAGGTAGGTTCTCATGATACCATTAAAATGTTACAAGTACATACTTGTTGAACACAGAAGTCGCTGGGAGAGATCATCAGGGGGTTTGGGCTGGGTGTCCATCAGTATGTAGATGACACCCAGCTCTACCTCTCTTTAAAATCAGAACCAGTGAAGGCTGTGAATGTCCTGTGTGAGTGCTTGGAGGTGGTTGGAGGATGGATGGCGGCTAACAGATTGAGGGTGAATCCTGACAAGACAGAAGTACTGTTTTGGGGGGACAGGAGGCAAGCTGGTGTGGGGGGCTCCCTGGTCCTGAATGGGCCATGCTTGCTTGAGTTGATGGGATCTGTAGCTATCGTTTATTATTATTTATTAAATTACACTACAATGCAAATGTCATTTGAAACCATTTCATTTTTTTAAAAAATTAAATTTGCTCACCACTTTATCTTGCCCAATGCAGCCCAAAATGACTTACAGCCAACCAACCAACCAAACCTTTGGAACCACTGCAACCTGGATCCTTTAAGAGCTGCCTCATAATGCTGGAACTTTGTGGTTATGTGGGAGGAGCATGTGGGGGTATTTGAGTGAACCATTACAAATGCCTATCTTATCAGAAATCATGTGTCCATGAGGCCACGTCATGAATCTAAGTTAACCCATAATGTGCCATTTTGTTCTACTCCTGGATGCAGATAGTTTGGCCTCCGTTGCTGAATTATTTCCCATCCAACAGCAACTCAGATGAAAGCTCTGTATTGCCTTTGATTGCTCCGTTGGCTCATCAATGCACTTGTTCCCGTTGTTCGAAAGAACAAAACATGAATAGCTGACTGGTTGCAGAGGGTTGATTATCCTCAGTGTGGTGCCTTTAAAATGCACCACTTGGGAGTCCCTGCCAAGCCCCAAAGCATGAGTATGTCATGGAAACCATAGAGCAGGTTTGCTTTAAAATGCCTTGCTAGTGAAGGGTGAAAGGGTCAGTCAATTTACCACTGTCCCTTCGAAGAACAAGAGACGTGCCAATCATGCCGTAAATACTTTCTCTGAGTTGACCTGCATTTCTAACCCTAAAGGATCCCTGCAGAAATCTCTCACCACTGCTCTTATACTCCTGGCAGATGAACAAGGTGGCTGGCACAATCAGCAGGGCATAAACTCTGCAGATTTAAATTGGTTTAATGTTCAGCTAACCATGAGTGGTGGTTCTGAGGAGGAGGGATCGAACAGAAAGCTCACAGTAATGTCACCAAAATACAACCCACAGGTTACTTTGCGGGAAGCCAAGGGAACTAAGTTAGTATAAAATTGATGCAAGTTTTTTTGGGGGGGGGGCACAATCACTGTTCTGCCCACTGAATTGAATGGAGCTCACTCTCAGGTGTATACAGGGCCAGATTTAGGTTTGATGAGGCCCTAAGCTACTGAAGGTAATGGGGCCCTTTATTTGTCCAAATGTCCTTTGTCAACAACAAATTGTCACTGTATTTTTTTTGTGTGTGTTGTTGATGTTGTTGTTTAGTCGTGTCCGACTCTTCTTGACCCCATGGACCAGAGCACACCAGGCACTCCTGTCTTCCACTGCCTCCCGCAGTTTGGTCAAACTCATGCTGGTAGCTTTGAGAACACTGTCCAACCATCTCGTCCTCTGTCGTCCCCTTCTCCTTGTGCCCTCCATCTTTCCCAGCATCAGGGTCTTTTCCAGGGAGTCCTCTCTTCTCATAAAGTGGCCAAAGTATTGGAGCCTCAGCTTCACGATCTGTCCTTCCAGTGAGCACTCAGGGCTGATTTCCTTAAGAATGGATAGGTTTGATCTTCTTGCATTCCATGGGACTCTCAAGAGTCTCCTCCAGCACCATAATTCAAAAGCATCAATTCTTCGGCGATCAGCCTTCTTTATGGTCCAGCTCTCACTTCCATACATCACTACAATTTATGGAACTAATAGGTATCTAAAGCCATTTACACATAACAAAATATGTATTTTATCAAAGTAATTGTTGAACTGAAATACAATTAAGAAGCATATTAATAGTGAAATACTTTAAAAAATTTGGGGGAGGGGGCCCAAGAGAGTGGGACCCTATGCTATAGCTTGTTTACCTGATATGTAAATCCGGCACTGGGTGTATAGCAGGAGTGGGGAATTTTTTCCAGCTCAAGGGCCACGTTCCCTTTTGGAAGACTTTCTGGAGGCCACATGCAAGTGGCAGAGAGGGCCAGAGGCAAAAGTGAGCAGAGCAACGAATGCAAATTTTACCTTTGTATGATCACTAATTTCTACACACACATACACACATCCCTCTTTATCCAATCAAGCGAGAGCCATTATCAGAGTTCAATGGCACATTCTAGCCAGACAAAAACACCCAAGGAGAATGCAAAGGAAGGCTGGTGAGGGATGCGACCTGGGCAGAGTCTGAAGGGCCAGATAGACAGGCCTGGAGCCAAATTTGGTCCCCCAGCCCTAAGGCTCCTGACCTCTGCTGAATAGAATTGTGGTATATACACATTTGTATGGAAAGAGGTCCCATTCAACTCAAAGGTGATTATTTCTAAGAAGACACATCTCAAACTATTATTATGACTCTTGTTCATGGATACTTATGTTTGTACATGGCCAGTGATCATAATATATTGCCCTATTTCACTGCCATAAACAATTATGGCATGAAGATCGATGGCCACCTTCTACTGACGTCTACTGTTTGCCCAAAGCCTGACTTTGCTCGACAATATTCTTGCTCCAAATGTGATGGCTGTATAAAGCTGCTAGCTCTACGCCAGTATTTGATGTAGGGACTCTGTAGCAAAATATTACTAATACTAGAGGGGTTGTGAAAGGTTGTGAAAGGAATATGCTTTTGTAAGAAAATCAGGAATAGGACCTCTGAAAACTGATTCTAGGATTTTACTGTATAAATTCAATTTAAAAATAAAGTTACTTTGGATCCAGAGGTGGTTTGTGGACCATTGCTTGGCTATTTATGGTCTGGATCTAGCTCATGAAACCTGTCCCTCTTGGAGCTTTTGGTTGATTTTAAGCAATATGTGCTTGTTTTATTCCCCACCTCTCTGCTTCACTTTTAAGGAAAATAGCAGTGAGGCTATTTGACACTTTAATACCTTTCAGATGCCTTTATTGTATGCATAGGAAACATGTGGCCCTCCAGATGTTTCTGCAACTCCTATAAGCCCAGTCAAAGATCAAGGATGATAACAGTCAAAGTCCCATAACATTTCAGGGAGTCATTTTGGGTATCCCTGCTTTAATGCATCATCCCTTTCTGGATTTTGCATGCAATGGTCATAGTTAAGATAACCCAACTGAGCCCCAATGCACACCTTCTCCGACGGAAGCCAGTTATATCATCTCACTATTCTCACATGATGACATAAGTTGCAAAGTTGGGCTTTTGCAAAGCCATTGCCCTTCATCCTAGTTATTGAAAACCCAGCTACTCATATCAGGCTCTTGAGAAGGTACTGGTGCCTTGTAATGGAGTGCTCCACAGGATAATCCCAAAGGGGGGTGGGGAAGCTATTTGTTTTGATCACACATGCATTATAGCTCCAAAAATGGCCACGAGAAGGGGATTAACTCTCTTCATCCTTTTATGTTAGCAAATGAGCTTTGAGTGCATTTCTCTTGGATCTATTGTGTGGTCTAACCATTTTAATACAGGCATTGTTTTGTTAATGCTCACTAATGCCTAAGGAAATGTGCAGTGATGCACAAGTGTCCCCTGTCATTCCCTCTGCGCCCGTGGCTGCTCTCTGCTAGATTATCAGACAGCCTACCAAAAGTGATGATTACACCTTAAAAAAAGTTTATTGCAGTGCTTGTCCTCAGGCCTAAGAGATGCCCACCTTTACACATAAATATTTTGCCGCTTCCCTTGTGTCTTGGCATAAATACTTTTGCAAGCAGAGAATTGATAGTATGAAAACAGCAGGGTTTGGCACTTCTGTCCTAGTTTCAAATGCCTGGATTCAGCTGTGATCAAATCACAGAATTTCATTCTGTTGACACTGACTCTTCTCCAGCTTAAAGCAACTGATCACTGCTTATCTTTCCAAGAATCAAGGACTATCCTACTGAGTAAGACAGAAGGGGAAAAAACCAATCACAGTGTGTGTGGTGGGGCAGAGCTGTGGAAGTGAACCAAATTAATCTACTCTCCCTGAAACAATATGAAACCAACAAAATGGCCACACTTCTCCAAATTATGTGACGTGGTTCTCCAACTGTACAAAATGTGTACATTAGTGCAAAGCATGCATATGAGTTTGCGTAAATAAAGTACAAAGTATGCTATACTAAGGAAAATTGCTTGCAAAAATAAAAATGTGTCGATTAGGCAGAAATCAAAATTGATGGATTCATCAATCCCTACCTTCAGCTCAGCAGAAAGGAGGATGCAGCTCCTTCCTCCGTCAAGCTGCCACGATGGTGCAGTGAATAAGGCACCTTGGTTGCGGTGCCTGCCACAAAGGCCCTCCAGTTTAAGACTTTTGGTAGGCAACTAACTGGTGCACCTCAGCCCCTTCCAATCTATGCCCTGACAATCTTCCAGAGAGAAACTAAATGCAGCATTGAAGTTATGAAGCAGCAACAGGGGCCCAATCAACAATGGCATAATGCATTGGGCATGTCACTCCATGCGCCTCTTTATATATGCAAGAATCTATACAGCAAACAAGCTCCGATCTAATCGGGGACACAAAGATAACGGTATCGGACAGGGCTCTTAATCCAGTTTGTTTGCTGGCTGAGGCTTTGTCAACATTTCCATTCAGGAATTGGATTAATGCCTGTTAAGCACTAGCCCACTGACACCTTCACTTTATTAAAACGCAAGGGCATTTTGGGAAAGATTTCCATTTGCAGCAAGTAACTCAGCTTTATGGGTTGCAGGAGGAGGCTCAGGATATGACTATTGATTCCATTAGAATAAAGAGCAGACTTTAGTCACTATTAGACTATCGAACCATTCTGTCCTTAAGGCTAAATGTTGTATGGTTGTTGGGGAGCTCTATATTTCCCTAGGAAAGAAAGACAAGGTGGGGAACTTTTTCTGGAATCATCCCAGCACAGTTTTTTGAGGGAGAAAAGATAAAAAGTGTATGTCCACAGATGGCATGATATTAGCTACACACAAAGAGCAGGGCTGTTTCAGACCTATGTCTGCCCAGGTCCACAGACTAATCACCCACTTGCCAGATACCGCCTAGCTATCCATGTGTCAAGGACTGCTGGGTCTGTGTGCAGCTTCCCATGTAGTGTAATTCTGAACTGCAAGTGACTAGTTCTGAAGTACCTTCAGACCCTGGATAGACTCTGTCCTCCTAGGCTGGACATTCTATCCTCTCAGGCAGGAAGGAGTAGCCTGTCAGGGTTCAGACTTGCCAAAACCTACAATATGAGGTCTTCTCAGAGAGGGGCATGGGGAACAGGGTCCTTGCAGTAGATCACCATGCTACCAGCAACCCTAATGAGCCAATGGCTTCAGATATTCTTGGTCTAGGATTGGAGGTCCCTACACAAGTTGCCTGGGTTCCAGGCTGGCTCATGGTTGCTCCTCATATTCCCCAATGAGCAGAAGAGACAAAGAGACAGACAAGAGCTTCAGAACTCCCAGGAGCTTCAGAGAAGCCAGACAGAAGCACTGCAGCTGAAATGCCCAGTTAGCAGAGTGGGAAGAACATGGAAGGCTAGATCAGGGCCTGGCTGAGAGCCAGGAAGGGGTGGAACCACCAGCTGCTACATAAGCTTCCAATACGAGCTGTCTCATTGCTGAAGAAACAATTCTGTCCCAACCTCTAGCATTCCTGGCTGGGGAAATGAAACAGTTCCTTTTCCAGTTGAGTTTCCAATTGCAGCACAAGGTCTCCCTGAGATCTGGTGGGTTCCCATATTCATGGTTTTTCTTGACTTCTGGCTTGCTCCACAGTTTTGCCTGCTGGTTTATCCTCTGGCTCTGACTTGCTCTTTGGCCCTTTCTACTGGAACGGGATCAGCCTTGCTCCCATATTCCCACCCCTGGAATGTAGCATTGAAGACAAACCTTACATATTATGAAATAGATATTGAAGGACATGCACCAGATACATTTTTTCCCCTTTTACTGAAGAAAAGGAGTCTGTTATTGGGCTTTAAAATTCCAAGATGAGGAGCAACCTTGTATTTTATTTTCACATTTGACATTCTATTTAAAATAGAATAGTAACCAAGGACACCCAATAAGTGGGTGCAATGCTCCTTAAGTCATAACTGACTTTTTGCATATGGATGCATGATATGAAATTATATTTATATTTCACAAGACTTTATGTATTGTACTATATAATTTAAAGCAGAGGTAAGTCCTAAGCATGCATATACTGTACAGTTGTACAACAAGAATGCTGGATGCAACACTATGGCAGGAGCGAATTCAACAATTCAGGATTGCCTTTTCTTTCTAGTAAATGCAGAGTTGCAGAATGTAGATCCTGAATAAATGTTTCTCTGAAAGGAAGTCAAGAGCATATCCGATGAGCAACTTTAGCACTGTTTTGAATTGGCAGATGAGAAGTACTGATTTGACTCCAATAGAGAGTTTACATCATGAGTACATGATATGCAGAGTTGTTGAGCATAGGATGTCAAGTGGCTCTTCCCATTAGATAGGATGACACCAAGAGGAAAGGAAGGCAGTTTGTAGGATGAATATAATGATTAGGTACAGGCAGCTTCTGATTTAAGAGGAGCTTGAGGAGATAGAATATTGCTGAAGGAAGAGAAAGAAACCTATTAACATAATCTCAACCTTAAATGGAGAAGAAGGGGCTGTTGAGACCCTCATTTAATCATTGGTCGCAGACCATTCCAGTTCTCCAGTGGATCCCAGGGAAAGAATTTTGTGCATTTGTTAACAAGATATCAGCTTCTAGTTCTTATTTTAGGGACAAATTTCTCTATATTTTTGAAGGGTTGTGTAGAACTATCACCGCCCCCAAGAAATGTTGCCAGACATCAAAAGGCTCTTGGCTTTCCCTGAAAGCCTCCAGTGTCTTCCTAAGGAGTAACATCAAAATCCGCTTGAAATTTCACACTGGCTCGATACCATCTGCAATCCCCTAGGTATTGCAAAATGCAGACACATGACAGACCAAACTGTCATGAAAATGGGTTATATTTCTTCACAATATAACAATAGACAGGATCTCCAAACCAATAAATCAAAAGAATTAACTGAATCAAAAACAAAGTACAATTGTTATGCATGTGTGTGTGTGTGTGTGTGTGTGTGTGTGTGTGTGTGTGTGGCAAATGCTGGAGATCCCAAATACTCTCTCATGACTTCATTCTGGTGGAAAGTGAGAATTCCTAACACATAATTTTCACCAGGAAAAAAAAACCAGGTAATTCTGAACTTCAGGATCTTGGAAGATATTTGAATGAGAATTTTGGAAGCACTCCTGAGAAAGAGGGCATGGAAGATGAGGCTATGAGTTAACCATCGTTCCTCCAACTTCTTGTATTAAATTTTTAATGAAAAATACTTCAGGTGCCTGGGATAAGGATTGTATATTGATGATGTGTCAACACTGCGGTGATGGTAATGATGGCGACAGCGCTGTAGGACTCATATTGATAAGGCAGAAAGCCTAGTATTTCCCCAGGAAAACGTTGGTCACAGAATGCAAGAAAAAGATAATGAAATGCTTCTGGTCGGAGCAGCTATCTTACCTGAGCTGAATGCTTGAAATAAAAAACCCCTATCTATCTGCAGATGGAGATCTATTCACTGGAATGCGTTCCACTAATAATTATGATGAACAAATTAATTCCGAGAAAGCCATAAGGTCTTGGGTAGAAATAGTATGGGCTGAGAGAGAGTGAGAGAGAGATTCATACAATGTGTTATTTGCTGTGGCTTATTTGCTCAGCTTTACTTCATAAGCTTCAAACTGAACTCCGAATGCATGGCAGTGTTGACTCTTGCTTGCATCCATGGAACAGCAAAGCCCAAGTTCATTTTCTGAAAGGGCATGGGGATAATTATGATTTCACATGAGATAGTTGAAATGTTCTTTCACAGGGGGAGTTGGTGAACGAAGGGCTGGTTTGCTGAAACATGCTGGCCTGCTTGCTCAGTCCAGCTCCTCAGCGTGAAAAGTCTCTCACATCTCATCAAAGGAGGTAAAGGGAGTTCACGCATTGCATCCCACAAGTGTACAGTCGGTGTACCTGCATGCCGTAGAAATGAACAAGTGTATACTCCTGCGCACACTTGTCCGTGTGTAGAGACAGCATGTGTAATGTGTAGATGCGGCTAAAGTGAAGAGGTCAGAGGAAAGGGCATTTTTGAAGACTAGGGTTGTGAATTCAAGGTATTGAAAGTGGGGGGGAGGGAGGGAGGGGGAAATGAAATGGATTCTGGGTTGTGGGTGATAGGAGGGGGGCAGAGTGATGGCGGATGCGATGAAAAGTGAGTCAAGTTGGAGGCTGCGGGGTGATGTAAGCAAGACAGGTGGGAAGGCAGGAATCATTTCCTGAGGTGAGGAACTTTTTCTTTCCATCTCACACATTTTAGAAGATTTCCACTCGTTTTCTTTAACGACAAGTCTAATTCTGAACATATATTCAGGCAGGGTTCATTACATTGTGCCATACAGTAACCTTACACAGAATACCTATTTTTAAAAAGGAAATGTGAAACATGCAGACCAAGTCAGTGCCAATTACTTTTTCCCTATTAGCTTTTTTTTTTTAACAGTACGACTCAGCAAGTGAGAATTTGCTGAACACTATGCAGTGAATATTCACGAAATCAATAGACAATTCTTCTCATTGCTGAGTCCAAAAGGAAAATGACCCAGCAGAAAATAAAAGATGCTTGGCTAAATCCTTACTAAGTTGTTCTTGTCTTTGCTCAAGCATGACTCTAAATCAGCGATGTGCCACTGTGACTTTTATTTTCCTTTCCTAGCAGGCACACGTAGGTCTATTTTTCTTCCTGATTGCATTATATGATGAGCCACTCTGCTGAGAAAGTGCATCGGAGGATGGGGCTCTAAGGTCGCAGTGATCAGGATGGTTTGTTAAATTCCTATTCTGCTGTTCCTCCCAAAAGGGTCCAGGGAGACAACGGAGCTGTAAAGGCAACACCATTAAAAATAAAATAAAAATAGATTCAAAACAATTAAAAATAACTAAGAATGTCTAAAGACGTTTTAAAACTGGTACATACCTTCACGACAAATCATTTTAACATTGCTGGGAACAGTATCTTTCAGGCATTAAATACTTGGGTAAAAAGGAATGCTTTTAAAGTCTCCCTGAATGTTGATAATGAATGAGACTGATGCGTCTCAGCAGGGAGGACATTCCACAAGTGGGAACCACCACTGAGAAGGCCCTGTCATGACCTGCGGTGGCATAAAGGGGTGGGGAAGTTGCAGTCCATGGACTAATTTCAGGTGGGTGGCAAGGAGAGGGAAAGATGACAGAAATAGCAGAATATTGCTTCATCTAGCTCAATATTGTCTGCATTGACTGGCTATGGCCCTCCAGGATTTCATACAGGGGTTACCCATAGCCCTACTTGCACATGCTTTTTAAGCTGAAACCTCTCAAAAGTTAAAAAAAGGAACCATACATAAAAGAATGAACAACAAATCATTTTAAGATCTACCCCCAAATGAACTTAATTCACATTCAGTTAAGCTGGCAGTTATGGGATCTACTTGTCAGGAGCTTGTCCTACACTCGAGTAGGACCTTGGCAGAGACACATGACCAACTGGCATGTTCCCTCTCTCCTGGTCAATCGCTGAGGAGCTTCATTAGCTTTCTTCAGCCCGAACATCACAGCGACTGATGCTAACAGACACCGGCACACTTAGGGATCCGCAGAGTCTTCACAGCTTGCGTAACAGAACCCCAGCAACTCAGCATTTTGGCTAATCTACTTTATTCACATATAAATACACACGGAGCACTGCAACATGGCTCCCTCTCTCTCTAGCATCAGATAGCAGAGAGAAAAAGAACAAAGGACAATAGTCCCACTTCATGGAACACAGTAACACAAACATCCTGTCTCCGTCACTTCCCACTCTGTGGAGTCAAAACATATACCGTCATGTGATAGACAACAATCCTATAACTGCAATCATGGAGCAGGAATTTTAACACTACTTTCATGTGTAGTTCAGAGATTTTAGAATAAATTCAGTGAACTTTGTTGAACTGAACGAATTCATTCCAAGCACTTACTGTAATACAGTTATTCTAACACCGAGGAAATGAACTTTAGTATCCACTGAATGCCTCAAAAGCCCACCAAATCTCTTCTGGAAAAACATGAAAACTTCCTCAGCCAACAATATTTTGTTCTTTCCCCTTAAGACCAGAAAATGGAAATGAAACCATTTTTGAATGCAGAGGATTTCCATCCTGATCAACCAGGGCTTGGGACAGAAGGGTCTAAACCTGCAGCCTCTTTCCCCCCAAAATATCAGCCTCTTAAAACCAGCTTTTGGGAACTTTCCACTTGGTTCCTCTTAGGCTTAGGAAAGCTTTCTTACCAAAAGAAATGTCTAAAAATCTCTCTTGGCAGGGATTGAACTGGCAATGAGATCATTCCTTAAGTCCTCTTACCACAAGACGTTATCGGCAGAAAAAAATTAATGAAGGCTTAGACATTTCATTGCACTGTTTTTAAGGGTTGGGGTGCTGCTGCTGGAAATATATAGGGGGGTTTCTCTAAGAGTTCTATTAAAACATTCTGGAAACCTCAATTGAAGCTAGCTACTAGATGCACTGCGGACCTTGCTGTCTTTTCCTGCAGCGCCTTTCAAGAAGCCCTCGAAAATCTCAGGTCATTCACAGAAAACATCTTTTGCTTTGCTGTGATAGAAGAAGAATTCAGAACAGAGGGGCATGGAAGTAAAATATTGTCATAGTCCTTTCTTCCCTTGTTAGGTCTACTCTTAAGGTCCAAGCAAGTCCATAGTTGTTTGAGGTGCTGCTCTGGCTCCCTTGGGAAAGTACAGCTAGCGGAAAAAAAACAATCCACAGCTTCAGGCTAAATAGTACGAGTCATATAGGACCTTGTGTTCCATAGAAATAAGGCCATAGCTTCATTTTCAGAGAAAACATGACCCACGCTGGCAGTACCACCCAGGAGAAGTACACAAACTCTGAGAAGGATCAGGCATCAATTTCTGTTCAGTGACAGCACCATTATATCTTAAATAACATGTTCTGTTGGCCACTGAAATAACTCAAAGAATGCTGTTTCCTTTCATGAATGCAAAAGACTTCAAGAGCCCTTCTGAGATATTTCAAAATGCACAGGGCTCACCAAGCCTTTTTGACCCTTGGGCAGAAAGGGGAGAAACTGTCCTGGGCAACATATACCTCAATTAAGCACAACTACATGCTTCTCTTAAGCCCAGTTTCCCAGACACTGACCAGACCCAGATCTGCTTAGCTTCAACATGGTTGTGGTTCCCATGTGCTTCGACTGGGGCTTCCCATTGGACTTCCCCCTTTGAAACCAGAAGAAAAGGACAGATAGAACTGGATATTATCAGCCCACTGAAAGCCTCCCCCACCAGGCTTATATAGATCAGAGATCAGGAACCTTTTTCAGGCTGAGGGTCACATTTCCTTCTGGGCAACCTTATGAGGACCACATGCCAGAGGTGGGCGTGGAGAGAGACAGTAGTGGGTGGAGCAGCTTTTGTACAGTAGGCCCGCTTCTATTCATGCTCACACACCCCTCTCTATCCTCCACCCTGATAAGGAAGAGTCATGAGCCTCGGCCCAGTATACCTGAAGGAGTGTCTCCACCCCCATTGTTCAGCCTGGACACTGAGGTCCATCTCTGAAGGCCTTCTGGCTGTTCCCTCCCTGTGAGAAGTGAGGTTACAGGGAACCAGGCAGAGGGCCTTCTTGGTAGTGGCACCCGCCCTGTGGAACACCCTCCCATCAGATGCCAAAGAGATAACAACTACCTGACATTGAGAAGACATCTGAAGGCAGCCCTGTTCAGGGAAGTTTTGATGTATTTTTAAACTTTGTTGGAAGCTGCCCAGAGTGACTGGGGAAACCCAGCCAGATGGGCAAGGTACAAATAAATAAATAAATAAATAAATAAATAAATAAATAAATAATAAATAAATAAATAAAGGATACAGGCAAATGGAAGCACTTGGATTTGAAGCAGGGACAGGGAGGGTTGTGGCTTGAGTAGAGTTCCCAGGGCTATCTAGAGAGGCTTCAAGAGCCACATTTGGCCCCAGTCCTGACATTCCCCACCCCTGATGCAGACAAGACAGGAACCCAGCTTCACCTTTGGCTCCTGTCCTCAAATAAGAGCAGAAACTACACACACAAACCTATTTCCCAGATGCATCCTAACCAGTCTCATTGAAACACTTCCCGCATCCCTTGAAATTCCTCAGATGTCTTATCTGAGCGGGAAGCTGTAAATGTGCCTCGAGATTTTGCTTTAGGCAGCATGCAGTGGGAATTCTACCTGTTGTAAATGAAAAGACCGAGAGTTTATTTTGAGACAAGGACGCTGGCAGAGTTTTGACGAGGGTAAAGCAAGATAAAGTGATAGTGGTGACCTTACGTTGGGAGTGGGGAAGAAAGAGTTCTAGAAGTATTGTATTGCCAAGTCTAACAGTGCAATCTTATGTGTGTTTGCTCAGAAGTAAACTCTCTTCAGCTGGGCTTCCTCCTGAGTAAATAGATATAAGATTGCAGACTGACAGTGCAATCCTATGCACGCTGAAAGTAAACCCCACTGAACACAGTGTGCCTTGCTTCTGAGTAGACCTTGCATAGACTTACAGCATAAGTCACCACCATGAATCTGCTGAAGGAATTTCACTGGCTTTCAATTAGCTACCCTTTGACCAGGGTCATCTGCATGATGTTAGGATCAGGCCTTTAGTGTGGCGCTTTGTCTCATTACCTATCAGACAGGTGCTTTTTGTTGCCTATTGAAACCTTTTAAGCTGACATCTTTATCCAAGTTTTAAAAATAATTTAATAATAATTTATTATTTGTACCCCACCCATCTGACTGTGTTGCCCCAGCCACTCTGTATTTATGTTGGATTCCAAATTGTGTTTTTTTTAAGGAATATTTTAATTGTTTATATATGAAATTGTTTTATAAATGTTTTCAGTTGTTGATGTTTTCATTGCTAAAGGTATCTCATAGGAAGCAATTCATGAATGGAATCAAAGAAGCGACTTTTTTATTGGAAACATGCAAATCATGTTTTTGTTTTTAAAGTCTGCTTTCGCATTTCTAGTTTGGCTCCAGCTCAGCTCTCTGACTCCTATTTTGAAATCTATATGGCTGATATTTTATCTCAGGGCCGATTCACGTGACACTACCTTCCATCTGCCCAGCTTTGAAATTGTCCCCTAATGCCAAATAACATTTATCAACGTCAACAGGAGCTGACCTTTTCAGTAGATTTGCACATGTCACCCTGGTGTTTAGATCACTGCAGATAGCATTGTGGAAAGTCACTGGAAATTGAGTTGAACCAGGAAGATGTGCTGAGTTTCAGATGGGACATGCATTAAATCAGCTACTAGATTGCTTTGAGGTTTGACAGTACACTGCAAAAGGAACCCCCATGACGATTTCAGCACATTTAAAGGAGTATACTGTTTTCTCCCGTATGATTTTTGCCTTTTTCCTGAGATTACTGCATCAATGGCATGCGTATTTTCTCTTCCTCTTTCAAAGAGGTGAGGTTTGCTTTAAATATTTAACTATATAGGCATGCACACATGCACACATTTGGATGAGCTTGCACAGGAACACTATTTGGTGAATTAATACACACCAGATTACCTGAAAAATGTCCAAGCTTGCCTCAAACTCAATTAATCTGTAAGCCATTAAATAAACGAAAGAGAAAAATGTTTCCTTGTTGTGCCAAACTATCAATACATTAATGCTGTTTGCTCCAGCTCCAGGCCATTAAAATGACAAAGCTAGACTAGCTGTACACTCATCATTTTCAGGGAAACGAGACTCATGTCCTAATCTTCTCATTAGTCTGAAGGCACAGCAAAGTTACCCTTTTGGGGTTCATCTTCTGGAAGTCTTTCCCCTACAGACAGTGCTTTCCATCTCTTCAGCTCTGAGATTGCCCTCTATCTTATGTTGGAAATAGAGTAGACACAGGACAGAGACAGAGGGCAAACTTTGCAAGGCCTAAGGTGCTGTTGTCACCTCCTTCTCCTCTGAAACTTTAGAACAGTTCCCTAGTTAACAAACGGGACTGACATGAACTGCCCTCATGTGTTGAGAGAGGTGTGGTATTGTTTTCCTATTGGCCATGCATCCTATTGACCATACCCTCTCACGGCGGCGAGTATTAGAAGGGGCCCTTCTCATGTACCCAGGAAGAGCTCCCTCTCATGAAGATGATCCTGCCCTGGCATAATTCCTCTTTCCCAGCATGTATAAAGGAGCTCTGTGTCCATGAGAAGAGTCTCACACTCACTAAATGTGCAGCTGGTGGATAGGGATGGGTGAGTCTCCCAAATCTGCGTGCTCTCTGCTTCTCATTTTTCCAAGCATAAGTTCAATTCTCCACATTTCCACCTTTAGTTTGTGGATTTGGCTGTGATTCCTGCATTGCAGGGGGCTGGAATAGACTAGGTTCCTTTCAACTCTGTGATTCTACACACACACACACACACACACACACACACACACACGGAGATTCCTCAACATATTGATGCAAATTTAACCCAATATACTCATGCTTGTGTACATTTTTTGTATAATGTACACATTTATTCAGAGTAGTTTACCCCAATATAGTCCATTTGTGTGTATTTTTATTTTATTTGTGTGTGTATTAGTTTTCACTAATATGTGGATTTTTATGATCTACCCCAGGATATGCATTTTTGTGCACATAACTTGGCTGGAGAAGTGCATTCTCAGACCCTCCAAATGTCCCTATTTTCCAGGGCTCTCCCTGATTTCATAGAATCATAGAATCATAGAGTTGGAAGAGACCACAAGGGCCATGGAGTCCAACCCCCTGCCAAGCAGGAAACACCATCAGAGCACTCCTGACATATGGTTGTCAAGCCTCTGCTTAAAGACCTCCAAAGAAGGAGACTCCACCACACTCCTTGGCAGCAAATTCCACTGTCGAACAGCTCTTACTGTCAGGAAGTTCTTCCTAATGTTTAGGTGGAATCTTCTTTCTTGTAGTTTGGATCCATTGCTCCGTGTCCGCTTCTCTGGAGCAGCAGAAAACAACCTTTCTCCCTCCTCTATATGACATCCTTTTATATATTTGAACATGGCTATCATATCACCCCTTAACCTCCTCTTCTCCAGGCTAAACATGCCCAACTCCCTTAGCCATTCCTCATAAGGCATCGTTTCCAGGCCTTTGACCATTTTGGTTGCCCTCCTCTGGACACGTTCCAGTTTGTCAGTGTCCTTCTTGAACTGTGGTGCCCAGAATTGGATTTAGAGAAGCCGTCCTGGTTTCTGATTTGATCCTGGAATGTCCCACTTTTCCTTAGGATATCCCTATTTTCATTGGAGAAATGTTGGAGGGTATGGAGTTATTTGACCCCCCCCCCCGAGCCGTCTGAAGGCAAACCTATATAGAGAGGTTTTTTAAAAAAAAATTTGTTTTTTTATTATGTTTTTATATGTGTTGAAAGAGGCCCAAAGTGGCTGGGGCAACCCAGTAAGATGTGTGGGGTATAAATAGTAAAATTATCATTATGGAATGGGACATCCCTATTTTCATCGGAGAAATGTTGGAGGGTATTCAATTCATTCTAAAATTCAGAGGATTGCGCATTTTGAAGGATGGCTGCATTTTGGTCCTTGTATTGCTTTAGAAAGTGTGAATTAGGTCAGTTCACCTTTAAATGTGAACAGAAGCAGATTTATCTCCCACTGCCCCCAATCCTTAACCACTACAGTGGTACCTCAGGTTACAGACACTTCAGGTTACAGACTCTGCTAACTCAGAAATAGTACCTTGGGTTAAGAACTTTGCTTCAGTATGACAACAGAACAGAAAACAGCGGCAGCAGCGGGAGGCCCCATTAGCTAAAGTGGTACCTCAGGTTAAGAACAGTTTCGGTTTAAGAACAGACCTCCAGAACGAATTAAGTTCTTAACCTGAGGTACCACTGTATATGCAATACCTACCAGTGGACGTGTGGTCCACAGACATGCTGGATGCTACAGCAGTTCGGACAGAGCTAGGCTGTATGTTCCCAGAACCCACATCATTCTTTTCAAAAAGTGAAAGCAGTGCTTGAGTAATTCCATATTGATCCTACTGGTTTAATGGGCATAATGTGTTTTGGCTGAATGGGTGAAAAAGGCTACGATCACACAGGAAGTCAGGTGCCCAAGCAGAACATAGGACACCACAGAGCCCTGTTTCAGCTCAGCTCTGTTTATTTCCAATCTATCATAACACAAAAACACCTACATCTCTTTTTACTGGGTTTTATATCATGACAGAGAGATAATCAGATAGAGAGAGATAGCGCCGAGCTATGTGGCTTTGTCCTTGATAAGCAGGAAGAAAAGGAGCTCTCCAGAGACAAGAAGGTGGGGTCAGATGTGCAATCTATTATCAACCCACAATGATCTTCCTTTTCCTTCCTTTGAAATTTGCCAAAGCAGGTATCACAGTGCAGTGCAAACCTTAGAACCTATTGTTACAGCTCATTACAGCCCTGGGAAACCACCATGGCAATTTTCAGTTCCATTTACATACATATGTGTTTGGGAGTGTTGGGTGGAATGAATGAATTGAACATTTAATCTGCTCTGCCAAGGGATTTCCCCCCCTTCCATTTAGCGCTTATGTTTAACTAGCTTTGTATTATAAGCCAATTGAGGATTTAATGGGTTCCTGTTTTGTCACTTGCCTATCTCTCAGGATGACATGTTTGTATCATTGCCACACACAGACCTTGGGGATGGCAGTTAGCTCTGTTAAAAGTAGTTACCGTGCATTGCAATTTCCACTATCTGGTAAATTTAGAGAGCTACAGAGGTAGCTCCAAAATAAGGCACCTGTGTATTAAGCATTCATACTGATTTGCTTGCACAAACATGTGGAGGTGAGACTATGGGCTCTTCCACACTATCGCTTGTCCCTTGCCTAGTCAGAGTGGTTTTCTACTTGGCCCACGTGTC
Source organism: Podarcis muralis (assembly GCF_964188315.1). Taxonomy (NCBI): domain Eukaryota; kingdom Metazoa; phylum Chordata; class Lepidosauria; order Squamata; family Lacertidae; genus Podarcis; species Podarcis muralis. The sequence continues at coordinate 56,011,087 of NC_135664.1, read as the reverse complement.
TAGGTATATTTGTGAATTGTTTTCCCCTTGTCCCACTCCTTTCTCAAGGAAAACACACTCTTTGGTGCTAAATCAGAGCAAACATCAATCCGGAGAAAACATGAATTGCTCTTTGTTTTGACTGAGTGCTAAAGAAAGGTTTCCCCCAAGGGAAAGCAAGACAAGAGGAAATGTGGATAAGCCCTGTGTCTTGCCTTTATTGAGCATTCATGTTGTTTGTGGGGTGGTTATGCCACCACAAACATTTATCCTGATTTGCTTGCAGAATAATAGTACAGTGGTACCTCAGGTTAAGTACTTAATTCGTTCCGGAGGTCCGTACTTAACCTGAAACTGTTCTTAACCTGAAGCACCACTTTAGCTAATGGGGCCTCCTGCTGCTGCCGTGCCGCCGGAGCACAATTTCTGTTCTTATCCTGAAGCAAAGTACTTAACCCGAGGTACTATTTCTGGGTTAGCGGAGTCTGTAACCTGAAGTGTATGTAACCTGAGGTACCACTGTAGTAGTAGCAGTAGTAGTAGTAGTAGTAGTAGTAGTAGTAGTAGTAATAATAATTTATTATTTATACCCTGTCCATATGGCTGGGTTTCCACAGCCACTCTGGGCAGCTTCCAACAAAATATTAAAATACAATAGTCAGTTAAACATTAAAAGCTTTCCTAAACAGGATAGTTGCTGGGGCTGTGCACAGCTGCCCCAACCCACCCTGTGGCCCTGATCCAGAGGGCATCAGGCTGACCCATCTTGGGTCAACCTGGGGAATACTAGCCCACCCTGGATCTGGTCCCCAAAAAATTCCAGGGACAGGGCTAATGTTGAATGATAATGATCTCCGCCAACAATTCTTAGACCACCTAGACAGAGGTTATACGCTTCTTATTACAGGGGAGAGACCAGGAGTTCACCAAGACAGTAGCCAAGTTCCTCTATTTGATTTTCTGCCGCCAAAGTACGCTACAGGACCCTGCCCTTGCTGGACAAGATCGCATTGGCCTATTTATTCTGAATGTTTGTAAATGATGCCAATAAAGGTTTGATGATGACGATGTCAGTGTGGAACCATCAGGATTCTGGTATATGCTACCCCAGGCTTTGAGATTCTCTTCTCAGATTGCTAGATCTGACAGATTTTGCTTGTTCGTTTTTCCTTCAGTGCTTCCTGCATTTTCCTTGCTAAATGCAGCAGTGCGGATAGCTGCGGGAGCCCATTGTATATAACTATGATGAATGCTAAATAGGTAGCACTCAGGACTCCAAGTAAAATAGCAACAACAGGAACCATGGGAGCTATTGTCCCTGGAGCCATGCTGTGTGCAGCCTCCATTCATTTCAATGAAGATCACACTGATTTCACTTCTATGCGTATTTTTTTAAAAAACCAGCAACCGCAACAACCCCACAAAGTGTTGGAATAAACCAAGAGGTCATTGATAACCACTCACTACATATTAGCAGGAAATATAATAATAATAATAATAATAATAATAATAATAATAATAATAATAATAATTCATTTGTACCCCACCCATCTGACTGGGTTGCCCCAGTCACTCTGGGCAGCTTCCAACATATATGAAAAAGGTAATAAAACAATAACTGCTTTGTAGTTAAGGGCATTAGCTATGAGCTGGCAGTTCTTGCTTTGAATCCCCTCTACACTCTCAGGAACTCAGGATGGTTACATAGCTCCAGAATTGGAAGGAGAACAAGAAATTCATGAAAAAAGAGAGAAGGTACTTCATAGGATCAATATTTTGCACCAGAGAGGGCATGTCATCTGTGTTGGGTGTAACCTGGGAGTTAGCAATGTTCCCATGTGGATTGTGACTATCAGGCACACTGATTCAGCATACTAGTACCTGCAAATGCTTCTGCCTGGAAGGACATTTTAACATGATGCATGGCATGGGTGTGGGTAGAGATACGTTTTTATCCCTCTCTCACTAAAACTAGGAGATATCGATTGCAGCTGAATGTTGGAAGGTTTAAGACTTCTTCTCATAGGAGGCAGTGATGGCCACCAACTTTGGTGGCTGGAAAAGAGGATTAGATAAATTCATAGAATTAAACCTATTGCCCGCAATTGTCATGACAGCTGAACAAGCTGCAGCCAGGATCATCTGTGTGGTAAAATGTCAATTCCTAATGTTCTTTTATATATATATATATATATATATAGTAATTTATTTATTTTTATATAAATTTTATTAGTTTTTTAAGATATCATTTTATATCTTATATAGTTTTTCATCAATCATATCTGAAAATTTTCCAATCTATTCACTTAATTTACATTTCTTACTTTCACTATTACGTTTAAATCTCATAACTAATATCTCTATTCTTTCTCTACTTTCCAATGTTTCATATATTCCTCCTTACAAAACTTCTTGTAGTCCTACTAGCGTAATTTGTTGATTACAGTTGCTCTTCAAATAGTTCGTATATTTCTTCCAATCTTCTGTGACTCTCTGGTCCCGCAGGTTTCGAATCCTTCCTGTCTTTTTATCTAATTCTGTGTAGTCCATTAATTTTGTCTGCCATTCTTCTTTCATCGTCAATTCCTAATTTCCAGTCATAGATGGAGATCTTGTGACAACTCCAGTAGTGGTGAACCTTGGGGAAGTGGTGAAACTAGGCTTTATTTCACCCAGGTAAAAATAACCCGGGCTAGTTCCCCTGTAGCTACGGCTCTGCCTTGGGGTCTTGACTTTCAGTGGTGTCCTGGCAATGCAACAATTCAGTGCCCCCCTCACACACCATTCTAAATCATAGTTGCAGTGCCCCCAAGGCTCTGTGCCCAGTGGGACCACTCCCCTAAATCTACCTCTGACTACAGATGTTGTTGGCTTACAATTCCCATCACCCCTGACCATTGATTGGCCATGCTGGCTGGGGGTCATGGGAAAGCCTCGCCTCCTCCTGGAGGGGAGGGGTTGTGAGCGGGAGACGATTCCAACATCATGCAGGGGGCGTTCCACCACCTGCTTCAACCCCAGGGCTGGCGCGCCACGCCCCTCCTGGTTGTGCACCCAACAGGGAAGCTCAGCGGGGGCATGGCTTGCCGCTCAAATGCGGCCGCGCCAGCCATCCCCGCCATTGCACACACATTTTCTTCGAGTCAGTGGCCATCGCCTTCCCCAACAATTTTGGGTATTCCGCTAAAGGAATCCGGTGGTCGTGGATCCTGTCCAATGCCCGTGTGGCGGGGGGCCATGGCACAAACCTTGGTGACATCAGGAGAGAGGCTATAGTTGTATTCGCATCAACAGGCTCCCCCTACTGGTGGTTAACCCCTCCTCAGATTCACCCCTCTCCGAGCGGGTGGAGTCTAATGTTCCGTGGTCCAATGCCTAAGCCAATACCTTCTCACATGCTGTAATCAATAAAGTTGTGGCCTTTTCCTTACCTATTAACCTTACATACTGTGTCCACGTGTCTTTATTCCCGAAGCGGGGATCGGGTCCTCGAATCACAACTGGAGTCCAGCAACATCTGGGGGAGGGAGGGCAGAGGTTTTCTCCTCTTTTTAAATTATGCCTGCTTTTGCCTTGTTGTTACCAAGAAGCATGGTGAGGGCTAAGTAACTTTTATTGTACCACCTGGCCCCTTAAATGTTCTGATACTTCAGGCATAAGTATTCAGAGCAAAAGCAAGTTTATTGGATGTTCTTATACTTTGTCATTTTACAGCTGTTCTGATCAAGCGCAAAATCATATAAAATTGTCAATTCCACCTCCAGCCCATCTTTGCTTCAAACCCTCATAACTTTTAAACAATCAGTGAGTCCAATAAAGAAGCATCGTTTCAGCTGCTCTGTTTCTCTGCTGATGTGGGCTGAATGCAGTGACTGGCAAATGAATACACTGGTCTCCACAGTCCCTTTTCCTGGCAGATGTTGGATTCATGTAGGTAGCTTATACTGAGTCAGTAAGTTGACCCATTTACTTTGATTGGCACAGGCTTTCTACGGTTCCAGTCAGAGGTCTCCCCCCCACCCCCAATCAGCCCTGTAACCTGTCTGTGGTCCTTGTAAGTGGAGATGCTATGCAAACTCTGCACTCTAATCCCGACCTATGGCTCATCTGCCAAAATTACATGAACTTCCTTTTTTAAACAACTACAACACTTTTTTTGTAACATACAAAGCAAGATATGCAAGTTCTAGTCATGTGGTCAACACACACATTTTAGCATGGGGAAGAATACATGAGTGGCTGCTCCAGAAGCTCTACTGGAAGTTCAGAAAAATGGATGTAACTCATAGACCTTCTGTTGCTGCTTCTTCTTAACATTCAAAACTGTGTTCACTCGAACGGACTCCCCCAGAAGGTGGTAGAGATTTTTAAGCAGAGGTTGGATGGACATTTGTCATGGATCCTTCCAGCTCTACAATTCCATGATTCAATGAAGAGAGGATCCACAAAGAGTCTGTTGCCCCTTAAAAATCTGAAAACAACATTGTAGTATAAGCTTTCATGGACTAGAGTCCACTTTTGTCATATATATGATGTGGTTGGCTTGGTAGGTGGATGAACCAGGTAGACTATGGCGGGTCTAATTTGGTGCTTGATGTCTTTATAATGGATCACAGGATATGGTTTGAAGGCTTGTGCGGTCACCACCTTGCTGAAGCTAAGCAGGTCTGGGTTTGATCAGTTCCTGGGTGGGAGACATTCTGGGTTCCATGATGGAAGAAAATTGGGGTGTATGAGGAATAACATAAAATAAAAGATTGTATCCAATTTGGTTAAGATATGCTCAGAGTAGACTCACTGGGCTGTATTCAACTAAGTCCTAATTAGAGTAGAGCTATTGAAATCTATGTGCATAAGTTAGTTGTGTCCATTGACTTCAATGGGTTTACTGAGTAGGGCCAATGTTGAATACCACTGATTGAAATCAATGAACCTAAGTTGGTCATATTCATTCATTTCAACACCTCTGCTGGGACTAGGATTAGCAATGGATACCCCCCAAATAGAACAGGTCAAGCAGGCTGCTGGCCTTGGGTTTCCCATCCCCATTACTTTCATCTGACTAGATCCTTAGCACCTTCAAATCTCTACTTCAGCTTCAGTTCTAATGCCTAGCTGTTCGAGTGATACCAAAAATAGAAGGACAGATCCTCTGAGATATTTTGAAAAGGGCACATGTGACAATGCAATCTGTCTCCTGTTCTTAATAAGACAAAGAACTCATGCAGGGGCTTGGCTACTTCTAAAGCTGGTATTATTACTGGAGGCAAGACTACGCACATAGTGATCTACTTCCAGCCTTTAATATTGTATATAAGAGGGACTAGGTCTGAGAAACAAAGAAACATTGACGATGATGTGAACAACACACATATCATGCAGTGATGATTAGAATAAACTGCAAGTGCGGGGTGCATTTGCTTAACATTACTAACTTGCATGTTTTACTGTGTTTCATGTGGGTTGCAGCATGGAGGGAAGCATTTATTGGCAAAACCTATTTGGTGTTTCGCAACTTTCTGACTAGTTGCAGGACCTTAGCCAGACCTAGCAGAGTACACACAGAATCCACGAAAGCGATTGGCGACTTGGCTGCAGACAGGATAGACGAAGCAGGAACCAGGATCTTGTAGTTAAGTGTTTATTATATACAGTGGACTATTTACAGGAACAGAACACGGATCTTTTGCTAGCTCTCTCTGACACGAATCACAACTCCTACACTGACACAGAACTCTGAACTCAAACACTGAACTAACACATTCCAGTTAGTAGGCTATTAATTATCACTCCCTTGAGAGAGCTTGACCAATCAGGGAGCAGTCTCCATGTCTCTGTTATCACCAGGCAGACTTACTCCTTCGGATTGCCTTCTGGCTGTCTGCCAAACCTTAATCGACTCTGTGTGAAACACGTAAGCATCACGTGAGCACAAGGGCTGGCTGCTCGCTCAGCCTGTCCCAATAACACTGTGTGTGGTACTTTGGAAATCATAGAAGCATAGAACTGTAGAGTTGGAAGGGACCCCAAGGGTCATATCATCCAATCCTCTGCAATGCAGGAGTTTGCAGGTGAATTGAACCCACAACCTTGAAATTGTCAGCACCGCGTTCTAGACAACTTAGCTAAGAAAGTGACTAAGTAAAACATCCAGCAAGCTCAGGTCAGCAACAAGCAAACTGTGGCCTGTCATGTATATTTAGACTTCAGCTCTCATCAGACAAAGTCTAAATGGTCAATAGCCAGGGACGATGGGAGTTGTAGTCCAAAAACGCCTGGAAGGCATCAGGTTGAGGAGCTGAGGAAGAATTGTGTTCATACTCACTGGTCCTCCCCATATCGCTTGCTTGCGCTGACCTAATGTGCCTTGCCTCTTGGAGCTCAGCACAGACAGGCCACCTGCTTTCCATCACTGTCACTCAAGATGTTGCTTGCAGATTTTAGGGTGCTTGTGCCAGTAATTAAACTGTGCCAGCAAAGCACTATTAAATTTAGTTATTGCAGAAAGGAGCAAAAGTAATTGATTGGGTCTGACTGGCTCATCAATCCCCCCCTCCACCTGAACACAATAAAACTGGGGAGGGGGGAAGGGAGGAGTTGGAAGGAAGGGGGCACATCAATTAAAAAGAACATGCCAGCGTCTCAGAAGACATTAACATTGATTTCATTCTAGGGGACTGGCTCTAGCAGCATGGCAAAAAGCTGGGAGGGTCAATTAAAGAGGCACACACCCCAATATATATGGTATTTCTAGTGGCAGAATGCAAAAACACTGCAACCCCACAAGAAGTGGAAATGAAAGGGAAGCACTCCAGAGAGCTATAAAGGCTGATGGGCAGCCGTTGTGCTGGTTGCTGTTGTTGATTGCTGTGTCTTTGTCACAACCTTTAAGCTTTGGTCCTTCTGCTGAATATTTTGCTTTTTGTTATTTTGGATCAGGACTCCCTGACAGCCCAAACGACCTGAGCAGCAGATTGAACATGAGAACACATTCACCAGGTATGCCAGCTGTGGCTAAATCCGAATCAGGATAACCTGGCCACTGTAGTCCATGCATTGGTAACATCAAGGCTGGATTACTGCAATGTGTTCTACATGGGGCTGCCCTTTGGCCTGGTCTGGAAGCTCTAGCTGGTGGAGGATGCAGTGGCGAGGCTGCTGATTGACACCAGGCAGCTGCCGTCGCTCTATTCTTTTTTATGCCAGCTTAAAACATTTTTGTTTAGGAAAGCCTATCTAGACAGGTTGACATTTTCTCTTTTTATCTGTTGTTGATTTTAATCACCTTTTGAATATTTTAAAATACAATGGTACCTCAGGTTACATACACTTCAGGTTACATACGCTTCAGGTTACAGACTCCACTAACCCAGAAATAGTACCTCTGGTTAAGAACTTTGCTTCAGGATGAGAACAGAAATCACACGGCAGCAGCGGGAGGCCCCATTAGCTAAAGTGGTGCTTCAGATTAAGAACAGTTTCAGGTTAAGAACGGACCTCCAGAACGAATTAAGTACGTAACAAGAGGTACCACAGTACCTGTTTTTTTTACCAAGAATTTTAATGTTTTATTCCTGATATGTTGTAAACCTCTTAGAGGTTGTGGCTTTTACAGTCAAGCGATATATAAATGGAGTTAATAAATTAAATCATTAAACTTGTATTGTAATAATAATAATAATAATAATAATAATAATAATAATAATAATAATAATATCTTTATTGTCATTGCCCCCTCTCGGGGACAACAAAATTACTTGGCTGCTCCATCCACCCAGGTAGGGCACTCCACACAAGTGCTTGAAGAGTTGCGCGCCACCAAGGAGACATGGGCAGGAAGGCCTCCCCCAGCCTTGTGGGGGTTTGAAGAAGGTGAGACACAGCTACCCCTTACCTTCAGCAATGGGGTCAGCTTGCCCACATTATCAGGCTTAGATTACACCCACATTTAAAGCGCATGGCTTCTCCCAAAGAATCCTGGGAACTGTGTTTACCCCTCACAGAGCTTCAATTTCCAGCACCCTCAGCAAACTACAGTTCCCAAGATTCTTTGGGAGAATTCATGTGCTTTAAATGTATGGTGTGAATGTGACTTTAGGAGCTACTTGCAGATTAGATTCCCAAACATTTTCCTTACACACAGATCTGTTCTGTATTAATAAAAGGGGCCCTTTATGGCTATCTCCCATTGAAGCAATTACAATTAAGAGAGTTAGTATGGGCAGACAATGGACAACCTACAGGGAACTGCTGGATTTTATGTGTATGTGTGTGTGTATAACCCAAACTGAAATCAATGGAAAACTTAAGGAGCCATGTTAAGGATGGGTTACAATATCACCAGTTATATGACTTGCTTAAATTAGATAGAAAGAATGGATTTCTAGACCAAAGCTCGCAATTTGAAGAAAAAAAAAACTTTTACAAAATAAGGATAAACTTTTGTCAAAAATGTATAATTTTCTGCTAGAATGGGAAACAAAAGACAAACTTGTTAAATATTCAGTGACACACTTGGCAATAGATATAGGACACAATATAGATCTCAGTCTCTGGGAGAAACTCTGGAAAAGTGACTTGAAATTTACTGCATGTTATTCATTGAAAGAGAACTATTTGAAAATGATTCATAGATGGTATTTAACTCTGAGTAGGTTGGCTAAGATTTATAAAACAGAATCAGACATTTGTTGGAAGTCTAAAGAAGCGGAGGGAATGATTTTTCGTATGTGGTGGGCATATAAGAAGGTAAAAGTGTATTGGGAAATGATTTATAATGAATTGGAAAAAAAATGTTTAAAACTACTTTCCCTAAAAAATCCAGAGTCCTTTTTGTTGGAAATAACCCAGACAGAAATTCCTAGGTGTCAGAAAAGCTTATTTATGTATGCAACAACTGCGGCCCATGTTTTGTTAGCCCCAAAATGGAAAATGAGCAAGGTCTCCACCAAAGAGGATTAGTAACTTAAGTTGACAGAATATGCAGAACTTGCAGATTTATCATATAGAATAAGAGAGCAAGAAGAACATACATTTAAAGAAGTGTGGAAAACATTTATTGGCCGTATGGAAAATAACTGTATACAGCTGAAAACACTGGCAGCATTAAGATAAATTCAACAGAGTAAATCATTTTTGATGGATGTAAAAGTGTAAAACTGATTTGAATAGTTATAGCAAAATATGCAGGGGTGTGTGATAAGTAAAATGAACCATGGAAAGAGAAGAAGGAAAGTCGCTGGATATTTTAAAGTTTATTTGGAATTGCAAAATTGAGAATTTAATAAAAATTACCAACAAAAAGGGGAGGGTCCTAGTTCTCCCATGTTATTCTTGCCTTGCCACTTACTTCCATTCTTCCACCTGCAAAAACAAGTGTTCTAAGGGAACAAAAGCCTGAGAAACACAGACCTAATTGAAACACCAGTGCAAGTGGAAATCCATGTAACTCATTAGGTCAGTTAAAGGCAATTTGTGTTGTTCTGACCAAATGACACTGACCTTTCTCCACCTGACAGTGGGAAGGAGGAATCTATCTAATCCATGCCACATCTGCCTGTTGGGGAATGTAGGAAGTGACCTTATATTGGATCAGATTAATTTCCCATCAAGCCCAGCATTATCTACTCCAGTCCCCCCCCCCAATAGGTACCCTACAGGTGTCTTGGTGGCCAAATTAATGTTTAAAAAGAGGACTAGAGGATTCCTGGAGGATCAGTAGCTTCTATGCTTTATCTCCAGTGCTGAAGGCAATGTGCTCCATGTTGCTGGAATCTCAAGTAGGGAGAGTGCTGTTGTTGTCAGGTCCTGTTTGCAGGTTTCCCCGTGGGCATCTGGTTGAGCACTTTGAGAACAGGTTGGGCCATTGACCTGGTCCAGCAGGCTCTTCTTAAGTTCCTAAGAAGGGCATTAATAAGAAATGGGAAAGTAGGAAGGAAGAATATGCACTAGAAGTCAACAGCTGCAGGGAGAAGGTCAGGTGGGCCAAAGCTCAGAATAAGCTCAGGCTTGCAAGAGATGTTACAAATAAGTTTAAAAGGTTTCTTGCTTAAAAGGGATGTTCAAAGCAAAAGGAAGAACAAGGAAATGGTAGGTCCTCTGGGTGGAGAAGATGGAGAAATGCTATTGGGTGACAGAGAGAGGATGGAACTGCTCAACACCTACTTCATCTCTGTCTTCACCCAGAAGGAAAGCAATGCCCAACCTGGTGATAACAGAAGAAACGATGTAAGGAGGGAGCTGCAGCCCAAGACAGGAAGAGGTGGTAAGGGACCACCTAGCTACTTTAAATGAGTTCAAATCCCCAGGGCCTGATGAGCTGCATCCAAGGGTGCTAAAAGAGCTTGCAGATGTAGTTTCAGAGCTTCTGTCTACAATCACTGAGAATTCCTGGAGAACAGGAGAGGTCCCTGCAGACTGGAGGTGGCCAATCTTGTCCCCATCTTCAAAATGAGGAAAAAAGAAAACCCAGGTAACTTCCTTCTGCCATAGGAAAACATTTCTTCACTCTTCAGCCCTCACCTCTTCATTTGACTCTTATTAGTTTTTGTTGGCTGCCTGAGCTTAATATATTATTGCGAGCCGCTTGACTCATTTTCCCCACCTTCCTGCAATTTACACCATCTAACATCAGCCAGCATGCGTTGTTTAATTTTGCGAGGCATTTTGGGCTGCAGATGTGTATTGAAAGGAGCTATGAAAATAAATATGTTTTGTATTCTTAATAGCCCGCTAAGCTGGGCTGGTTCTGCAGCTGTCTGCTTCTTTTGATCCTCCTGTATCCCCATCAGAGCTCCAAGAAATCCTTTCCCAGTGCACACTTAATCTATTTCTCTCTCTTTTTCTGGACTCTTACTTTACTGATAAAGACACTCCAGACCTGAAAATCAAATCCTCCAGCCCAGCCCAGCAACAGGCTTCTCCTCCTTGATCTATTGTGGGGAAGGGCAGGGGGAGAAGGAAATGGAACGAAGAGACGTCACCCAAGTTCATCATTATCTGCTTTGGAATACAAATGTGTCTGGCTCAGAATGCTTCCCCCCTCCCCTGAATGTCTTCTATAGCTCAGGATGTAAAATGTGATTCCTTTCTGCACATGCACAGAGAATACTTGGGCTGATTTCTAGGTGCAGGTCAGCAAATGTTCTAAGTCAACCCTTGGTTGATCTCTGTGAAAAACTACAAA